>NC_069504.1:372117684-372436143 GCF_027579735.1 Bombina bombina | reverse complement strand
AAAGCTTTAAACTCCTTTACAGTCCCTGGTATCTGCTTTGCTGAGACCCAACCAAACCCAAAGGGGAATACGATACCAAATGACGCCTTCAGAAGTCTTTTATAAGTATCAGAGCTCCTCTCACATGCGACTGCATGCCATGCCTCTCAAAAACAAGTGCGCAACACCGGCGCGAAAATGAGACTCTGCCTATGCTTTGGGAAAGCCCCTAAAGAATAAGGTGTCTAAAACAGTGCCTGCCGATATTATTATATCAAAATACCCAGATAAAATGATTCCTCAAGGCTAAATATGTGTTAATAATCAATCGATTTAGCCCAGAAAAAGTCTACAGTTTAAATAAGCCCTTGTGAAGCCCTTATTTACAATCGTAATAAACATGGCTTACCGGATCCCATAGGGAAAATGACAGCTTCCAGCATTACATCGTCTTGTTAGAATGTGTCATACCTCAAGCAGCAAGGGACTGCAAACTGTTCCCCCAACTGAAGTTAATTGCTCTCAACAGTCCTGTGTGGAACAGCCATGGATTTTAGTTACGGTTGCTAAAATCATTTTCCTCATACAAACAGAATTCTTCATCTCTTTTCTGTTTCTGAGTAAATAGTACGTACCAGCACTATTTGAAAATAACAAACTCTTGATTGAATAATGAAAAACTCTAAGCCATCTCCGTGGAGATGTTGCCTGTACAACGGCAAAGAGAATGACTGGGGTAGGCGGAGCCTAGGAGGGATCATGTGACCAGCTTTGCTGGGCTCTTTGCCATTTCCTGTTGGGGAAGAGAATATCCCACAAGTAAGGATGACGCCGTGGACCGGACACACCTATGTTGGAGAAAGCTCCTTTATTTGATTCAATTGATCGCCCCTGTTAGCTCCTACAGCAGCGCATGGCTAAAACATTTTTTTTTGGCTAAGAGCTCCCATGGGCACCAAGCCGGATTTACCGCACAGCTTTTGGTTAAGAGGTGAAAACGTCACCTCTTAGCCAAAATTTTTTTTAGCTGTGGGCTGCTGTAGGAACTAAGAGCGGCCATCGATTGAATCAAATAAAAGGAGCTTTCTACATGAAGTATCTTATACATCATAAATGAAAGTGCCCTTTATTTGTTTCCATAGTCAATCCTAGCGTTTGTACAACGCTAGGATTTACTTTCTCTTTAACTGAAATATGATCTGTGCATATTGTAATCTTGAGAAATATATGAAAAATTAAAACGTCTTAACTGGACACAACTACAGAAAGTCCCACTTTCCATTCTTGTACATTTTTTTTTTTACAGACCTTGGGCTAGATAACATTCTAGCTGTACATAAAACAAACAACTTTACTACCAGTTAAGTTTACACCCCCTTGTTTTTCATTTTTTACCTTTTTATGCAGCTTCTTGTTTTGGCCATGGTCTGTATATACTCTGCTCTACATGAACCTTTTATTACTACTAGTACCGTTAACTACAGAGGCGCAACTAGAAACCCCAGATGCAAGAATCTAAGAAGGGCCCCCCCACCCCCCCCCCAAAAAAAGTGAATTTTATATATATATATATATATATATATATATATATATATATATATATATATATATATTTAAAACGCAGAAAAAAAATGTGAATCAGATTACATGTATGCAAAAGGAGGTACACCCTGTGCCCACAGTCTGTGAGATGGTCTGACCCCCTATTACTGTATATAGTGACACTGTTTAACCCACCAGTACTGTATATAGTGAGTCAGTGACACAGTCTGTAATATGCCGGTGAGATGGCTGGCCTGACCCTACCCGCGCCAGTACTTTATACAGTGACCACAGTAGTCTGTGACATGGTCCAGCCCCCCCGTACTGTATATAGTGGTACTGTATAGACTGACACTGTTTACCCCCCGCCCCCCATGCTGTAGTAACAAGGTCTGTAATTTGCTGGTTCCACAAACATACACACACACACACATACATGCATAAATACACACAGTCACATACATACATACACACACACACACACACACACATACATGCATAAATACACACACAGTCACATACATAATACACAAACATACACACACACATACATGCATAAATACACACACAGTCACATACATACATACACACACACATACATGCATAAATACACACACAGTCACATACATACACACACACGCATGCATAAATACACACACAGTCGCATAAATACACACACAGTCACATACATACACACACATAAACACCAATGAGTAAAACAGAAACACTAACCCCTGTAGTCAGAGGCACTAGTGAAGCATCATGTCACACTCACATGATATCAGTGGAGGCAGTGACAGGTCAACGTTTTTTATAGTAATGGTGACTATTACTGTGCTCTAAAAAGTGAACATCCATAATCAGTGGGTCTAATGGTATCTACTGTCACTAAAACACAATTACATCCCCTTTATTATAGGGTTCATTTAGACACAAAAAATTCTTTACAAAAATAAATAAAAAAATAAATAATAGGGGGCGGAGCCAGCTGGGTAGGTGAGCGGTCGCACATTCTGTGAGCTCCGACCAAATCTTCATCTAACACCGCTCACCTCCCATAAAAAAACAGCCCAAGTCTCTCAAGTTTGCTTGTTATCTCCAACCTAGACATCTGACCCTAGAAGCGACTGAGAGCTTTTTAACAGGGGCTAAAACACGGGCCCAAACGTCCTGAACCGGCAAAGCAACAGACCACCTGTATGCGACTTAACCCACCACAATAACCTTTCCTTGAGTGTGGAGACTGTGGACGGCAAAAAACTAAGCTGGCTTCTTAGTCGGCCCAAGGATAGTTCAGTGCAGACTCGCGAGAGGGACAGTGTATTGTATCCAGACAGCATGGAAGCAACCGCATCTTGGGAATCGGCTATACTAAAGCTAACTACGCATCAATTCCTTCTGCTAATAGGCGATCTCAGGTCTGTACTGCATTTACTCCCAACGCCTTCTACAACTACCTATGAGTTAAATTCAGACCGGTCCCCTACACCGAACTCTGCCTACCATTATCTATCCGGGACGCCAGAGACAGATGGCTATTCAACCCGACAAGTGCACACCTCTCCCTCAGTCCCACCGCAATGCCCAGATGTCGGATTGGAGAACTATACTTCCGAGCAGCCACATGGACTGAGGGGGTCAGGCCCAGCAGAAATGGACAGTGCTTTACCTCTTTTGCCTCTGATCTCCCCTTTTTGTGGTGCGTTGCCATTTTACCTTAACAGCCCTATGAAGTCTGGACAGTTTCTATTTAAAGGTATCCCGCACTCTAATGATAAGCTTACCCAACAGAAAGAGGCAGTTATCACCCACTTTAGGAGCAGGAGTGAAAATGTCTTATGCTTGTCAGTGTGGCCCTTCATCCCCCAGATACACCAAAGAGAAGGTATTGGCTAAAACCTTGGTGAAATTATGGACACGTAATAGGGACGATACGTGATCTTGTCAGCTGTACTGAGGACACCTGTTGGCTAAACTACTACTGAGCTTGCGCTCCTATGGAAATCCACACCTGGACATGATTGTGTTAATTTCCTTAAAGTTTAACAGTTATGCCCGGTTAAGTGGGTCTCTCAAGCGGCTGATTTTGACACACATAATAGTTAAAGGTTTATGCATGTTCTATGTTGGTATTTTAGTAAATTAATTCTTTACTACTTAGCTCTAGAAACGTAAGATTAAATAACTTCCAACTTTATACTGAATGCAGGATTAATAAGTGTTTTATGCTTACTCCATTTTATATTATGTGTCTACTATTGATAATACAGTGAGAGCCATCATCCCCAGGAGTTTCTATACCCTTGCATTGCAGGATTACAACTGCGGTATAGGAGGATTAGAGATGCCTAGTTTAAAACAGCATTATTTAAGCTATCTTTAATTAAAGTGAATGTCAATTTACAAGCTACTGAAGGCTCCTAATACTTATATTAGACATGTTTATTCAAACCGTGAACTTTAAAAAAAAATAATAATAATAATTTATAATATATTTTAATTACTAACTTCGCTCCGTTTTGAGCCACAACTCCTCCCATAAGGCACTTCCTTGTTTTGCAGAGAGTGACGTATAGAGTGGTCTCACCTACTCTATACGTATCTCTGATGCGCGCACCCGTGATGCCCTTACTTTGCGCATGCGTGAAAAACATTTGTACTTAATCTGCGCATGCGTTTAAAAACTAAATACTTAATGTGCGCAAGCGTGAAAGTAGGATAGACAGGCTGCGCATGCGTTAACATCCGACCTCCTCAAAGCGCTATCTAGTATTCAATGAATGTATCCGTTAATTGAATACTATTGTGATAGCGAATGCAGCCGAAAAATATGTATTCATCTAATCACAGTATCCTTAGCAGCACTGTACAATACTAATCACATAGCCTTCACTGATTACCGCTGATAGAGTCTGAAATTGAAGGTGTTACAGAGCATGTGCGTCTCGTGGACACGCATCACTTCTGAAGCTGGGGATTAGAAGCTAACGCATGCGCAGAATAAGCGCATGACGCTGCCAAAAAGGGGTTGAACGCCACGGGGTAAAAAAACGGATTGGCAATCGCTATTGTCAATCATTTCCAAATATAGGGACCAAATGGCGGGTGGAGGAATCTCGGCTCCAAAAATGAGATACAAAGGTATATATTTGGGATTAGCAAGTAAACAGAAAAAAATGATGAATTAAGGTCCACCTAAATTGTTGAGAGTGATAATATGGCAATAAGCGACACTGTTGAGTTTACATTCACTTTAAGGTGCTGCAATAGTCTCAATATTCTGGTTAGCCACCTCTGATTCATAGTTTAATAAGCATATCTTTGATATAAAACAAATGGTATTATTTTCTTAGGAGGCTAAAACTAAAATATACAGAATGAGAACAACTAGTAATCTACCGCCGAGACATGTCTAAATTCTTGCTGGGTATAAGGCCCATGCCTAGGGTATAGGATCTAAGACAGCTAAGTTATAGAAATGTGGCTTCTTTTTTTTATGACAATACTGATATGCTTGTAGTGTTAAAGGTAGTTACGGCATTCTTCAACCCCTACTTAACAATTGCTTTAACGATTACATTATTTGTTTATAACTTTACTACTTCATATGGTTATTAGAGACCTGTATGTGTATATCTTTTTCATAAGAGGGTATGCAGTGTCCATGAGTATTTTAAGTGAGAGCTTTAGCATCTTTCAACCCTTAACTAACAAATGCTTTGTTTAGAAGAAAAGTTTACATTATCTCAAAACTTCAAAATACACATAAGGTTTTATTGAGCAGGATGGTCCTGCACTATTCATACCAGGCATTATCTCCTCTCTTGCCAATTTATGGAAATTTTATCAAATCTCTAAGCTTGGATATTTAGGTCCTACCTTGCTAGATATAACATAAGCATTACGTGTAAATCAGCACTTTCTATTTCTGTATTTACTAGTTATTCAGTTGCTCATGAACCTCTCCACACGGACAGGCCGTTAAAACATGCTTGTTCTAAGCCACCAGGCAATAGTTTCCCTTGTTCTTATATAAAGGCTCAGTATTTGTCCCTCTGTTTGAGTAGGAACTATATATCTTATCATAACTGAATCGGATGTAGTAGTTATCGTATATAGCGGAGTAAAACTTCACTTCTAACCCTCCATCATATCTCTAGTTTTGTATTGCTACTAATCTGAATGCATAGAACTTATAGCCCCACTGGGCCAGACAAACCATTGGTCTCATATGTAATCCGCTCCTTTCTAACTTTTCCTCAGTGACTCACATGCCCATGAACTGCTATATAAAGTAATGTCGCTCTGTAAGGCTACAGCCTGCTTATTCAATACATATTACCTACCACATATAAATATTCACCTCCCCCTTCCAACCCATAATGTCTCCTTGTCTAGGAGAACCAAATATGCGGTTTTTCTCGCTTATACCGCAACCCTTACCATTATTTTAATAGCAATTCTTACATTCTAATACAGCGCTGACCTTATTTTCCCCACTTGGCTTAGTAAGATTGGTCAGCTACACTCATTCCTTTCCTAGATTAGTAAGACTGTTTATTATATTCCCTCTAAAGACCATTAAAATGTATTGGGGCCTACGTGTGGCTCATTATAGCATGTGAGGGACTTGTATTACCTAAAACAAACATAATTTATGCTTACCTGATAAATTTATTTCTCTTGTAGTGTGTTCAGTCCACGGATCATCCATTACTTATGGAATATATTCTCTCCCTAACAGGAAATTGCAAGAGGATCACCCAGCAGAGCTGCTACATAGCTCCTCACCTCACATGTCATATTCAGTCATTCGACCAAAACAAGACGAGAAAGGAGGAACCATAGGGTGCAGTGGTGACTGAAGTTTTAATTAAAATTTAGATAGGCCGTAAAAATACAGGGCGGGCCGTGGACTGAACACACTACAAGAGAAATAAATTTATCAGGTAAGCATAAATTATGTTTTCTCTTGTTAAGTGTGTTCAGTCCACGGATCATCCATTACTTATGGGATACCAATACCAAAGCCAAGTACACGGATGATGGGAGGAACAAGGCAGGCACTTAAACGGAAGGAACCACTGCCTGTAGAACCTTTCTCCCAAAAACAGCCTCCAAAGAAGCAAAAGTGTCAAATTTGTAAAATTTCGAAAAAGTGTGAAGCGAAGACCAAGTCGCAGCCTTGCAAATCTGTTCAACAGAGGCCTCATTCTTAAAGGCCCAGGTGGAAGCCACAGCTCTAGTGGAATGAGCTGTAATTCTTTCAGGGGGCTGCTGTCCAGCAGTCTCATAGGCTAAACGTATTATGCTACGAAGCCAAAAGGAGAGAGAGGTTGCCGAAGCTTTTTGACCTCTCCTCTGTCCAGAGTAAACGACAAACAGAGAAGAAGTTTGACGAAAATCTTTAGTTGCCTGTAAATAGAATTTCAGGGCACGGACTACATCCAGATTATGCAAAAGTCGTTCCTTCCTTGAAGAAGGATTAGGACATAAAGAAGGAACAACAATCTCCTGATTGATATTCCTGTTAGAGACTACCTTAGGTAAAAACCCAGGTTTAGTACGCAGAACTACCTTGTCTGAATGGAAAATCAGATAAGGAGAATCACAGTGTAAGGCAGACAATTCCGAGACTCTTCGAGCCGAGGAAATAGCCATCAAAAATAGAACTTTCCAAGACAAAAGTTTAATATCAACGGAATGAAGGGGTTCAAACGGAACTCCTTGAAGAACTTTAAGAACCAAGTTTAAGCTCCACGGAGGAGCAACAGTTTTAAACACAGGCTTAATCCTAGCCAAAATGCCTGGACGTCTGGAACTTCTGCCAGACGCTTGTGTAAAAGAATAGACAGAGCAGAAATCTGTCCCTTTAAAGAACTAGCTGATAAGCCTTTTTCCAAGCCCTCTTGGAGAAAAGACAATATCCTCGGAATCCTAACCTTACTCCATGAGTAACTCTTGGATTCGCACCAATACAGGTATTTACGCCATATCTTATGGTAGATTTTTCTGGTAACAGGCTTTCGTGCCTGTATCAAGGTATCAATAACTGACTCGGAGAAGCCACGCTTTGATAGGATCAAGCGTTCAATCTCCACGCAGTCAGTCTCAGAGAAATTAGACTTGGATGATTGAAAGGACCTTGTATTAGAAGGTCTTTCCTCAAAGGTAGAGTCCATGGAGGACAGGACGACATGACCACTAGGTCTGCATACCAGGTCCTGCGTGGCCACGCAGGCGCTATCAGAATCACCGATGCTCTCTCCTGTTTGATCTTGGCAATCAGTCGAGGGAGCATAGGAAACGGTGGAAACACATAAGCCATGTTAAAAAACCAAGGAGCTGCTAGAGCATCTATCAGCTTCGCTCCCGGATCCCTGGACCTCGAACCGTAAAGAGTAGTGATGCACCGAAATGGAAATTCTGGACCGAAACCAAATCCGAAAATCCAGGATGCACTTGGCCGAAAACCGAAACGGATACCGAAAATGTATTTTTTTAAAAAAAAAATTTTAGTTTTTTTTTTTGCATAATTAGAGCCAATAAAAAAAGCCCACACTTTTATTGAAAGTAACACTGAAATTGGACAAAAATATCTTAAAACAATAATATGCTACACAATAATTTTACCAAGAAAAAAAAACCAGGCAAAAAATAATGCCATTTTCGACCAAAATGTTTCTGCGACCAAAATTTTGGTGCATCCCTACTTAAAACAATTATAAATATCAATATACTGTATTATTCTTCATTTAGTTCTATGTAACATAATCATATTTAACAGGGTTTTTTTTACCAATTATCCAAAAAAAGTATAATCCTAGAAAACTCATATGCAGAACAGTAAGTGAAGTAATAAACTTAAACAGCAGCTCTAGGCTAGCATCAAATTTGAAATATGCTACACAATAATTTTACCGAAACTAACAGGCAAAAAAACCGAAAACCGAAATAGCCAAAAATGCCATTTTCGGCCGAAACTTTCTGCGGCCGAAATTTCGGTGCATCCCTAGTAAAGAGGAAGTTTGGCATTCTGGCGAGACGCCATGAGATCCAGATCTGGTTTGCCCCAACGATGAACCAGTTGAGCAAATACCTCCGGATGGAGTTCCCACTCTCCCGGATGAAAAGTCTGACGACTTAGAAAGTCCGCCTCCCAGTTCTCCACTCCTGGGATGTGGATCGCTGACAAGTGGCAAGAGCGAGACTCTGCCCAGCGAATTATCTTTGAGACTTCCAACATCGCTAGGGAGCTCCTGGTTCCCCCTTGATGGTTGATGTAAGCCACAGTCGTGATGTTGTCCGACTGAAATCTGATGAACCTCAGTGTTGCTAGCTGAGGCCAAGCTAGAAGAGCGTTGAATATTGCCCTTAGCTCCAGGATATTTATTGGGAGGAGTTTCTCCTCCTGAGTCCAGGATCCCTGAGCCTTCAGGGAATTCCAGACTGCGCCCCAGCCTAGGAGGCTGGCATCTGTTGTTACAATCGTCCAATCTGGCCTGCGAAAGGTCATGCCCTTTGACAGGTTGACCCGAGATAACCACCAGAGAAGAGAATCTCTGGTCTCTTGATCCAGATTTAGTAGAGGGGACAAATCTGAGTAATCCCCATTCCACTGACTTAGCATGCACAATTGCAGCTGTCTGAGATGCAGGCGCGCAAATGGCATTATGTCCATTGCCGCTACCATTAAGCCGATTACTTCCATGCATTGAGCCACTGACGGGCGTGGAATGGAATGAAGGACCCGGCAAGCATTTAAGAGTTTTGATAACCTGGCCTCCGTCAGGTAAATTTTCATTTTTACAGAATCTATCAGAGTCCCTAGGAAGGAGACTCTTGTGAGTGGTGATGGAGAACTCTTTTCCACGTTCACCTTCCACCCATGCGACCTTAGAAATGCCAGAACTATCTCTGTATGAGACTTGGCAATTTGCAAGCTTGGCGCCTGTATCAGGATGTCGTCTAGATACGGAGCCACCGCTATGCCTCACGGTCTTAGAACCACCAAAAGAGAGCCCAGCACCTTTGTAAAGATTCTCGGGGCCGTAGCCAAGCCGAAGGGAAGAGCTACAAACTGGTAATGCCTGTCTAGGAAGGCAAATCTTAGGAACCGATGATGATCTTTGTGAATCGGTATGTGAAGATAGGCATCTTTTAAATCCACCGTGGTCATGTACTGATCCTCTTGGATCATGGGTAGAATAGTCCGAATAGTTTCCATTTTGAATGATGGAACTCTTAGGAATTTGTTTAAAATCTTTAGGTCCAATATTGGCCTGAAGGTACCCTCTTTCTTAGGAACCACGAATAGATTTGAGTAAAATCCCTGTCCTTGTTCCGTCCGCGGAACTGGGTGGATCACTCCCATTACTAGGAGGTCTTGTATGCAACATAGGAATGCCTCTTTCTTTATTTGGTTTTCTGATAACCTTGAAAGATGAAATCTCCCTAGAGGAGGAGAAGCCTTGAAGTCCAGAAGATATCCCTGAGATATGATCTCCAACGCCCAGGGATCCTGGACATCTCTTGCCCACGCCTGGGCAAAGAGAGAAAGTCTGCCCCCCCACTAGATCCATTTCCGGATAGGGGGCCCTCCCTTCATGCTGTCTTAGGAGCAGTAGCAGGTTTTCTGGCCTGCTTGCCCTTGTTCCAGGCCTGGTTAGTCTTCCAGGCTTGTCTGTAGCGAGCAACGGTTCCTTCCTGTTTTGGGGCGGAGGAAGTTGACGTTGCTCCTGCCTTGAAGTTTCGAAAGGCACGAAAATTAGACTGTTTGGCCTTCGATTTGGCCTTGTCCTGAGGAAGGGTATGACCCTTACCCCCCGTAATGTCAGCGATAATTTCTTTCAAGCCGGGCCCGAATAAGGTTTGCCCCTTGAAAGGAATGTTAAGTAATTTAGATTTAGAAGTCATATCAGCTGACCATTGAATGGCAAAACCGGAATTCTTAGCCGTTAGTTTAGTTAAATGTACAATGGCATCAGAAACAAATGCATTTGCTAGCTTAAGTGCTTTAAGCTTGTCCATAATTTCATCCAATGGGGCTGAGTGAATGGCCTCTTCTAGAGACTCAAACCAAAATGCCGCAGCAGCAGTGACAGGTGCAATGCATGTAAGGGGCTGTAAGATAAAACCTTGTTGAACAAACATTTTCTTAAGGTAGCCCTCCAATTTTGTATCCATTGGATCCGAAAAAGCACAACTATCTTCCACCGGGATAGTGGTACGCTTAGCTAAAGTAGAAACTGCTCCCTCCACCTTAGGGACCGTCTGCCATAAGTCCCGTGTAGTGGCGTCTATTGGAAACATTTTTCTAAATATAGGAGGAGGGGAAAAGGGCACACCAGGTCTATCCCACTCCTTGCTAATAATTTCTGTAAGCCTTTTAGGAATAGGAAAAACGTCGGTACACACCGGTACTGCATAGTATCTATCCAGCCTACATAATTTCTCTGGAATCGCAACTGTGTTACAGTCATTCAGAGCCGCTAAAACCTCCCCTAGCAATACACGGAGGTTCTCAAGCTTAAATTTAAAATTAGAGATCTCTGAATCCGGTTTCCCTGGATCAGATCCGTCACCTACAGAATGAAGCTCTCCGTCCTCATGTTCTGCAAACTGTGACGCAGTATCGGACATGGCTCTCGAAACACCAGCGCGCTCTATTCTTACCCCAGAGCGGTCGCGCTTGCCTCTTAATTCTGGCAATTTAGATAATACTTCTGTTAGGGTATTATTCATAATATTAGCCATGTCTTGTAATGTGATTTGTATGGCCGTCCCTGATGCACTTGGCGCCACAATATCACGCGCCTCCTGAGCGGGAGGCGAAGGTACTGACACGTGAGGAGAGTTAGTCGGCATAACTTCCCCCTCGTTGTCTGGTGATAACTCCTTTATAAATAAAGACTGACCTTTATTATTTAAAGTGAAATCAATACATTTGGTACACAAATTTCTGTGGGGCTCCACAGTGGCCTTTAAACATAGTGAACAAACAGGTTCATCTGTGTCAGACATGTTTAAACAGACTAGCAATAAGACTAGCAGAGTTGGAAAACACTGTAAATAATTTTACAAGCAATAAAGAAAAACGACACTGTGCCTTTAAGAAGCACAGAAAACGGTCACAGTTGAAATAACAATGAACCAAATCAGTTATGGCAATTAAATTTTTACAGTAAATGTATTAAGTTAGCAGAGCATTGCACCCACTTGCAAATGGATGATTAACCCCCTACAAACCAAACGGTTTTTATATGCAAAAAAAAGTTTATTAAATACAGTCAAAACCACTGTCACAGGTCTGCTGTGACTGATTACCTCCCTCAAAATGACTTTTGAAGTCCCTTAAGCTGTCTGGAGACGATCCGTGTCAAGCAGAATGAATTAAGGAAGACAGAGCCTAAATTTTTGCTGCGTCAAAAGAGCGCTAAAATAGGCCCCTCCTACTCAATATAACAATATTGGGAGTTTCAGTTAACGGTTTCTATGCATAAATAATATCAGCCATGTGGAAAAATGTTATGCCCCAACAAGTTTATCACCAAAGTACCTCAAAAAACGATTAAAACATGCCAGCAAAATAGTTTTAAACATCCCTTTCTTAAGGAACATGTATCTCTATAGAAAAGCCTGACAGTCATCCTACTGCATTAAAGGCTTATAACATCACTTCAGTATTAATAGCATTTTCTCAGTCAAATTCCATTACTTAGAAAATTACTTTACTGTATATATGTAAAACAGCCTGTTAACAGTCGCTCTCACTGTATTAAAGGCTCTTACTTACATTACATCGGTATCAGCAGTATTTCCTTAGTCAATTCCATTCCTTAGAAAAATAATCTACTGCACATACCTTGTTTGCAGGGTTTCCCGCACGCCATTCCCTTCTGAAAGTTACCTCACTCCTCAGAATATGCGAGAACAGCCAGTGGATCTTAGTTACTGCCGCTAAGATCATAGAAAAACGCAGGCAGATTCTTCTTCCAAATACTGCCTGAGAATAAACAACACACTCCGGTGTCATTTTCAAATAACAAACTTTTGATTGAAGAATAAACTAAGTATAAAAAACACCACAGCCCTCTCACAACTTCCTATCCGTTAAGTTGCAAGAGAATGACTGAATATGACATGTGAGGGGAGGAGCTATGTAGCAGCTCTGCTGAGTGATCCTCTTGCAATTTCCTGTTAGGGAGAGAATATATTCCATAAGTAATGGATGATCCGTGGACTGAACACACTTAACAAGAGAAAGAGGTTTTAGTTTTGCCTATTTGTTATTATAGTGGAGTCTCTCCTTCACATACACAACCCTGCATAGTGAGATATACATCACTCAAGGTAAAATGTATATTTAATAAAAAAAAAAATTGTGAGGGACCCTGCAGTGCTGATGAGACTTCTTAGATCATCTTAGCTGAGCGCAGCACTTTAGATCATTGGGTTCTCAATATGGAGCCAAGACATCAATAGCCCTATAATCTGTAAACCCTATGTATCACCTCAGTCTACCACATTTACAGTATGTATGAAACACTTCTATACAAAATACAACAGGCTTTCAGCATAAAATGTAACAGAAATGACAGCATGCTCCGCTCTACATTATGGATAATTTATTTTATTCTTTTTACACAACAAAGCATAAAATAAGATCTGTAAAAGATGTCACAACAGACTAAGTCAGCCTCCAAAATATCTGCCACAAAATGTCAGCAGAAGAACGCTTTGTTAAAGTGAAAGTAAATCCTAGCATTGTACAAACGCTAGGATTGACTATTGAAACAAATAAATAAAGGACTTTCATTCATGAAGTATAAGATACTTTATGTAGAAAGCTCCTTTATTTGTTTCAATCGGTCGCCGTTCTTAGTTGCTACAGCAGCCTACGGCTAAAAAATTTTTTTGCTAAGAGGTGACGTTTTCACCTCATAACCAATAGCC
The DNA here is from genome assembly GCF_027579735.1 of Bombina bombina. NCBI lineage: Eukaryota > Metazoa > Chordata > Amphibia > Anura > Bombinatoridae > Bombina > Bombina bombina. The sequence continues at coordinate 372,422,667 of NC_069504.1, read as the reverse complement.
GTGCAGTAAATCCGGCTTGGCTCCCATGGACGCCAAGCCGGATTTACCGCACGGCTATTGGCTAAGAGGTGAAAACGTCACCGCTTAGCAAAAAAAAATTTTTTAGCCTTGGGCTGCTGTAGCAGCTAAGAACTGTGACCGATTGAAACAAATAAAGGAGCTTTCTACATGAAATATCTTATACTTCATGAATGAAAGTCCTTTATTTACTTCAATAGTTAATCCTAGCGTTTACAAAACGCTAGGATTTACTTTCACTTTAAGCAACACTCCAGAGACAGCCCTCTGTGCTTAGCTACACAGTCCTAAATTTCAAACTCTTAAATGCACCACCTTACCTTTTTCTTCAGCTTGTGCCTTGCCCTCTTTGCTGCTTTGCTGCTACTGGTGGATTTTGGCTCAGTGTTATTAATAAAGTCTAGCAACTCATTCACATCACGGTGATCCACAGCTTGTTCGCCAGGGGGATGCAACTTTTGCGGGATCTCCTCTTTCCGCTTGGTAAGTCGTGAGCGAAGCTTCTCACGCATTTCTGGGTAATTCCGACTTGTTGGAGCTGGAGGAGGCTGAAGAGACAAGAGATAAAACTAAAATGATCTTTCTTATACATACATGTATTAAATGCAATGTACAAACATTTGTGATTAGAATTGTATAGCTCTCTCTCTCTAATATATTTTAGATACATATAGATATTAACATCCATATAACAAATACTTGATGACAAATGTTTTTAAAAACTTAGAAATTATATATCTTTATAGCTCTGCGAGTTTGGCAGTCAAATATGTGCAACTCTATAAAGTATTTGTCATCTCAAATGCGGAGGGGAACCCTTTAATGTTTTTTTTTGTTTTTTTACACACCAGATAAGGGTTGATTTTTAAAACCAACCAGACACTGACCTGCTAGCTGAAACACCCGCTGGTCTTTTGTTAACCCTTCAATGTTTGTTGTAAACCATTTTAGACAAGACTAGCCATGCCCTTTCCAGGGTGGCTGCACTCTCCCCTAAAGTAATTCAGTTAATAGCAGATCTCACTGTGTTATGCCCGAAGAACTCGCAGTAGCAGCAGTCACAGAACTTGCCATCCCTCTGGTTGGTGGAGGATGAGGTGCATGAACTACGCTCTGAGCTGCTGTCTTCATCTTCCCCTAGACCCTCATCTGCTTCACAAGGCTGCAAGGATGAGCAGTTTGAAGAGTCGGGAAACTTGTGCCCCCTACATGTCGGGTCCCTGAAAAATGCAAGTATGCCAAGACATGAGGGCTGGTGCTTGTGTGTTCTGGGCAGCAGTCATAAAGGTGATGTCATGACGGGCCCTGATATATAACAGTGGATCTGTAATACAACCTATAAAAATGTGCAAATATCAATCAACCTATTGTATAGTTAAAATAAATTTAGATCCATACATTAACGTGAACAAATGATGTAAAATGTTGGTAGGTACTATATCTGAAGCCACCAAGTAACATAAGCAAAAAAAAGAAAAAAAAAGAAAGAAATTAAAAACGGGCATTTAAAAAGAGAGAAAAAAAAATTATTTTAAAAATGTCGGACTGGTTCCTTCAGAAAACTGTACAGTAATAGATAAATGCTTGCCTGTTACTAGTGGTCCCTGGGATGCTTCCTCCCTGTAGTACATTTCCCCCACTGCAATGGCCATTGCAGGGATGACTGCATGCTGAAAGGGGTGGAGGTGGTGGATTCACTTTGACAACAGACTGGCTAGAGCCAGCTAAGTGAGGGTCTCTATGAGTTCTAGGAGATGCAGGCACTTTAGAGTCTGCAGTATGAGGTGAAACGCTTGTTGCAGTATGAGGTGAAATGCTTGTTGCTGAAAAGGGAACCGTAGAGTTGGAAGAGGTGAGGTGTGGAGGTGGAGAGCTGTGGGGAGAAGCTGGATGCTGAGATGGAAGGCCTGTGGGGCTGTTAGGAGGGGCGCTGGGATCTGAATGCCGCTGGTGGTCAGACAAGTGGAAAGTCTCCCCTGGAAGAAGACAGGTGATGTTAGATACGCCCATTACCCCACAGCAAAATATATCAAATGGTTAGCCTACAGTTTCCAAACACAATACCAGACTGCCCCTTGATGATTTTCTGCAGGGTTTTTTTTTGTTTGCTTTAAGGCATCTATTGTGTGCTGACAATATTAAATGTTTACGGACAATGGACTTTAGAGTGCTCAAAGGAATATTTTTATTTTACGCTTGTGGCGCATGCAACCGTTTGCCAAAAGAGCTTTGGGATTTGTCATAAACGTTTTTTTTTTTTTTTTTTTAAAGTTACACAAAGGTCAAAATTACATTTTAATGATTCAGATAGAGCACATGAATTTAAACAACTTTCCAATTAACTTCCATTACATAAACAAGCACAATCTTTTTATATGCTCACTTGAGGCACCAGTTCCTACTGAGCATGTGAAAGAATTAACAAAATATACATATATGTATTTTGTGATTGGCTAATGGATGGATGATGCAGTAAGAGGGAAAAATTAATCTAACTTTGAAATTTATCAGAAAAAAAATAAATCTAATAGTCATTTTAAATTCAAACTAAGTGCTTTTGCACTGTCTTTCTATTATGCATTTGTTGATTATGTTATTTTACTGTGTTTAATGGTCTTTTAAGGATGCACTCAACACACAAATTAACCCCTTGAGTGCTAACGACTGCTCTGAGCCGTCGCAGAGTTTCTCACTCAGGTGCTAACGACGGCTCAGAGCCGTCGCTAGCACTCTCCGATCTTGAGGGAGATCTGGGGGCTCCCACCTGCTCCTACCCCGGCGATCGTGCCTGTAGAGTGACAGGCATCTCCGGGGCTTCCTGTTTTGCGTGGTGACGTCACGCTTAATGACGTGATGACATCACTGCGCAACTTTATGTAAAAAAAGACAATGGACAATATAGGGAAAGGGGGCATGCTGCTTAGAAGCCTGTATCTCAGGCATCTAAGCAGCTACAGACCCCCAAGACCCACCATTAGAAAGGTAATCGTCTAACCTTTCCAATGGTATAAGTATTGGGGATCTGAAATGAAAAAAAAAGTAGAAAAATAAAAATTAAAAATGTAAAATTAAAAAACCCTCAAATGTGCTTAGCACCCAGGTGGGAAAATGCATAGCACTCAAAGGGTTAATTAAACTTTTTTGGGGGAAATTGCTATAAGTTTTTGACCGTTTAAAATCAGTGTGCATGTACAACCCCCAATTTAAAAAAGCTGGGACAGTATGGAAAATGCAAAAAAAAAAACAAAGAGAGAGTCCTTGGTACAATTCACCCTGTACTATATTGAAAACACATTATTAACACATTATTTGATGTTTTACTTTGTGAATTTAATGTTTTTTGTTTTTTTTAAATGTACGCTCATTTCAAATCTGATGACTGCAACATGTTCCAAAAAAGTTGGGACAGAGGCCATTTTGGACTAATAGCAATGTGGCAAGTTAAAATAATAAAGTGATGTGAAACAGGTGAGGCAATCGTGTAATCATAGTATATGAAGGAGTGTCCAAAAAAGGACTAGTCCTTCAAGGCTCGCCAATCAGCCAACAGATGAGTCAACGAATAATACAACACTTTGAGAACAACATTCCTCAAAGACAAATTGGTAGGATTTTGGGCATTTCATCTACAGTGCACAATATAATTAAATGATTCAAGTAATACGGTCAAATCTGGCGTAGGTTACTGTCTCAAAAGCCAACATGAGTCTATAATGGATATCCTGATATGGGCTCGGGAATACTTTGGTAAATCTTTGTCAGTCAACACCATTTGCCACTGCATCCACAGACGCAAGTTAAGGCTTTACTATGCAAAGCAGAATCTATACATCAACACTGTCCATAAGCGCCGCTGACTTCTCTGGGCTTGGTCTCATCTGAGATGGACAGTAGCACAGTGGAATTGGGTTTTGACGTCCGACGAATAACAATTTCAAATAGTTTTTGGGAAAAAAACCAGTCATGTTCTCCGGGCCAAATGGTATGAGGGGGGGGGGGGGGTCAGTGCCGATGGCATGGGTAACTTGCACATCTGTGAGGGCACTATGAAATAAGAAAGATATGTATACATTTTGGAGCAACATATGCTGCCATCCAGACATCTTTTCCAGAGATGCCCCTGCACTTTCTAGCGGGGCAACGCCAAAACACATTCTGCCCGGATTACATGGTTGCGTAAGCATAGAGTGTGGGTGCTAGCATGGCCGCCTGCAGTCCTGACATGTTTCCAATTAAGAATGTGTGGCGCATAATGAAGGTAAAATAAGGTAACGAAGGCCCTGTACAGTTGCACAGCTGAAGACAAGCATAACAGATGAATGGGGGAAAATTCTGTTTGCTAAACTTAAACTGGTGTTTTCAGTGCCCAAACGCTTAATAAGTGTTATTAAAAGAAAAGGTGATGTTACACAGTGGTAAACAGTCGACTACTTCAATTTTTTTGGAGTGTGTTGCAGTCATCAAATTTGAATTATGAATTTAATGTATTTTTTGAAAGAAAAAAAATACACTAAAGTAAAACATCAAATATTGTGTTAATAATGCGTTTTCAAAAATAGTACAGGATGAATTGAATTTTCAAAGTGCCAACTTTTCGAAATTGGGGTTGTATATATATATATATATATATATATATATATATATATATATATATATATATATATATATATATATATATATATATATATATATATATATATATATATATATATAAAGAATATAGGTGAAAAACAAAATTTATGCTTACCTGATAAATTCATTTCTCCTGTAGTGTGGTCAGTCCACGGGTCATCATTACTTCTGGGATATTATCTCCTCCCCTACAGGAAGTGCAAGAGGATTCACCCAGCAGAGCTGCTATATAGCTCCTCCCCTCTACGTCACCTCCAGTCATTCGACCAAAGGACCAACGAGAAAGGAGAAGCCCAAGGGTGTAGTGGTGACTGGAGTATAAACCAAAAATTTTTTTAGCCTGCCATAAAAAACAGGGCGGGCCGTGGACTGACCACACTACAGGAGAAATTAATTTATCAGGTAAGCATAAATTTTGTTTTCTCCTGTTAAGTGTGGTCAGTCCACGGGTCATCATTACTTCTGGGATACCAATACCAAAGCAAAAGTACACGGATGACGGGAGGGACAGGCAGGCTCTTTATACGGAGGGAACCACTGCCTGAAGAACCTTTCTCCCAAAAACAGCCTCCGAAGAAGCAAAAGTGTCAAATTTGTAAAATTTGGAAAAAGTATGAAGAGAAGACCAAGTTGCAGCCTTGCAAATCTGTTCAACAGAAGCCTCATTCTTAAAGGCCCAAGTGGAAGCCACAGCTCTAGTAGAATGAGCTGTAATTCTTTCAGGAGGCTGCTGTCCAGCAGTCTCATAGGCTAATCGTATTATGCTACGAAGCCAAAAAGAGAGAGAGGTAGCCGAAGCTTTTTGACCTCTCCTCTGACCAGAATAAACGACAAACAGGGAAGACGTTTGACGAAAATCCTTAGTTGCCTGTAGATAAAATTTCAGGGCACGGACTACATCTAAATTGTGTAGCAGACGTTCCTTCTTCGAGGAAGGATTAGGACACAAAGATGGAACAACAATCTCTTGATTGATATTCCTGTTAGTGACCACCTTAGGTAGGAACCCAGGTTTAGTACGCAGAACTACCTTGTCTGAATGAAAAATCAGATAAGGAGAATCACAATGTAAGGCAGATAACTCAGAAACTCTTCGAGCCGAGGAAATAGCCATTAAAAACAGAACTTTCCAAGATAACAACTTGATATCAATGGAATGAAGGGGTTCAAACGGAACACCCTGTAAAACATTAAGAACTAAGTTCAAACTCCATGGCGGAGCAACAGTTTTAAACACAGGCTTGATCCTAGCTAAAGCCTGACAAAAAGCTTGAACGTCCGGAACTTCTGACAGACGTTTGTGTAAAAGAATGGACAGAGCTGAAATCTGTCCCTTTAAAGAACTAGCGGATAACCCCTTTTCTAAACCTTCTTGTAGAAAAGACAATATCCTTGGAATCCTAACCTTACTCCATGAGTAACTCTTGGATTCGCACCAATATAAGTATTTACGCCATATTTTATGGTAAATCCTTCTGGTAACAGGCTTCCTAGCCTGTATTAAGGTATCAATAACTGGCTCAGAAAAACCACGTTTTGATAAAATCAAGCGTTCAATTTCCAAGCAGTCAGCTTCAGAGAAGTTAGATTTTGATGTTTGAATGGACCCTGGATCAGAAGGTCCTGTTTCAGAGGTAGAGACCAAGGCGGACAGGATGACATGTCCACTAGATCTGCATACCAAGTCCTGCGTGGCCATGCAGGTGCTATTAGAATCACTGATGCTCTCTCCTGTTTGATTCTGGCAATCAATCGAGGAAGCATCGGGAAGGGTGGAAACACATAAGCCATCCCGAAGGTCCAAGGTGCTGTCAAAGCATCTATCAGAACCGCTCCCGGATCCCTGGATCTGGACCCGTAGCGAGGAAGCTTGGCGTTCTGACGAGACGCCATGAGATCTATCTCTGGTTTGCCCCAACGTCGAAGTATCTGGGCAAAGACCTCCGGATGAAGTTCCCACTCCCCTGGATGAAAAGTCTGACGACTTAAGAAATCCGCCTCCCAGTTCTCCACTCCCGGGATGTGGATTGCAGACAGGTGGCAAGAGTGAGACTCTGCCCAGCGAATTATCTTTGATACTTCCATCATTGCTAGGGAGCTTCTTGTCCCTCCCTGATGGTTGATGTAAGCTACAGTCGTGATGTTGTCCGACTGAAACCTGATGAACCCCCGAGTTGTTAACTGGGGCCAAGCCAGAAGGGCATTGAGAACTGCTCTCAATTCCAGAATGTTTATTGGAAGGAGACTCTCCTCCTGATTCCATAGTCCCTGAGCCTTCAGAGAATTCCAGACAGCATCCCAACCTAGTAGGCTGGCGTCTGTTGTTACAATTGTCCAGTCTGGCCTGCTGAATGGCATCCCCCTGGACAGGTGTGGCCGATAAAGCCACCATAGAAGAGAATCTCTGGTCTCTTGATTCAGATTCAGAGTGGGGGACAAATCTGAGTAATCCCCATTCCACTGACTTAGCATGCACAATTGCAGCGGTCTGAGATGTAGGCGTGCAAAAGGTACTATGTCCATTGCCGCTACCATTAAGCCGATCACCTCCATGCATTGAGCTACTGACGGGTGTTGAATGGAATGAAGGACCCGGCATGCATTTTGAAGCTTTGTTAACCTGTCTTCTGTCAGGTAAATCTTCATTTCTACAGAATCTATCAGAGTCCCCAAGAAGGGAACTCTTGTGAGTGGAAAGAGAGAACTCTTCTTTTCGTTCACCTTCCATCCATGCGACCTTAGAAATGCCAGTACTAACTCTGTATGAGACTTGGCAGTTTGAAAGCTTGAAGCTTGTATCAGAATGTCGTCTAGGTACGGAGCTACCGAAATTCCTCGCGGTCTTAGTACCGCCAGAAGAGTACCCAGAACCTTTGTGAAGATTCTTGGAGCTGTAGCCAATCCGAATGGAAGAGCTACAAACTGGTAATGCCTTTCTAGAAAGGCAAACCTTAGATACCGGTAATGATTTCTGTGAATCGGTATGTGAAGGTAAGCATCCTTTAAATCCACTGTGGTCATGTACTGACCCTCTTGGATCATGGTCAAAATTGTTCGAATCGTTTCCATCTTGAACGATGGAACTCTTAGGAATTTGTTTAGGATCTTTAAATCCAAGATTGGCCTGAAAGTTCCCTCTTTTTTGGGAACTACAAACAGATTTGAGTAAAACCCTTGTCCTTGTTCCGACCGCGGAACTGGATGGATCACTCCCATTAATAAAAGATCTTGTACGCAGCGTAGGAACGCTTCTTTCTTTATTTGGTTTGTTGACAACCTTGACAGATGAAATCTCCCTCTTGGGGGAGAGGATTTGAAGTCCAGAAGGTATCCCTGAGATATGATCTCTAACGCCCAGGGATCCTGAACATCTCTTGCCCAAGCCTGGGCGAAGAGAGAAAGTCTGCCCCCTACTAGATCCGGTCCCGGATCGGGGGCCCTCGATTCATGCTGTCTTAGGGGCAGCAGCAGGTTTCCTGGCCTGCTTGCCCTTGTTCCAGGACTGGTTAGGTTTCCAGCCTTGTCTGTAGCGAGCAACAGCTCCTTCCTGTTTTGGTGCAGAGGAAGTTGATGCTGTTCCTGCTTTAAAATTACGAAAGGAACGAAAATTAGACTGTCTAGCCCTAGGTTTGGCTTTGTCCTGAGGCAGGGCATGGCCTTTACCTCCTGTAATGTCAGCGATAATCTCCTTCAAACCGGGCCCGAATAAGGTCTGCCCTTTGAAAGGTATATTAAGCAATTTAGATTTAGAAGTAACATCAGCTGACCAGGATTTTAGCCACAGCGCTCTGCGTGCCTGAATGGCAAATCCGGAATTCTTAGCCGTAAGCTTAGTTAAATGTACTACGGCATCTGAAATAAATGAGTTAGCTAACTTAAGGGTTCTAAGTTTGAGTGTAATCTCATCTAGTGTAGATGATTCGAGTGTCTCTTCCAGAGACTCAAACCAAAATGCTGCTGCAGCCGTGACAGGCGCAATACATGCAAGAGGTTGCAATATAAAACCTTGTTGAACAAACATTTTCTTAAGGTAACCCTCTAATTTTTTATCCATTGGATCTGAAAAGGCACAGCTATCCTCCACCGGGATAGTGGTACGCTTAGCTAAAGTAGAAACTGCTCCCTCCACCTTAGGGACCGTTTGCCATAAGTCCCGTGTGGTGGCGTCTATTGGAAACATTTTTCTAAATATCGGAGGAGGTGAGAACGGCACACCGGGCCTATCCCACTCCTTAGTAACAATTTCAGTAAGTCTCTTAGGTATAGGAAAAACATCAGTACTCGCCGGTACCGCAAAATATTTATCCAACCTACACATTTTCTCTGGTATTGCAACTGTGTTACAATCATTCAGAGCCGCTAACACCTCCCCTAGTAATACACGGAGGTTTTCCAGCTTAAATTTAAAATTTGAAATATCTGAATCCAGTCTGTTTGGATCAGAACCGTCACCCACAGAATGAAGTTCTCCGTCCTCATGTTCTGCCGCCTGTGACGCAGTGTCTGACATGGCCCTAATATTATCAGCGCACTCTGTTCTCACCCCAGAGTGATCACGCTTGCCTCTAAGTTCTGGTAATTTAGCCAAAACTTCAGTCATAACAGTAGCCATATCCTGTAATGTGATTTGAAATGGCCGCCCAGATGTACTCGGCGCTACAATATCACGCACCTCCCGAGCGGGAGATGCAGGTACTGAAACGTGAGGCGAGTTAGTCGGCATAACTCTCCCCTCGTTGTCTGGTGAAATATGTTCAATTTGTACAGATTGACTTTTATTTAAAGTAGCATCAATACAGTTAGTACATAAATTTCTATTGGGCTCCACTTTGGCATTAGCACATATAGCACATGAATCTTCCTCTGAATCAGACATGTTTAACACACTAGCAATTAACTAGCAACTTGGAAATGCTTTTTCAAGTAATTTGCAATAATATGAAAACGAACTGTGCCTATAAGAAGCACAGAAAAAATTATGACAGTTGAAAATAATTAAGTTATAGCATCAAATCTTTGTAAGAAATATACAATTTTAGCAAAGGATTGTTCCCATTAGCAAAGGATAACTAACCCTGTCAGCAGAAAAAATACACAAATAAACGTTTTTTATCACAGTCAACTACACTCTTCACAGCTCTGCTGTGATGATTACCTCCCTCAAAAAAGGCTTTGGAGATCCCTGAGTTCTGTAGAGATGAACCGGATCATGCAGGAAGAAAATGAACCTCTGACTGAGTTTTTTGATGCGTAGTAAAAGCGCCAAAAATGGCCCCTCCCCCTCACACATAACAGTGAGAGAGATCAGAGAACTGCTTTAATTTAAACAAAACTATTGCCAAGTGGAAAAAATAGTGCCCAAAACATTTTTTCACCCAGTACCTCAGAGAAATAAACGTTTTTACATGCCAGCAAAAAAACGTTTAACCTCAATAAATTAATTGTTATTTAAAACCTATTGCAAGTCCCTGCAAATTAGGTTAAGTCTATGCATACAGTATAAATCCAGTGAAGTACCATTCCCCAGAATACTGAAGTGTAAAATATACATACATGACAGCCTGATACCAGCTACATCTACTGCATTTAAGGCTGAGTTTACATTATAACGGTATGGCAGGATTTTCTCATCAATTCCATGTCAGAAAATAACAAACTGCTACATACCTCTTTGCAGATTAATCTGCCCGCTGTCCCCTGATCTGAAGTTTACCTCTCCTCAGATGGCCGAGAAACAGCAATATGATCTTAACTACTCCGGCTAAAATCATAGAAAAAACTCAGGTAGATTATTCTTCAAATTCTACCAGAGAATGAATAACACACTCCGGTGCTATTATAAAATAAACTTTTGATTGAAGGTAATAAACTAATTAAATCACCACAGTCCTCTCACACATCCTATCTATTCGTTGGGTGCAAGAGAATGACTGGAGGTGACGTAGAGGGGAGGAGCTATATAGCAGCTCTGCTGGGTGAATCCTCTTGCACTTCCTGTAGGGGAGGAGATAATATCCCAGAAGTAATGATGACCCGTGGACTGACCACACTTAACAGGAGAAATACCTCTGGTAAAAATAAAATGTATTATATATTTATTATATAAAAAAAAATTCACCTTCAAAACTATAAAAACATAAAATTATGACTTACCAGATAATTTTCTTTCCTTCAATACAGGGAGAGTCCACAGCTGCATTCATTACTTGTGGGAACACAGAACCTGGCCACCAGGAGGAGGCACAGACACCCCATCCAAAGTTAAATACCTCCCCCACTCCCTCATCCCCCAGTCATTCTGCCAAGGGAACAAGTAAACAGTAGGAGAAACATCAGGGTGAAAAAGGTGCTGGATGAAAACAAATTTAGGGCCGCCCGTCGGAGAACATCTACAGACAGAATAAATCACTGAAAAAGGAATTCAAAGAACATTCCTGCATGGTTAGAAAAATTAATCCGGTGCTACCCCAAAAAAAAAAAAAGAGACTAAGCTCCAAGAAGAAGCAAGAAAAGTACCGGCCTGACTGTAGTCAGCGCCCCAGCAAAAAGAACGAAACACCTGAAAGTATAATGGATCCTCTGGAACAGAAGTACAATCAGGGAACTGAAAATTGCTTGCAAGCCCACAATCAAGGAGCAAGAACTGCCACCGGATTCATCTCACACCTACCGCATACTATGCGTTGAAGGTACTCATCAAGATAAAAGAGCTATCTGTCCCAAAAAGGGCTGCTCTAGCCAGCACACTCTAGGAAGGCCCTTCCCCTGCTCATCCTGGGGAAAATAAAGACAGACTCCCAAAGTCCAATAGAAAGCAAGAACACACCAGCTTCTCCCTACAAGAAAACATAATTTATGTAAGAACTTACCTGATAAATTCATTTCTTTCATATTGGCAACAGTCCATGAGCTAGTGACATATGGGATATACAATCCTACCAGGAGGGGCAAAGTTTCCCAAACCTCAAAATGCCTATAAATACACCCCTCACCACACCCACAATTCAGTTTAACGAATAGCCAAGCAGTGGGGTGATAAAGAAAGGAGTAGAAAGCATCATCAAAGGAAATTTGGAAATAATTGTGCTTTATACAAAAAATCATAACCACCATAAAATGGGTGGGCCTCATGGACTCTTGCCAATATGAAAGAAATGAATTTATCAGGTAAGTTCTTACATAAAATATATTTTCTTTCATGTAATTGGCAAGAGTCCATGAGCTAGTGACATATGGGATATCAAAACCCAAGATGTGAATCTTCCACTGAAGAGTCACTAGAGAGGGAGGGAATAAAATAAAAACAGCCATATTCCGCTGAAAAAAATTAATCCACAACCCAAAAAAATAAGTTTATTTTCATTTTTGAAAGAAAGAAACTTAAATCAAAAGCAGAAGAATCATACTGAAACAGCTGCCTGAAGAACTTTTCTACCAAAAACTGCTTCCGAAGAAGCAAATACACCAAAACGGTAGAATTTAGTAAATGTATGCAAAGAGGACCAAGTTGCCGCTTTGCAAATCTGATCAACTGAAGCTTCATTCTTAAAAGCCCACGAAGTGGAGACTTATCTAGTAGAATGAGCTGTAATTCTCTGAGGCGGGGCCTGACCCGACTCCAAATAAGCTTGATGAATCAAAAGTTTCAACCAAGAAGCCAAAGAAATAGCAGAAGCCTTCTGACCTTTCCTAGGACCAGAAAATAAAACAAATAGACTGGAAGTCTTCCTGAAATCTTTAGTAGCTTCCACATATTTCAAAGCTCTGACCACATCCAAAGAATGCAAGGATCTTTCCAAATAATTCTTAGGATTAGGACATAAGGAAGGGACAACAATTTCTCTATTAATGTTGTTAGAATTCACAACCTTAGGTAAAAATTGAAAAGAAGTCCGCAAAACTGCCTTATCCTGATGAAAAATCAGAAAAGGAGACTCACAAGAAAGAGCAGATAGCTCAGAAACTCTTCTAGCAGAAGAGATAGCCAAAAGGAACAACACTTTCCAAGAAAGTAGTTTAATGTCCAAAGAATGCATAGGTTCAAATGGAGGAGCCTGTAAGGCCTTCAGAACCAAATTAAGACTCCAAGGAGGAGAAATTGATTTAATGACAGGCTTAATACGAACTAAAGCCTGTACAAAACAATGTATATCAGTTAGTATAGCAATCTTTCTGTGAAATAAAACAGAAAGAGCAGAGATTTGTCCTTTCAAGGAACTTGCAGACAAACCTTTATCCAAACCATCCTGAAGAAACTGTAAAATTCTAGGAATTCTAAAAGAATGCCAGGAGAATTTATGAGAAGAACACCATGAAATGTAAGTCTTCCAAACTCTATAATAAATCTTTCTAGAGACAGATTTACGAGCTTGTAACATAGTATTAATCACTGAGTCAGAGAAACCTCTATGACTTAGACTAAGCGTTCAATTTCCATACCTTCAAATTTAATGATTTGAGATCCTGATGGAAAAACGGACCTTGAGATAGTAGGTCCAGCCGTAACGGAAGTGGCCAAGGCGGGCAACTGGACATTCGAACCAGATCCGCATACCAAAACCTGTGTGGCCATGCTGGAGCCACCAGCAGCACAAATGATTGTTCCATGATGATTTTGGAGATCACTCTTGGAAGGAGAACTAGAGGCGGGAAAATGTAAGCAGGATGATAACACCAAGGAAGTGTCAGCGCATCCACTGCTTGCGCCTGTACATCCCTGGACCTGGACAGGTATCTGGGAAGTTTCTTGTTTAGATGAGAGGCCATGAGATCTCTCTGGAAGACCCAACATCTGAACAATCTGAGACAATACAACTGGATGGAGAGACCACTCCCCTGGATGTAAAGTCTGGCGGCTGAGATAATCCGCCTCCCAATTGTCTACACCTGGGATATGTACCGCAGAGATTAGACAGGAGCTGGATTCCGCCCAAGCAAGTATCCACATTTGAGGGGTTTTTAATTTTACATTTTTAATTTATTTTATTTTTTTACTTTTTTTCTTTTCATAGCTTGGGGACTGTGAGTCCCACCCTGATGATTAACATATGCCACTGTTGTGATATTGACTGTCTGAAAACAAATGAATGGCTCTCTCTTTAACAGATGCCAAAACTGAAGAGCTCTGAGAATTGCACGGAGTTCTAAAATATTTATTGGTAATCTCACCTCTTGAGATTTCCAAACCCCTTGTGCTGTCAGAGATCCCCAAACAGCCCCCCAACCTGAAAGACTCGCATCTGTTGTGATCACAGTCCAGGTTGACCGAACAAAAGAAGCCCCTTGAACTAAACACTGGTGATCTATCCACCACGTCAGAGAGTGTCGTACATTGGGATTTAAGGATATTAATTGTGATATCTTTGTATAATCCCTGCACCATTGGTTCAGCATACAAAGCTGTAGAGGTCTCATGTGAAAACGAGCAAAGGGGATCGCGTCCGATGCTGCAGTCATGAGACCTAAAACTTCCATGCACATAGCCACTGAAGGGAATGACTGAGACTGAAGGTGCCGACAAGCTGCAACCAATTTTAAACGTCTCTTGTCTGTTAGAGACAGAGTCATGGACACTGAATCTATCTGGAAGCCTAAAAAGGTGACCCTTGTCTGAGGAATCAAGAAACTTTTTGGTAAATTGATCCTTCAATCATGTTTCCGAAGAAACAACACTAGTTGATTCGTGTGAGATTCTGCAGTATGTAAAGACTGAGCTAGTACCAAGATATCGTCCAAATAAGGAAACACCGCAATACCCTGTTCTCTTATTACAGAGAGTAGGGCACCCAGAACCTTTGAAAAGATTCTTGGAGCTGTTGCTAGGCCAAATAGAAGAGCAACAAATTGGTTATGCGTGTTTAGAAAAGAGAATCTCAGAAACTGATAATTTTCTGGATGAATCGGAATATGAAGGTATGCATTCTGCAAGTCTATTGTGGACATATAATGTCCTCGCTGAACAAAAGGCAGAATAGTCCTTATAGTCACCATCTTGAAAGTTGGTACTCTTACATAACGATTCAAAATTTTGAATAAATTTTCCTTTTTTTGGGGCAATTAATAGATTTGAATAAAACCCCAAACCTTGTTCCTGAAGAGGAACTGGCATGATTACCCCTGAAGACTCCAGGTCTGAAAAACACTTCAGGAAAGCCTGAGCTTTTACTGGATTTGTTGGGATACGTGAGAGAAAAAATCTTCTCACAGGAGGTTTTACTCTGAATCCTATTCGATACCCTAGAGAGACAATGCTCTGAATCCATTGATTTTGGACAGATCTTATCCAAATATCCTTGAAAAACCTTAATATGCCCCTACCAGCTGAGCTGGAATGAGGGCCACACCTTCATGCGGACTTAGGGGCTGACTTTGGTTTTCTAAATGGCTTGGATTTATTCCAATTTGAGGAAGGCTTCCAATTGGAAGCAGATTCCATGGGGGGAGGATTGAGTTTTTGTTCCTTATTCTGACGAAAGGAACGAAAATAGTTAGAAGCATTAGATTTACCCTTAGGTTTTTTATCCTGAGGCAGAAAAACTCCCTTACCCCCAGTGACGGTTGAAATAATAGAATCCAACTGAGAACCAAATAAATGATTACCTTGGAAAGAAAGAAATAGTAATCTAGATTTAGATGTCATATCAACATTCCAAGATTTAAGCCACAAAGCTCTTTTAGCTAATATAGCTAAGACATGGATCTAACATCAATTTTGATAATATCAAAAATAGCATCACAAATAAAATGATTAGCATATTGCAGTAAGCGAACAATGCTAGATAAGTCAGAATCCAATTCCTGTTGCGCTAAATTTTACAACCAGAAAGTTGATACAGCCGCAACATCAGCCAAAGAAATTGCAGGTCTGAGAAGATGACCTGAATATAAATACGCCTTCCTTAGATAAGATTCAAGCTTCCTATCTAAAGGATCCTTAAAGGAAGTGCTATCCTCCATAGGAATAGTGGTACGTTTAGCAAGAGTAGAAATAGCCCCATCAACTTTGGGGATTTTTTCCCAAAACTCTATAGATTTTGCTGGTAAAGTATGACGCCGGAAATGACGAAATTGCGTCAGACGTATTTTTTCGCGGCAAAAATATTTTCGCGCCAAGAATGACGCAATAAAGTTTAGCATTTGACGCACCCGCGGGCCTAATACTGCCCGCAATTTGCAAGAGTAGTCAATTGAAAAAAAGACTAAACCCCAGGTAAGAAATAAATTCTTAAAAAAAAATAAATGTTTATATTCCCCAAATATGAAACTGACAGTCTGCAGAAGGAAATACATGAACCTGACTCATGGCAAATAAGTACAATACATATATTTAGAACTTCATATAAATGCATAAAGTGCCAAACCATAGCTGAGGTGTCTTAAGTAATAAAAAACTTACTTACCCAAAGACACCCATCCACATATAGCAGATAGCCAAACCAGTACTGAAACAGTTATCAGTAGTGGTAATGGTAAATTGAGAGTATGTTGTCGATCTGAAAAGGGAGGTAGGAGATGAATCTCTACGACCGACAACAGAGAACCTATGAAATAGACCACCCGTTAGGGAAATCATCGTATTCAATAAGTGATACTCCCTTCACGTCCCTCTGACTGAGAGGAATCGGGCTTCAACAATGCTGAGAAGCAAATATCAACGTAGAAATCTTAGCACAAACTTACTACACCACCTCCATAGGAAGCAAAGTTTGTAAAACTGAATTGTGGGTGTGGTGAGGGGTGTATTTATAGGCATTTTGAGGTTTGGGAAACTTTGCCCCTCCTGGTAGGATTGTATATCCCATATGTCACTAGCTCATGGACTCTTGACAATTACATGAAAGAAAAGGGTGATCCTCAGTATCTATGATAGATGACGAGGGACCAATTATGCGCCACAAAAAGAACATAGCCCTTCCAGGACGCTCTCCCTCTGGTAGGCCCAAACAATTTCTCGCATCCGCTCCTAGAAATAGGAGTCTATGGCGCCCAGTGACAATACCCACGGAGGCGAGACCCTTAAACTGCAATACTAACTCGCGGACATAAGAACAATCAGTCTCACATGAAGCTAGCTTAGCTAGGATCAGACCAATCCAAATATGGTCCAACAGCACAGACTGAGGGCCCCAGAATAACCTTCCAATTATGGATGCTAGCAGACCCCAGGCGCACCATCTGGAAGAAAAAAACACAGAAGTTGACCTGTGATCCAAGCCACAACCTGATTCAGAAGTGGTGGATCTAACCACTACGCCGCATCTCCCTGAGATCGTGAGAGGAAATCAGAGATAGGTAAGGACTCCTCATCGGCTTCTCCAATCAGAAATCGCTACTCGAGAAGAAAAGATAGCCGGGAACATCCGTTCCTGAAGAGCCTGCGTATTAGAGGACTTTTGACGAAGAGCCATAGTGGGCTTCCGACCACCGTCAAACACGAGCTCCTCCCGACTACGCAGCAGAAACTCTCCCCTACCAAACTAAGGGAGCTACCCACCGAAAAGTCCCAACTGGTACGAACCCAGAAGACCAGAGCCTCAAGGCTGAATGCTCAGCTGAGGAACCATAGGATAAAAAGGAAGGAAAACTCCTGACTCCCATAGGACACTCACTCCCCACAGGCAGCGAAGCGACAAAGACAAAAGTGTCCCTGAATAGCTACTTCAGACAAAAAAAACCTGAAACGGAATGCCGGGGATCGAATCCTCCACCGATAGTCCCTATAAATCCGCTAAAACAGATATATAAAAGGGAACAACGTTATGCCGAAGACTCGGCCTCGGTAGACCATATCACCCCTCCCCGGGTCCAACGAAGACCAGAAGGGGGACTAGAGGGCATAACGCAAGATCTCAGGAAAGAACTTCCTTACCGAAGACTAACAACCTGGAGATTTAAACAGAAACTCAAGTCTAGAACCAACTCTTAGGATCAAAAAGACAAGAGAAAATACCTAAAAGTCTAGTAACAGCTGATGGCAAGGAACCAGAAGCCAAGACCTGGGATCTACTGCAAAATCTGGAGCAGGGTGCTGCCACCTAAACCCCCAGAGCCCCAAAGGGAAACAGAGGATCAGAATGAGGTTCGCTGTAAGAAAACGGTCCCAAAGAACCCGATTCGCTCAAAAGTATGAAATAGAAAGACCTCCTTCTATCTGAACAAAAGAAAGGAGATCTTACAGTCTCAGACAAGAGGAGCCCTGTAAGCTCTGCTTAACAGTCAGAAAAACCAATCAGGATGGAAATCCCCCCTCCTTACTGGACCACACCCCCCAACAGTGGAAAGAAATTATTCCCACAGGGCGAAAGATACTGGGACCATGACTCCCAAAGTCAACCAAAACTTCCCAAAGATAAAATCAAGAGAAGAGAAAACAGCCACAAAAGAAAGTCTAGCTCCGTCTCTAGGGCTCCTAGATCCATTAGATCCCTCAAGTGCCCATCCAAGTTAAAATGTATAGCCAGGTCCAGCCTGTACTCTAGTATAGAAGAACAAAATGTCTGGACCAGAAGCTAGGAGGACTCCCCTTATGTGTAAAGGGAAGGAACAGACTTAACTGGCACCCAAAAAACAGGTCCTGCCTGTCATCAAGGATACAGCAAATCTGTGAAAACATTTAAGGGCTAACAGAAATTCTCAAATTCCAGCAATGCAAGAAAAACTGAGATAAACAAACAAACAAAAAAAAAGAATATAAGCTCTGTGGCTTAAAAATTGTCTCGCAATTATCAGGGGACCATCACCCGATTTATAGATCTAAATGCTTCCACCGGAAGTCTACAACAAACTCGACCAATTTAGTCTAAATAGTCTCAAAATTGGAGGAGAAGCTCTGAAGTCCAGAAGATATCCCTGGGATACAATTTCCAACGCCCAAGGATCCTGGACATCTCTTGCCCAAGCCTGGGCGAAGAGCGAAAGTCTGCCCCCTACTAGATCCGTTACCGGATAGGGGGCCGATCCTTCATGCTGTCTTAGAGGCAGCAGCAAGCTTTTTGGCCTGCTTACCTTTGTTCCAGGTCTGGTTGGGTCTCCAGACCGACTTGGACTGGGCAAAAGTTCCCTCTTGTTTTGCATTAAAGGAAGATGATGCCGGACTCGCATTGAAGTTTCGAATGGCACAAAAATTAGTCTGTTTGGCCCTTGATTTGGACCTATCCTGAGGAAGGGCATGACCTTTTCCTCCAGTGATATCAGAAATGATCTCCTTCAAACCAGGCCTGAATAGGGTTTGCCCCTTGAAGGGAATGTTAAGCAGCTTAGACTTTGAAGTAACGTCAGCTGACCATGATTTAAGCCATAGCGTCCTGCGCGCCTGAATAGCAAAACCAGAATTCTTAGCCGTTAGTTTAGTCAAATAAACAATGGCATCAGAAACAAAAGAATTGGCTAGCTTAAATGCTCTAAGGTTGTCAAGTATGTCATCCAATGGAGTCTCTACCTGTAAAGCCTCTTCCAGAGACTCAAACCAGAAAGCCGCAGCAGCAGTGACTGGGGCAATGCATGCAAGGGGCTGTAGAATAAAACCTTGTTGAATAAACATTTTCTTAAGGTAACCCTCTAACTTTTTATCCATTGGATCTGAGAAAGCACAACTGTCCTCGACAGGGATAGTAGTACGCTTAGCTAGGGTAGAAACTGCTCCCTCCACCTTAGGGACTGTCTGCCATAAGTCCTGTGTGGTGGCATCTATCGGAAACATTTTCTTAAAAATAGGAGGGGGAGAGAACTGCACACCTGGTCTATCCCATTCCTTAGTAATAATTTCTGTAAACCTTTTAGGTATTGGAAAAACATCAGTGCACACCGGCACTGCATAGTATTTATCCAATCTACACATTTTTTCTGGCACTGCAATTGTATCACAGTCATTCAGAGCAGCTAAAACCTCCCTGAGCAATACGCGGAGGTGTTCAAGCTTAAATTTAAATGTTGACATATCAGAATCAGGTTGAATCCTCTTCCCTAAGTCAGAAACATCACCCACAGAAAGAAGCTCTCCTTCCTCAGCTTCTGCATATTGTGAGTATGCTCTGTATTTCTTCTAACTCCAGAGCTATCTCGCTTTCCTCGTAACCCAGGTAGTCTGGATAATACAGCTGACAGTGTATTATCCATGACTACCGCCATGTCTTGTAAAGTAAACGCCATGGGCGCGCTAGATGTACTTGGCGCCATTTGAGTGTGAGTCCCTTGAGCGGGAGTCAAAGGGTCTGACACGTGGGGTGAGTTAGTCGGCATAACTTCCCCCTCGCCAGATTCCTCTGGTGATACATTTTTTAAAGACAAAATATGGTCTTTATTACATAAAGTGAAATCAGTACATTTGATACACATTCTAAGAGGGGGTTCCACCATGGCTTCTAAACATAATGAACAAGGAGTTTCCTCTATGTCAGACATGTTTAAACAGACTAGCAATGAGACCAGCAAGCTTGGAAAACACTTTAAATCAAGTTAACAAGCAAAAAATAAAAACGGTACTGTGCCTTTAAGAAAAATAAAAAAGGTCAGAATTTGAAAAACAGTGAAAAAAAGCAGTAAATCAAACAATTTTTTTTACAGTGTGTATAATAGGCTAACAGAACATTGCACCCACTTGCAAATGGATGATTAACCCCCTAGTTTAAAAAACGGATCAAAAAAACGATAGACGTTTTTTTAACAGTCACAACAAACTGCCACAGATCTGCTGTGGCCTTACCTTCCCCAACAAATGACTTAGGAGCCCTTTAGGGGTCCTATAGCATTCAGGGGACTCCGGGGGGAAAGCTGGATGTCTCAATCTGTAAAAGTTACTGCGCAATAAAGCGCTAAATTTGGCCCCTCCCACTCATGTCTAAACAGTGGAAAGCCTAAGGAAACTGTTTCTAGGCAAATTTAAGCCAGCCATGTGGAAAAAAACTAGGCCCCAATAGTTTTATCACCAAAGTATTTATAAAAACGTTTAAACATTCCAGCAAACGTTTTATATTGAAAATCTATAAGAGTATTACCTCTGAAAGTAAGCATGATACCAGTCGCTATTAAATCACTGTATTCAGGCTTACTTTACATAAATCTGGTATCAGCAGCATTTTCTAGCATTTACATCTCTAGAAAAATTTTTAACTGCACATACCTCATAGCAGGATAACCTGCACGCCATTCCCCAGCTAAAGTTACCTCTCTCTTCAGTTATGTGTGAGAACAGCAATGGATCTTAGTTACAACCTGCTAAGATCATAGAAATCACAGGCAGATTCTTTTTCTATTTTCTGCCTGGGACAAAAATAGTACAACTCCGGTACCATTTAAAAATAAACTTTTGATTGAAGAAAAAAAATAACTAAGTTTCACCACTTCTCTCTTACTACTTCCATGCTTGTCGAGAGTTGCAAGAGAATGACTGGATATGGCAGTTAGGGGAGGAGCTATATAGACAGCTCTGCTGTGGGTGATCCTCTTGCAACTTCCTGTTGGGAAGGAGAATATCCCACAAGTAATGGATGATCCGTGGACTGGATACACCTTACAAGAGAAAACAAACTTGTAAAAACAGAATTTATGTTTACCTGATAAATTACTTTCTCCAACGGTGTGTCCGGTCCACGGCGTCATCCTTATTTGTGGGATATTCTCTTCCCCAACAGGAAATGGCAAAGAGCCCAGCAAAGCTGGTCACATGATCCCTCCTAGGCTCCGCCTACCCCAGTCATTCGACCGACGTTAAGGAGGAATATTTGCATAGGAGAAACCATATGGTACCGTGGTGACTGTAGTTAAAGAAAATAAATTATCAGACCTGATTAAAAAAACCAGGGCGGGCCGTGGACCGGACACACCGTTGGAGAAAGTAATTTATCAGGTAAACATAAATTCTGTTTTCTCCAACATAGGTGTGTCCGGTCCACGGCGTCATCCTTACTTGTGGGAACCAATACCAAAGCTTTAGGACACGGATGAAGGGAGGGAGCAAATCAGGTCACCTAAATGGAAGGCACCACGGCTTGCAAAACCTTTCTCCCAAAAATAGCCTCAGAAGAAGCAAAAGTATCAAACTTGTAAAATTTGGTAAAAGTGTGCAGTGAAGACCAAGTCGCTGCCCTACATATCTGATCAACAGAAGCCTCGTTCTTGAAGGCCCATGTGGAAGCCACAGCCCTAGTGGAATGAGCTGTGATTCTTTCGGGAGGCTGCCGTCCGGCAGTCTCGTAAGCCAATCTGATGATGCTTTTAATCCAAAAAGAGAGAGAGGTAGAAGTTGCTTTTTGACCTCTCCTTTTACCGGAATAAACAACAAACAAGGAAGATGTTTGTCTAAAATCCTTTGTAGCATCTAAATAGAATTTTAGAGCGCGAACAACATCCAAATTGTGCAACAAACGTTCCTTCTTTGAAACTGGTTTCGGACATAGAGAAGGTACGATAATCTCCTGGTTAATGTTTTTGTTAGAAACAACTTTTGGAAGAAAACCAGGTTTAGTACGTAAAACCACCTTATCTGCATGGAACACCAGATAAGGAGGAGAACACTGCAGAGCAGATAATTCTGAAACTCTTCTAGCAGAAGAAATTGCAACTAAAAACAAAACTTTCCAAGATAATAACTTAATATCAACGGAATGCAAGGGTTCAAACGGAACCCCCTGAAGAACTGAAAGAACTAAATTGAGACTCCAAGGAGGAGTCAAAGGTTTGTAAACAGGCTTAATTCTAACCAGAGCCTGAACAAAGGCTTGAACATCTGGCACAGCGGCCAGCTTTTTGTGAAGTAACACAGACAAGGCAGAAATCTGTCCCTTCAGGGAACTTGCAGATAATCCTTTTTCCAATCCTTCTTGAAGGAAGGATAGAATCCTAGGAATCTTAACCTTGTCCCAAGGGAATCCTTTAGATTCACACCAACAGATATATTTTTTGCTAAATTTTGTGGTAAATCTTTCTAGTTACAGGCTTTCTGGCCTGAACAAGAGTATCGATAACAGAATCTGAGAACCCTCGCTTCGATAGGATCAAGCGTTCAATCTCCAAGCAGTCAGCTGGAGTGAAACCAGATTCGGATGTTCGAACGGACCCTGAACAAGAAGGTCTCGTCTCAAAGGTAGCTTCCAAGGAGGAGCCGATGACATATTCACCAGATCTGCATACCAAGTCCTGCGTGGCCACGCAGGAGCTATCAAGATCACCGACGCCCTCTCCTGATTGATCCTGGCTACCAGCCTGGGGATGAGAGGAAACGGCAGGAACACATAAGCTAGTTTGAAGGTCCAAGGTGCTACTAGTGCATCCACTAGAGCCGCCTTGGGATCCCTGGATCTGGACCCGTAGCAAGGAACTTTGAAGTTCTGACGAGAGGCCATCAGATCCATGTCTGGAATGCCCCACAGCTGAGTGACTTGGGCAAAGATTTCCGGATGGAGTTCCCACTCCCCCGGATGCAATGTCTGACGACTCAGAAAATCCGCTTCCCAATTTTCCACTCCTGGGATGTGGATAGCAGACAGGTGGCAGGAGTGAGACTCCGCCCATAGAATGATTTTGGTCACTTCTTCCATCGCCAGGGAACTCCTTGTTCCCCCCTGATGGTTGATGTACGCAACAGTTGTCATGTTGTCTGATTGAAACCGTATGAACTTGGCCCTCGCTAGCTGAGGCCAAGCCTTGAGAGCATTGAATATCGCTCTCAGTTCCAGAATATTTATCGGTAGAAGAGATTCTTCCCGAGACCAAAGACCCTGAGCTTTCAGGGATCCCCAGACCGCGCCCCAGCCCATCAGACTGGCGTCGGTCGTGACAATGACCCACTCTGGTCTGCGGAATGTCATCCCTCGTGACAGGCTGTCCAGGGACAGCCACCAACGGAGTGAGTCTCTGGTCCTCTGATTTACTTGTATCTTCGGAGACAAGTCTGTATAGTCCCCATTCCACTGACTGAGCATGCACAGTTGTAATGGTCTTAGATGAATGCGTGCAAAAGGAACTATGTCCATTGCCGCTACCATCAACCCGATCACTTCCATGCACTGAGCTATGGAAGGAAGAGGAACGGAATGAAGTATCCGACAAGAGTCTAGAAGTTTTGTTTTTCTGGCCTCTGTCAGAAAAATCCTAATTTCTAAGGAGTCTATTATTGTTCCCAAGAAGGGAACCCTTGTTGACGGAGATAGAGAACTCTTTTCCACGTTCACTTTCCATCCGTGAGATCTGAGAAAGGCCAGGACAATGTCCGTGTGAGCCTTTGCTTGAGGAAGGGACGACGCTTGAATCAGAATGTCGTCCAAGTAAGGTACTACAGCAATGCCCCTTGGTCTTAGCACAGCTAGAAGGGACCCTAGTACCTTTGTGAAAATCCTTGGAGCAGTGGCTAATCCGAAAGGAAGCGCCACGAACTGGTAATGTTTGTCCAGGAATGCGAACCTCAGGAACCGATGATGTTCCTTGTGGATAGGAATATGTAGATACGCATCCATTAAATCCACCGTGGTCATGAATTGACCTTCCTGGATGGAAGGAAGAATAGTTCGAATGGTTTCCATCTTGAACGATGGAACCTTGAGAAACTTGTTTAAGATCTTGAGATCTAAGATTGGTCTGAACGTTCCCTCTTTTTTGGGAACTATAAACAGATTGGAGTAGAACCCCATCCCTTGTTCTCTTAATGGAACGGGATGAATCACTCCCATTTTTAACAGGTCTTCTACACAATGTAAGAATGCCTGTCTTTTTATGTGGTCTGAAGACAACTGAGACCTGTGGAACCTCCCCCTTGGGGGAAGTCCCTTGAATTCCAGAAGATAACCTTGGGAGACTATTTCTAGCGCCCAAGGATCCAGAACATCTCTTGCCCAAGCCTGAGCGAAGAGAGAGAGTCTGCCCCCCACCAGATCCGGTCCCGGATCGGGGGCCAACATTTCATGCTGTCTTGGTAGCAGTGGCAGGTTTCTTGGCCTGCTTTCCCTTGTTCCAGCCTTGCATTGGTCTCCAAGCTGGCTTGGCTTGAGAAGTATTACCCTCTTGCTTAGAGGACGTAGCACCTTGGGCTGGTCCGTTTCTGCGAAAGGGACGAAAATTAGGTTTATTTTTTGCCTTGAAAGGCCGATCCTGAGGAAGGGCGTGGCCCTTACCCCCAGTGATATCCGAGATAATCTCTTTCAAGTCAGGGCCAAACAGCGTTTTCCCCTTGAAAGGAATGTTAAGTAGCTTGTTCTTGGAAGACGCATCAGCCGACCAAGATTTCAACCAAAGCGCTCTGCGCGCCACAATAGCAAACCCAGAATTCTTAGCCGCTAACCTAGCCAATTGCAAAGTGGCGTCTAGGGTGAAAGAATTAGCCAATTTGAGAGCATTGATTCTGTCCATAATCTCCTCATAAGGAGGAGAATCACTGTCGACCGCCTTTATCAGCTCATCGAACCAGAAACATGCGGCTGTAGCGACAGGGACAATGCATGAAATTGGTTGTAGAAGGTAACCCTGCTGAACAAACATCTTTTTAAGCAAACCTTCTAATGTTTTATCCATAGGATCTTTGAAAGCACAACTATCCTCTATGGGTATAGTGGTGCGTTTGTTTAAAGTGGAAACCGCTCCCTCGACCTTGGGAACTGTCTGCCATAAGTCCTTTCTGGGGTCGACCATAGGAAACAATTTTTTAAATATGGGGAAAGGGACGAAAGGAATACCGGGCCTTTCCCATTCTTTATTAACAATGTCCGCCACCCGCTTGGGTATAGGAAAAGCTTCTGGGAGCCCCGGCACCTCTAGGAACTTGTCCATTTTACATAGTTTCTCTGGGATGACCAAATTGTCACAATCATCCAGAGTGGATAATACCTCCTTAAGCAGAATGCGGAGATGTTCCAACTTAAATTTAAATGCAATCACATCAGGTTCAGCTTGTTGAGAAATGTTCCCTGAATCAGTAATTTCTCCCTCAGACAAAACCTCCCTGGCCCCATCAGACTGAGTTAGGGGCCCTTCAGAAATATTAATATCAGCGTCGTCATGCTCTTCAGTATCTAAAACAGAGCAGTCGCGCTTACGCTGATAAGTGTTCATTTTGGCTAAAATGTTTTTGACAGAATTATCCATTACAGCCGTTAATTGAGTGGGCAAGACTCGTGTAGACGAAGGAGGGAATGATGCAGTACCATGCTTACTCCCCTCACTTGAGGAATCATCTTGGGCATCATTGTCATTGTCACATAAATCACATTTATTTAAATGAATAGGAATTCTGGCTTCCCCACATTCAGAACACAGTCTATCTGGTAGTTCAGACATGTTAAACAGGCATAAACTTGATAACAAAGTACAAAAAACGTTTTAAAATAAAACCGTTACTGTCACTTTAAATTTTAAACTGAACACACTTTTTTACTGCAAATGCGAAAAAACATGAAGGAATTGTTCAAAATTCACCAAATTTTCACCACAGTGTCTTAAAGCCTTAAAAGTATTGCACACCAAATTTGGAAGCTTTAACCCTTAAAATAACGGAACCGGAGCCGTTTTGAACTTTAACCCCTTTACAGTCCCTGGTATCTGCTTTGCTGAGACCCAACCAAGCCCCAAGGGGAATACGATACCAAATGACGCCTTCAGAAAGTCTTTTCTAAGTATCAGAGCTCCTCTCACATGCGACTGCATGCCATGCCTCTCAAAAACAAGTGCGCAACACCGGCGCGAAAATGAGGCTCTGCCTATGCTTTGGGAAAGCCCCTAAAGAATAAGGTGTCTAAAACAGTGCCTGCCGATATTATTATATCAAAATACCCAGATAAAATGATTCCTCAAGGCTAAATATGTGTTAATAATCAATCGATTTAGCCCAAAAAAAGTCTACAGTCTTAATAAGCCCTTTTTGAAGCCCTTATTTACAATCGTAATAAACATGGCTTACCGGATCCCAGAGGGAAAATGACAGCTTCCAGCATTACATCGTCTTGTTAGAATGTGTCATACCTCAAGCAGCAAGAGACTGCTCACTGTTCCCCCAACTGAAGTTAATTGCTCTCAACAGTCCTGTGTGGAACAGCCATGGATTTTAGTGACGGTTGCTAAAATCATTTTCCTCATACAAACAGAAATCTTCATCTCTTTTCTGTTTCTGAGTAAATAGTACATACCAGCACTATTTCAAAATAACAAACTCTTGATTGAATAATCAAAACTACAGTTAAACACTAAAAAACTCTAAGCCATCTCCGTGGAGATGTTGCCTGTACAACGGCAAAGAGAATGACTGGAGTAGGCGGAGCCTAGGAGGGATCATGTGACCAGCTTTGCTGGGCTCTTTGCCATTTCCTGTTGGGGAAGAGAATATCCCACAAGTAAGGATGACGCCGTGGACCGGACACACCTATGTTGGAGAAATGTTGGAGAAACCTGGCAGCCTTACAAATCTGATCCATAGAGACCTCATTTTTGAAGGCCCAAGAGGAAACCACTGCTCTCGCAGAATGAGCCATAATCCTCAGAGGACACTCCTCAGACAATAAGATAAGGAAGTCAAAGAAGCACTCTGACCACTATGCTTCCCGGAAAAAAGAACAAACAGAGAAAGAAGTTTGTCTAAATTCCTTTGTGGCCCGAAGATAGAACTTCGAGGCATAAACCACATCCAGAAATATGTTGTAAACGTTCCTTCGACGAAGGATTAGGACATAAGAAAGGAACCATAATCTCTTGATTGATGTTGCGAATTGACACAACCTTAGGAAGAAAACCTAAACTTGGTTCTTAGAACAGTCTTATCGGCATGAAAAGCCAGATAAGAAGGGACGCTTTGCAAGGCAGCAATCACAGATACTCTGCGCGCAGAAGCAATAGTCAGTAGAAAAGGAACCTTCGAAGATAATTTAATGTCTACTTCAAGCATAGGCTCCAACAGAGCCTGTTGCAAAACCTTAAGGACAAGATATAAACTCCAAGGAGGAGCCTTAGATCTAAACACAGGTCTGATCCCAGCATAGCCTTAACAAATGGCTGCACATCTGTAAGCTCTGCAAACCTCTTGCGCAGTAACACAGACAGGGCCGAAAACTGTCCATTCAGTCGACTTGCAGAAAAGCTTTTCTCCAATTCATCCTGGAGAACAGAATAAGTAGGTCCTCCACACCTTATGATAGATGCGACAAGCAACCAGCTTAGTCTGAATAAGAGTAAAAATAACTCGCTCAGAAAACCCTCTCTTGGTTAGGACTAAGCGTTCAATCTCCACGCAGTCAGCCTCAGAGAATCTAGACATTGATGAACAAAGAGACCTTGGTCAGCAGATCCCTGCGACAAGGAAATTTCCATGGAGGAGATGATGACATCCCCACTAGATCAGCGAACCATATCCTTTGCGGCCAAGACGGAGCAGTCAGTATCACTGACGCCTGCTTGACTTGAGCCACTACACTAGGAAGTAGTTTTAACGGTCGGAAAGGATAAATTGGATTGAACCTCCAAGGCACCGCTAATGCATCTGTTAGCTCCGCCTGAGGATTCCTGTACCTCAACCCCTATATGGCTAGCTTGGTATTGAGACGTTATAAGATCTTCCTCTTGCAAAGCTCTGCAAACACTCGGAATGGAGAGACCATTCTCCCGGATGAAAGGATTGTCTGCTGAGGAATCCGCTTCCCAGTTGTCTACACCCGGAAAGTGAATCGCTGACAGCGAACAAATGCGGGTATCCCCCACACCAGAATCTGAGATACTTCCCTCAAAACTAGGGAGCTTCTTGATCCCCCCTGATGGTCGATGTAAGTTACTGAGGATATATTGTTTGATTGGAATCTGATTAACTGGGACGAACCCAGCAGAGGCCAAGCCTTCAGAGCATTGTATATTGCCCGAAGATCCAAAATGAGATCAGGAGCTTTACCTCCTGAGACCAGATGCCCTGTGCCTTCCTGGCACCCCAAACGGCTCCCCATCCTAACAGACTTGCAACCGTAGTCACAATCGTCCAGGATGGTCTTGAGATCAACGTCCCTTAGAACAAGAGATCCAGACAAAACCACCAAGAGAGCTCACATGGTGCACAATGCAAGACCGTCACTGCTATGAGAAAGTGTGCCAAGCTTGTAAGCTGCATGGCTCTCGAAGTGAAACCTGTATATTCCATAATAGCCTATGAGCCCATAACATCACACACAAAAAAGCAGCATAAAATCAAACATATAAGATTATTCCCCCCAGATCAATAATCCCCCTAAGGAGATATTAACCCTTAATTCTATACATATAAAAGGAGTCACACTGTGACCCTGTCTTCTTGCGTTACCATACATGAATAAAATATGAAATGATCTTACCAGAATCTACGCCGTGGAAAAGGAACACAGCCCTTCAAGTGTGACAGATAGTAGCATCGCTGCTGACATGGACTTGAGTGAAGAAAGCAGGTAGCAAAACTCGTCAATGCTGATTGCCTATGGAGCGGTTAATATGAGTCGGGATGATTTCGCAGAAAGACTCTCCCTGCATTTCCGGACTCTAACTTTCATCCATGCTCTCACTGAGAGGCTGTCAGGACTACTTAAAACTCCAGTCCCATCTCAAAGAATACTACCCACCATACACTTCTCTGCCAACCTCCTGTAACGAAAGGCAAAGAATGACTGGGGTTATGAGGAAGTGGGGGAGGTATTTAAGCCTTTGGCTGGGGTGTCTTTGCCGCCTCCTGGTGGCCAGGTTCAGTATTTTCCCACAAGTAAGGAATGCAGCCGTGGACTCTTCCCATATTAGGATGGAAATAAACATGTTTTAAGTTAAAATTAGTAACACTATTTCAACTGTTTAGAAATTAGGGACCCATCTATTGTACTAATAGAGGTGTGATAGCCTACTCACCTGGGGACGCTGGTCTATGGCACATGCCTTTGAAATGCTTGGGGGACTTGCAAAAGTTGATTGAGGTAGGAAGAGTCCCTGTGTTGTTTGCTGATGAACTATATGGGCACACCTTTGGTCCAGAATGTTTGGAAGATTTACCACAACAGTCTGGCAACCCAGGAAGTCCGTTATCCTTTTCTCCTGTCATTATAAAAAAAACCAAGAGAAAAACATCAAATATGTATATTTAAAATTAATTACTTCCGGTTTACATTTCTCTAGCCAAAACAGTCTTTATTTAAAATGCAATATATTCAAAAGATAGAGATAACTAAAGAATCAGCATGGTCTTGCAAGATGTGTTCATACAATATACATAATCCAGGTTTCGAGAGCCGTCTTATCCTGTGTATGGGTGTTAAAACACATTTTACTGTTCTACTGTAACAGGATTCATTGTGACTGAGTATATTATCCATTTGTAATTTGTTAATGTGGCGGGATAATGTGTGATGTATCCAAAACTATACATTTATGGAACCTGATTTAAAGCAGTCCATTAAAAATGTAACCAATGGAAGGATGAGGAATAACCTGCTTAAATATCATTAATACTTTTCCTGCTGCTGATATAAACTTAAATTAATCTGAATTTATGGTAAGATATTTTGCCTCCTTACCAGCACACTATTTTTCATTGATATGCAAAATCTCACCTGAACACCCTCCTCCTAGGCTACCATTTGAATGCTGCGAGTTCCATAGCTCAGACAGCTTGTGTGCCGACAGGAAAGAGCTGGGATCCCAATCCCCAGAAATCCCATGGCAAGATGACGAGGACAAAGAGGATGAGGAAGAGCTGGAGGAAGACGAGGAAGATGATGATGATGATGAAGATGAAGAGGAGGAGGAGTGTGAACCTCCACCACAGGACTGAGACTTGCAGGTTGTATGTGACAAAGACACCTGTAATGAGAGAAAAGCACAAATACTGGTCATTTAATACATTTAACACATACAATCTAATTATTATTCAGGACATGTAACACAGAAAGGCAATCAATGTAGAGAGGAAAGGTAAAGGTAAAGGTAAGGAAAGGTAAGAGAAAGCAAAGATCACATCAAAAAAGACAAAAAAGAAAGACCAGAATAAAAAAAATTAAATAAAATAATTTAAAAAAAAAATATAGTGCCATAAAGTCAGAAGTAATATTTTATCAAAATTAGCAGCTAGAATAACTATGATCCACACCTGTTTTTCTTATAAAATCTTTATATTTTCTTCAAAAATACCCAAGGCCTTAAAAACACACACACATATATATATTGTGACAGACCCCTCTGTCAGTACTGGAAGGGTTAACTTTGTTCAGCTTTGAGAAACTATTTTCTGAAAACAGGTTTCCTGACATCAGCTATTGTTTACTGTAATTAAGTTTAAGTGATAAGCGTTCACATTGTTTAATCAGACTGCCAGGTGTAAAGAAGGACTCCCTTGTTTTCTTGTGTTTAATTGTTTATTTGGTTAAGTAATGCAATTCTATTGTATCCTACTTCGCCAAAGCGGAGCTGCAGCAGCCCAAGTCACAGCAACCCCAGTGGAAAAGAGAAAGGTACATTTTGCAGCTTTTAAAAACTTCCTGGAAACAGAAGGAGAGATTGATGGGTACCTTGCGGATTTTGAGAGGCAATGTGCCCTACACAAGGTACCCGCAGAGGACTGGGTCACAATATTATCCGGAAAATTATCCGGCCGGGCCAGCGAGGCTTTTCGGGCCATTCCGGATGAGGAAGTCGGCGATTATAATGCTGTAAAAGAGGCGCTGCTCTCCAGGTATGCGATTACACCGGAGGCATACAGAAGGCGGTTCATTGACACTGTTAAACTAGCTGGAGATTCCAACGTTGAGTGGGCATGTAAGGTGCACTGCACAGCAGCTCACTGGATGGTTGGGAGCCAAGCCGTATCTGGGGAAAAGGTGCTGCAACTATTCCTGTTGGAACATTGCTTTGACAAGTTATCAGCAGGAGTTAGAGAGTGGGTTCGGAACCGTAAACCCTCCACCCTGCATGAAGCTGCTCGCCTGGCAGATGAGTATACGGATGCCCGCAAACTGGACACTGCTACCACTAAGATACCTGCCAGAGTGGAGTACAGACCCACAGTCACCCCAGCAGCTACCAGTTACCAACCCCCGGCGTACCGCTCTACCACACCGCATCCAGACACAAACTATCCTCAGACAGCCCGGTTCAACTCACGGGACTACTCACAGCCTATTCAGTGCTTTGGATGTAAGCAACTAGGGCACAAAAGACCAGAGTGTCCCCTAAACACAGCGAACCAAGCACAGTCCTGGAGGAGACCCGCCGGCAGAAACCCACGTAACCCTCAGCCTGCTGCCCACTGTGTAGAGGAGGAAGAATGCTGGGGTATCCTACATGAAGCAGACCCTGTGTAAGCTGCCCACTGGGATAACCGGCAACAGCACCGGCAACTGGTTAAAGTGAATGGGAAGGAGGTCAGTGGTCTACGGGATACTGGTGCTACCATGATCTTGCTCCAAAAGAACTTAGTGTCTGAGAACCAGCACACCAGAGACACTGTGGCTGTGAGGGTAGCAGGGGGCGATGTGTTCCGCCTATTGTTGCCCGGGTACATTTGGATTGGGCACATGTGAATGTGGGGGTCATGAAGGACTTACCAGCTGATGTTCTCCTTGGAAATGACTTGGCCCCCCTTGTTTCTGCCTATGCTCCCATGTGTCCCGCCAATGTTAACCTTGTGACTACCCGTGCCCAGATCCGTGCCACCGATAACGACCCATCTGCTGCTAAGCCCCAGGACGCTGAGCTCAGTAAATCTCTATCCGCTATTGATACGTGGAAGTTCAGTTACAATGCGGTGATGGAGAAGAGTCAAGTAGAGGTCACGTTAAACAATCACTTAACAGTGCTAGCGGGAGAGAAGAGGAGCGCAGAGGAAAAAGCGCGTTTAGAACGGGAATCTCTGCTAGATAAGCTGCACCGACAGACCGCAGAAAACACCAGCTTCAGAGTGGAACATGAAACAGTAAAGACAAACTTAGCGACACTGGAGAAAAAGCTGATGCTGGCTCATAGTGAGGTGCAGCAACTCAAGGGCAACTTACGTCAGTATGAAGGGCTTGTGGATACCTATAAAGAGCAGGTACAAAAAACTCGTAAAGAAGCCGATGAGATTCGTCTCCAACTGGAAAGAAGCGTCTCTGAAAACAAAAACTTGAAGGACTGTTTAGCCCTGGTCTGGGCACTGAAGAAGTTGAACCCTTATTTATACGGACAGGAATTCTCTCTCATAACGGGAACGCAAATGGATTGTCCTGGCAAACTAACATTCCTACCACCTCCTAGTCCGGTCATCCCCAAGTTGACCCGCCAAAGGGTAAAGCCGGGTCTGCCGGAGTGTCCCACCAGGAGGGAGCCGTGTGACAGACTCCTCTATCAGTACTGGAAGGGTTAACTTTGTTCAGCTTTGAGAAACTATTTTCTGAAAACAGGTTTCCTGACATCAGCTATTGTTTACTGTAATTAAGTTTAAGTGATAAGCGTTCACATTGCTTAATCAGACTGCCAGGTGTCAAGAAGGACTCCCTTGTTTTCTTGTGTTTAATTGTTTATTTGGTTAAGTAATGCAATTCTATTGAATCCTGTAAAAGGGCGTCTTCGATCTATCTAATGTACTATCTTCTTCCAACCCCCCATCTGGTCTCCTAGGGGAGTTCTGCATAAATACTGTGCATATAGCCTTCAATAAAACACATTCTGTTTTACCCTCAAGATGGAGCTTGGTCTCATGTTTGGGGAGAATTAACTGGGTTCATGTGTTGCGGATCCCGTATTCAGGGCATCTTTCATCTGGTATTAACCCTTGATATCCGGGTTATACCATAACATATATATATATATATATATATATATATATATATATATATATATATATATATATATATATATATATATATATATACACACACACACACACACATATATATATACATATATATATATATACACACACATATATATCTCTGATGAAGCGCATGTGAGCATGCGCGAAACGCGTCAGATCTAGCACCCCTTGCACACCTGTGTTAGTGCTACTCACCTTGTATATCCAATAAAGTCACCTGGCTTCAAGTTCCTGAGTCCTCGCTTTTTCCTTTGTTATATACACAGTGGGACCTCGGTTTACGAATTTAATCCGTTCTCCGGGACGTTTCGTATTTCGAAAAATTCGTAAACCGAAACACGGTTTCCCATAGGAATGCATTGAAAACCAATTAATGTGTTCCGGAGGTGAGAAAAAAAATTTAAATACAGTATTTTATCTGTTCAAAACTCTTTATAAAGTGCACTTTAAAGGCATAAATACTGTACAGGGACATGATTAATCAAGCAATAACATTTCAAACATCCAACTTTATGTTTTAAAACATCACACATCAACTTTTAAAACATGGCAGACTGTTGGTAACATGGCACTTTAACTGTACATAAATAACACGTCAACAGGGAAA
This sequence comes from Bombina bombina, assembly GCF_027579735.1. NCBI lineage: Eukaryota > Metazoa > Chordata > Amphibia > Anura > Bombinatoridae > Bombina > Bombina bombina. The sequence continues at coordinate 372,388,654 of NC_069504.1, read as the reverse complement.
ACATGGAAAATAGCAAAACAATTTCAACACTGTTTGGAAGATGAGGACGACGAGGGCAATTGGGCAGCACTAACACAAGCAGGTTCTTCTTCATGTCTAGGCTGTTTTTGTAGGAACCTTTCCATTGTCTGCTGCCTCTGGCGCCTTTTAAGCATCCCTCGGAAAGAGGACATGATGTCTGTGTCAAAACTGCTCACAAGTCTGTGGGCTAGAGCCTTATCTGGGTGGTGCTGCTGTACAAAAGTCTGTAGGTTTACCCACATTTGGCATGCCTCCTTGAGTTCCGTGGAAGAGAGCTGTTCCTCACTCATTTCCTCCTCCTCCTCAAATGCGATCTGCTCCTCCATTGACTCCTTCTGCAATTCCACCAGCTCCTCGGTGGTTAGGTCACGGTTGTGTTCCTCCACCAGCTCGTAGACATCCTCCTCAGTCACCTCCAGGCCCATGGTCCTCCCCAAGGAAACAATTTCCTCCAACACTGTTGACTCCGGTGCAGGTGCAGAAGCACTGGAGGCAGGTTTTACAACACAGTCTGGCCAAAGGTTGCGCCAAGCAGAATTTAGGTTTGTCTGGCTGACCCCGGCCCAGGCAATGGTGATAATCTGCAGACAGCTCACAATGTCAAAATGCTCTCTCCAAAATTCATGGAGGGTGAGGCTTGAGCGATCTGTCATCTCAAAGCATCGCTGGAAAAGCTCCCTTGTGTAGATTTTTTTAAAATTGGAGATGACCTGCTGGTCCATTGGCTGGAGAAGTGGGGTGGTGTTAGGCGGAAGGAACATGACCTTGATGAAATTAAAGTCCTCCAGCAAGTCTTCCTCGAGGCCTGGAGGATGGGCAGGAGCATTGTCCATGAGCAGCATGGCCTTGAGTGGCAGGTTATTGTCCACAAGGTACTTCTTCACAGCAGGACCAAAAACCACATTGACCCACTTCACAAACAAGAGGCGTGTGACCCAAGCCTTTGGGTTAGACTGCCACAAAACGCGCAACTGCTCCTTGTTCACCTTGTGTTTCTTGAAGGCCCGTGGGGTCTCTGAATGGTAGACAAGCAGGGGCTTGATTTTAAGGTCCCCACTGGCGTTGGCGCAGAACAGGAGGGTAAGACGGTCCTTCATCGGCTTGTGGCCAGGTAATGAGGTCTCCTGTTCTGTGATGAAGGTACGCTTTGGCATCCTCTTCCAGAAGAGTCCAGTCTCGTCGCAGTTGAAGACCTGCTGAGGAAGGTAGCCCTCTGAAACTATGACCTCCAGGAACTCCGTAGCAAAATCTTCAGCTGCAGCAACATCGGAACTTGCAGCCTCTCCATGCCTGACCACACTGTGGATGCCAGATCTGTTCTTGAACCTTTCGAACCACCCCCTGCTGGCCTTGAAGCCTTCTGCATCTGCTGACGTTCCTGGCTGTTGTTTGAGGAGGTCAGCATGCAAGGCCTTGGCTTTTTCGTAGATGATCGCCTTGGTCACTGAGTCCCCTGCACGCTGCTTCTGTTCAATCCAGAGCAGGAGCAACGTCTCGACCTCCTCCAGAACAGGTGGCCGTTGCTTGGAGACCCGGGTGACTCCCTTGGCTGAATCTCTCCCAGTAATCTTCTCTTTCATTTTTAGGATTGTACCGATTGTGGATGCACTCCTTCCATACTCTTTGGCAAGGTCAGTCAATCGCATTCCTCCTTCATGCTTCCTGATGATTTCCTTCTTGTCCTCAAGCAGAATCATCTCCTTCTTCCTCTTCCCAGCTTCCGCTGCTTTCTTGGGTGCCATGACACCACCGTCCCTAAGTATGCAAAAAAAATTAAAAATGCTTTACACCCACATGAAAACAACCCCACAATGGCATGGAAAACAACCCCACAATGCAAAAAAGGCATGCACAGCACATGAGCTGGCATGGAAACCACACTAAAAGGCATGCACAGCAGATGAGCTGTAACAGGCATGCACAGCAGATGAGCTGTAACAGGCATGCACAGCAGATGAGCTGTAACAGGCATGCACAGCAGATGAGCTGTAACAGCCATGCACAGCAGATGAGCTGTAACAGCCATGCACAGCACATGAGCTGGCATGGAAATCACCCCCAGAATGCAGAACACACAGTAAAAGGCATGCAAACAACCAAGCTCAGCTCCCTACCTTTCCACTTCTTGAGATGCACCAAAAAGGCTCCAAAACCTGCTCCAAAAGGCTCCAAAACCTGCTGCCAATGGCTCCAAATCACGCATGGGGCAGGGGGGGCGGATCTATAAACCAGGACACTTTCGTATTGCGGGAAAAATTCGTAAACCGAGGCATTTTTTCTCAGAAATTTTAATTCGTAAACCAATTTTTCGTTTACCGAGGCACGCGTTAATCGAGGTCCCACTGTGTATGTGTATATATATATATATATATATATATATATATATATATATATATATATATATATATATATATATATATATATATATATATATATATACATATACATACATATACATACATACATAGTCCAGATAAAGGACAGCACAATCTTACACCAATTCAACTGCCAAGGTGCACTGCAAGCCAATTCGTATCCTCTCCAAGAACACAGGCACTCACTGGTCTTTATAAAAGGTAATCCTTTATTCAATCCATTAAAACGATAATACCATGACGTTTCGGCACATCATCGTGCCTTTATCAAATGTATCAAAATATTAAAAGCTTCAGCTATATATATGTCTCCGCACCAATGTGCAAAGTATAGAAGCATATGATTATTTCATTAAATTGACTTAATTTTGACATGACAGTTTTGTGTTAAACAGGAGAAAAGGAGAGAAATGAAAGAACAATAATCTAAATTTCATGCATAATCAAACATAAATACGTAAACACATGAAACACAGAGTATACTGGGCGTCCCCAGTTCAGAAATAATAAAAAATAATAATGAAGTCAGTCCAGACTGAAATGAATAAGCTTAGATGCAATATTGAATAGGCTTATAGCTAGGCAAGGTTAGATGCAAGCAATGATGTAAGGCAGTTCATGCATATATGTCAGCGTGCTGTGTCATAAGTAAAGTCAATTTGTCAGAATGCAGTTTATGCAATAATTCCGGCCATTGACAATATAATATGCAGAATGTGAATCAACAGTTTATGTCATATGATTGCCTTAAACCAAGATGTGATAGTAATGTAGATCATAAGACGTGTGTCTTTCAATAACACCGGCACTCCAGGACCGAGGTCCGCCAGTGAGATGTAAAAGCTGTATTTCAATTGCGTTCAGTGAACGCTCTCACCCAATCCATCCGGAGCAGAGGGTAACTTGAGGATGATCCACACATATCAGGGAATGTTATGCCGCAATATGTAGGTAAGGCACTGGAACAAGGCACTCTCTCAAATTTTCAAACCAGCCCGCTTGCATCAGCTTCAGACTGGCGTCACACGTCACAAGAGGCAACACGTGTTTCGGGCTCCGCCCTTCAACTTGGCCTATCTTTCCAAGACAGCCTCCTCCTTTTAAGGCTACTAAGGTAACGCCTACTTAAACTGTTTCAGTTTAACAAAAAGTTTTATCCTTTATCCCCACAGTGCCTCCCAATTATTTCCAGATTGAAGCAGATCTTCAAAGTTTTTTTTAGAAGTCTTAGGTTTAAAGCATTTTTTTGCTTCCCACCCCCAGACTATCAGACACGAGGGTTTTGTTGATACCCTTAATGATTTCCATACACAGGTCCGAGATTTACGATCCAAGAGTACAGCCCATGCTCCATTAACCAACAATACAGTAGAATCATTCATAACTTTGGTTAAAAGGGATTTTGAAAAAATTAAAAAGGTATAAAATTGGGTATTTCTAATCTCACTATGGCTGAAAGGAAGGCTCTGGATGTTTTTTAAAACTAGAAGTGACCTTACCATTAAGCCTGCGGATAAAGGCGGATCTTTAGTTATAATGGACAAAATCAAATATATGACTGAGATTTACAACCAGTTGGGTGTTGAGGGTAATTATTTGAAATTAATATTTAACCCTACCATTAAATTTCAGGCATATATACAATCCATTATTGATATGGCTTTGGAGAATTGCATAATCACTAAAAAACAAGCAGACTTTTTGATTCAGAAAGATTCCCGTAATACCGGTAATTTACTGTCTACCTAAGGTACACAAATTCCTTAACAACCCACCAGGCAGGCCAATTGTGGCCAGTACCAATTCGATTTTTCAACCTCTCTCTATTTTTCTTGACAAATTACTACGACCCTTTTTAGATAATGTCCCTTCATATTTGGAAGACACTTCAGACTTTTTACGTAATATTGAGAATTTACAAGTTGACAAAGATTCTATTCTAGTGACTTTAGATATTAAAAGTCTCTATACATCTATACCACACAAAGAGGGTCTTAAATGTATTGGTAACCAACTGAATAGGTTGGCACTCAACTCTCCCAGGGAACGCAGGTTTATTATGGATCTGTTGAATGCGGTGTTGACAAGAAACTATTTTCTCTTTGTACCTTTCGTCTGTAAGTAAAAAGAATCTTCAGCCATGGGGGTCAACATGGCCCCCACATATGCGACTTTATATGTAGATGAATGAGAAAAAATTCTTATATACTTATGACAGATTTAAGAAACGTAGATTTTGGAAAAGGTACATTGATGATGTCTTTATGATCTGGACAGGTGATGTCAATTCTTTACTATCCTTTTTTGAAGAATTGAACAAATTTGATTACAACCTCCTATTCACTATGGAACATGACCCATGTACTCAAATTTTTTTGGATACCACGGTATCATTGATAAATGGTTTCTTGTCCACAGGTGTATTTAGGAAACAGACTGATAGGAATAATCTTCTGGCATTCACCAGTTTTCATCCTCCGCAAACATTGAAGAGCCTACCTTTCAGCCAACTTCTGAGAGCTAAAAGGATCATTAATGATGAGACACGGTTGAATGATCAATTCAATGATTTCTTTGTTAGGTTTCAGAATAGGGGTTTATCCATTGGATTTACTAGAGACACAAACACAAGGTAGATCTTATTCCCCGTGAACAATTAATTAAAAAAAAAGTCAAAATGAAAACCCTTAATGATAGGATTCCTTTTGTAGTACCATATGGGTATCATATTCAACCTCTAAAGAAAACAGAATTTATGCTTACTTGATAAATTACTTTCTCCAACGGTGTGTCCGGTCCACGGCGTCATCCTTACTTGTGGGATATTCTCTTCCCCAACAGGAAATGGCAAAGAGCCCAGCAAAGCTGGTCACATGATCCCTCCTAGGCTCCGCCTACCCCAGTCATTCGACCGACGGACAGGAGGAAATATGCATAGGAGAAACCATATGATACCGTGGTGACTGTAGTTAGAGAAAATAATTCATCAGACCTGATTAAAAAAACCAGGGCGGGCCGTGGACCGGACACACCGTTGGAGAAAGTAATTTATCAGGTAAGCATAAATTCTGTTTTCTCCAACATAGGTGTGTCCGGTCCACGGCGTCATCCTTACTTGTGGGAACCAATACCAAAGCTTTAGGACACGGATGAAGGGAGGGAGCAAATCAGGTCACCTAAACGGAAGGCACCACAGCTTGCAAAACCTTTCTCCCAAAAATAGCCTCCGAAGAAGCAAAAGTATCAAATTTGTAAAATTTGGCAAAAGTGTGCAGAGAAGACCAAGTCGCTGCCTTACATATCTGGTCAACAGAAGCCTCGTTCTTGAAGGCCCATGTGGAAGCCACAGCCCTAGTGGAGTGAGCTGTGATTCTTTCAGGAGGCTGCCGTCCGGCAGTCTCATAAGCCAATCGGATAATGCTTTTAAGCCAAAAGGAAAGAGAGGTAGAAGTTGCTTTTTGACCTCTCCTTTTACCAGAATAAACAACAAACAAAGAAGATGTTTGTCTGAAATCTTTAGTAGCCTCTAAATAGAATTTTAGAGCACGGACAACGTCCAAATTGTGTAACAAACGTTCCTTCTTTGAAACTGGATTCGGACACAAAGAAGGTACAACTATCTCCTGGTTAATATTTTTGTTGGAAACAACTTTCGGAAGAAAACCAGGCTTAGTACGCAAAACCACCTTATCAGCATGGAACACCAGATAAGGCGGAGAACACTGCAGAGCAGATAACTCTGAAACTCTTCTAGCAGAAGAAATTGCAACCAAAAACAAAACTTTCCAAGATAATAACTTAATATCTACGGAATGTAAGGGTTCAAACGGGACCCCTTGAAGAACTGAAAGAACTAGATTTAGACTCCAGGGAGGAGTCAAAGGTCTGTAAACAGGCTTGATCCTAACCAGAGCCTGCACAATTGCTTGAACATCTGGCACAGCTGCCAGTCTTTTGTGAAGTAAAACAGATAAAGCAGAGATCTGTCCCTTCAGAGAACTAGCAGATAATCCTTTCTCCAAACCTTCTTGTAGAAAGGAAAGAATCTTAGGAATTTTTATCTTGTTCCAAGGGAATCCTTTAGATTCACACCAATAGATATATTTTTTCCATATTTTATGGTAAATTTTTCTAGTTACAGGCTTTCTAGCCTGAATCAGAGTATTTATTACAGAATCTGAAAACCCACGCTTTGATAAAATTAAGCGTTCAATCTCCAAGCCGTCAGTTGGAGGGAAGCCAGATTCGGATGTTCGAATGGACCTTGAACAAGAAGGTCTTGTCTCAAAGGTAGCTTCCATGGTGGAGCCGATGACATATTCACCAGGTCTGCATACCAAGTCCTGCATGGCCACGCAGGAGCTATCAAGATTACCGAAGCCCTCTCCTGATTGATTCTGGCTACCAACCTGGGAATGAGAGGAAATGGTGGGAACACATAAGCTAGGTTGAAGGTCCAAGGCGCTACTAGTGCATCCACTAGAGTCGCCTTGGGATCCCTGGATCTGGACCCGTAGCAAGGAACCTTGAAGTTCTGACGAGACGCCATCAGATCCATGTCTGGAATGCCCCATAATTGAGTTATTTGGGTAAAGATTTCTGGATGGAGTTCCCACTCCCCCGGATGGAAAGTCTGACGACTCAGAAAATCCGCTTCCCAATTTTCCACTCCTGGGATGTGGATTGCAGACAAGTGGCAGGAGTGATCCTCCGCCCATTGAATTATTTTGGTCACTTCTTCCATCGCCAGGGAACTCCTTGTTCCCCCGATGATTGATATATGCAACAGTCGTCATGTTGTCTGATTGAAACCGTATGAATTTGGCCTTTGCTAGTTGAGGCCAAGCTTTGAGAGCATTGAATATCGCTCTTAGTTCCAGAATGTTTATCGGGAGAAGAGATTCTTCCCGAGACCATAGGCCCTGAGCTTTCAGGGGTTCCCAGACCGCGCCCCAGCCCACCAGACTGGCGTCGGTCGTGACAATGACCCACTCTGGTCTGCGGAAGCTCATTCCCTGTGACAGATTGTCCAGGGTCAGCCACCAACGGAGTGAATCTCTGGTCTTTTGATCTACTTGAATCGTCGGAGACAAGTCTGTATAATCCCCATTCCACTGTCTGAGCATGCACAGTTGTAATGGTCTTAGATGAATTCGTGCAAAAGGAACCATGTCCATTGCTGCAACCATCAATCCTATTACTTCCATGCACTGCGCTATGGAAGGACGAAGAACGGAATGAAGTACTTGACAAGAGCTTAGAATTTTTTATTTTCTGACCTCTGTCAGAAAAATCCTCATTTCTAAGGAATCTATTATTGTTCCCAAGAAGGGAACTCTTGTTGACGGGGACAGAGAACTTTTTTCTTTGTTCACCTTCCAACCGTGAGATCTGAGAAAGGCTAGGACGATGTCCGTATGAGTCTTTGCTTTTGACAGAGACGACGCTTGAATCAGGATGTCGTCCAAGTAAGGTACTACTGCAATGCCCCTTGGTCTTAGAACCGCTAGAAGGGACCCTAGCACCTTTGTGAAAATTCTCGGAGCAGTGGCTAATCCGAATGGAAGTGCCACAAACTGGTAATGCTTGTCCAGAAAAGCGAACCTTAGGAACTGATGATGTTCCTTGTGGATAGGAATATGTAGGTACGCATCCTTTAAATCCACGGTGGTCATAAATTGACCTTCCTGGATGGTGGGAAGGATCGTTCCAATGGTTTCCATTTTGAACGATGGAACCCTGAGAAATTTGTTTAGGATCTTGAGATCTAAAATTGGTCTGAATGTTCCCTCTTTTTTGGGAACTATGAACAGGTTGGAATAAAACCCCATCCCTTGTTCTCTTATTGGAACTGGGTGAATTACTCCCATCTTTAACAGGTCTTCTACACAATGTAAGAATGCCTGTCTTTTTATTTGGTTTGAAGATAATTGAGACCTGTGGAACTTTCCCCTTGGGGGTAGTTCCTTGAATTCCAGGAGATAACCTTGAGAAACTATTTCTAGTGCCCAAGGATCCTGAACATCTCTTGCCCAAGCCTGAGCAAAGAGAGAGAGTCTGCCCCCCACCAGATCCGGTCCCGGATCGGGGGCCATCCCTTCATGCTGTTTTGGTAGCAGTGGCAGGCTTCTTGGCCTGCTTACCCTTGTTCCAGCCTTGCATCGGTCTCCAGGCTGGTTTGGGTTGTGAAGTATTACCCTCTTGCTTAGAGGATGTAGAATTAGAGGCTGGTCCGTTTCTGCGAAAGGGACGAAAATTAGGCTTATTTTTAGCCTTAAAAGACCTATCCTGAGGGAGGGCGTGGCCCTTTCCCCCGGTGATGTCTGAAATAATCTCTTTCAAATCAGGTCCAAACAGTGTTTTACCCTTGAAAGGGATGTTAAGCAATTTTGTCTTGGAAGACACATCCGCTGACCAAGACTTTAGCCAAAGCGCTCTGGAATTAAGAGCAATAGAATTATCCATTACAGCCGTTAACTGTTGCATGGTAATAAGTATTGGCGCACTAGATGTACTAGGGGCCTCTTGTGTGGGCAAAACTGGTGTAGACACAGAAGGGGATGATGTAGTATCATGCTTACTCCCCTCATTTGAGGAATCATCTTGGGCAATATCATTATCTGTGGCATCATTGTCCCTACTTTGTTTGGACACTATGGCACAATTATCACATAAATTTAAATGGGGAGAAACCTTGGTTTTCATACATATAGAACATAGCTTATCTGATGGTACAGACATGTTAAACAGGCTTAAACTTGTCAACAAAGCACAAAAAACGTTTTAAAATAAAACCGTTACTGTCACTTTAAATTTCAAACTGAACACACTTTATTACTGAATATGTGAAAAAGTATGAAGGAATTGTTCAAAATTCACCAAAATTTCACCACAGTGTCTTAAAGCCTTAAAAGTATTGCACACCAAATTTCAAAGCTTTAACCCTTAAATTAACGGAACCGGAGCCGTTTTTACATTTAACCCCTATACAGTCCCAGCTATCTGCTTTGCTGAGACCCAACCAAGCCCAGAGGGGAATACGATACCAAATGACGCCTTCTATAAGCTTTTTCAGTGGTTCTTAGCTCCTCACACATGCATCTGCATGCCTTGCTCTCCAAAAACAACTGTGCATTAGTGGCGCGAAAATGAGGCTCTGCCTATAACTAGAAAAGGCCCCCATCTGAAAAAGGTGTCCAATACAGTGCCTGCCGTTTTTCTAAACAATCCCCAAGATTATAATAACTATTAAGAGTTATAATCTGCAAAATATGCTTAGCAAAGTAATCGTTTTAGCCCAGAAAAATGTCTACCAGTTTTTTAAGCCCTTATGAAGCCCTTTATTCTTTTACTTAATCTAAGAAAATGGCTTACCGGTCCCCATAAGGGGAAATGACAGCCTTCCAGCATTACATAGTCTTGTTAGAAATGTGGCCAGTCATACCTCAAGCAGAAAAGTCTGCCAACTGTTTCCCCCAACTGAAGTTACTTCATCTCAACAGTCCTGTGTGGAAACAGCAATCGATTTTAGTAACGTTTGCTAAAATCATCTTCCTCTTACAAACAGAAATCTTCATCTCTTTTCTGTTTCAGAGTAAATAGTACATACCAGCACTATTTTAAAATAACAAACACTTGATTGAAGAATAAAAACTACATTTAAACACCAAAAAACTCTTAACCATCTCCGTGGAGATGTTGCCTGTGCAACGGCAAAGAGAATGACTGGGGTAGGCGGAGCCTAGGAGGGATCATGTGACCAGCTTTGCTGGGCTCTTTGCCATTTCCTGTTGGGGAAGAGAATATCCCACAAGTAAGGATGACGCCGTGGACCGGACACACCTATGTTGGAGAAAATGTTTTAAAAAGGTTGGTCCCTGTTATCGGAAGATAGGACTTTAGCTAAGACTTTCCTCTTTTTTCATACAAAAGGAAATCGGAATTTCCAAGATATTCTAGTTAAGGCTGATGTGGGCCCTGATCAGAGTAGAGTAGCTAGTGAGGAAGTTCCTCATGGCACCTTTACATGTAACAATTGTGCACAATTTAATTCAATCCAACCTGTAGCTACTATTACACATCCGAGATCCGGTTGACGCCTTTCAATCAAAGGTCATTTTACATGCGAATCACAATTTGTGATTTACGTAATTAAATACCCGTGTGGTCTGGCCTATGTTGGCGAGACCACTAAAGCCATAAAAGAAAGGATCAAACAACACAAAACGGCCATAGGTAAATTGGATCCCTCGGCTCCTGTAGCCCACCATTTTACATTACTAGGACATAATAAAAGTCAGTTGAAATTCCAGGTTGTAGATGGTGTAGGTCCATTGAGGAGGGGTGGAAATAGACAGAAATTGCTTTTTGAGAAGGAAGCCCTTTGGATTCAGAAATTGGATTCCATGATTCCTTATGGTCTCAATAGGGAGATTACTTGGGGCACTTTTATCTAGTGACTGTGTCTCATCCACTGACTGTATTCTAGAGTTAGCTCGATTTGAATTGACTCCTGCTGTTCCTTGTAAATAAAAGTATTTAATATTTAGGTAATTACATTTTACTCAGCAAAAAAAAAAAATTTTTTTGCATGTTGCAAGCATTCATAATGTCATCTTTGATCTTTTTCTTTTGTAATGTGTTTATCCACATATCATATGCCACTTTTGGTATTCTCTCTTTGAAATGTGTTGATCTATATATGTTTGTATTTTGTAGCTGTGGTGACTGTGAAATCGTTTAAATGTATGTATGCATGTATGTACTACATACTCTGTATAGAGTGTTTGCTTCTTTTTTTGTACATGACATTCATTTACGCTAGTCTCAAACTGAGTAGGCGTTACATTGTTCCAGTGCCTTACCTACATATTGCGGCATTGAATTCCCCGATACGTGTGGATCATCATCAAGTTACCCTCTGCTCCGGATGGATTGGGTGAGAGCGTTCACTGAACGCAATTGAAATACAGCTTTTACATCTCACTGGCGGACCTCGGTCCTGGAGTGCCGATGTTATTGAAATACACACGTCTTATCTACATTACTATCACATCTTGGTTTAAGGCAATCATATGACATAAACTGTCGATTCACATTCTGCATATTATGTTGTCAATGGCCAGAATTATTGCATAAACTGCATTCTGACAAATTGACTTTACTTATGACACAGCACGTTGACATATATGCATGAACTGCCTTACATCACCGCTTGCATCTAACCTTGCCTAGCTATAAGCCTATTCAATATTTCATCTAATTCTGCCACAGTTTCTGCTTGGCTTTAAGCTTATTCATTTCAGTCTGGACTGACTTCATTATTATTTTTTATTATTTCTGAACTGGGGACGCCCAGTATACTCTGTGTTTCATGTGTTATAAGTATCTATGTTTGATTATGCATGAAATTTAGAATATTGTTCTTTCATTTCTCTCCTTTTCTCCTGTTTATTTCATTAAATTGACTTAGTTTTGACATGACATTGTTTTGTGTTAATCATATGCTTCTATACTTTGCATATTAGTGCGGAGACATTTATCTGTATATATAAAAAATGTTGAGGTTTGTTGGTAGGAGTATACCTCAGTCTCGAGCACTTTTTTCCTATATTTGACTCACACACAATATATGTCCAAAAGTATGTGGACACCCCTAATAACTATTGAGTTCATTTATTTCAGCCCCAATGTTAACAGGTGCATAGAATCCAACACATGAAATCTCCAGATTCAAAATTTAGCAGTACAATGGGTAGTACTGAAGAGCTCAGTGACTTACTTAAAGATAACATTCTATGACAGTGCCATGTTTAATCACAAGTCTGTTCATTTAATTTCTGCCCTAGTAGATCTGCCATGGTCAACTGCAAGTGCTATTATAGTGAAGTGAAAGTGCATTGGATAAACAGCCCAACCACGAAAACCACACAAACACACGGCTTAGAATGTAAAAATCGCCTATCATCTGCATCTGTTGTATCACTCACCAGAGTTCCAAACTGCCTCTGGAAGCAACAGCAGCACAAGAAAGTGCTTTGGGAGCTTCATAAAATGAGTTTTCATGGCCGGGCAGCTGTACATAAGCCTCACATCAAGATGACCAATGCCAGGAGAACGCTAGCTACCGGAATGTATAGTGTAGGGCTGCAACTACCAATCGGTTAAAAATAGTTGCCAACAAATCTCATTATCGATTAGGTGATCTGTGATTAGTTGGTCGGTTGCACTGCACCAGCTGCTTCTCTCCAATGAACTTCTTCACATTAAAGGGACAGTCAACACCCAAAAATACACTTACTTTATTGTAATAGTTGCCACCCGATTAGTCTATTCATCGTTATTCACAGGAGTAGTCCACACAGAATAGCTACATTTTTTGTAAAAGTTTTGAAAAAAACATGGATCCCAAATTCCTCCTCTCATCGTCTTCTTCCCCACAGCTTCTTTCACTTTTTTTTAAATACTCTTGTGCCCGGCAAAGTTGATGACATTAGGAGGCCCAGCTTTTAGCTTAACGCATGCACATTCTCTTTGCTTTGTGTCATACAATGGGAACCTTTACATAGTTCCGTGCACAAAAAGACAGAGCGACGATTTGAACAAACTGTGCATGCACAATTGACCGTGAACAAGCAGGAGTCGTCGTGGCCAACACTCAGGAGATTTGCGGAGAAAATCAGGATCAAAGTGACAGATGTAGGAGGAGTTTGGGATCCATGTTTTTTTCAAAACGGCACTAAACTTTTACAAAAAAAAAAAGGAGCTATTCCATGTGGACTACTCCTGTGAATAACGATGTATAGACTAATCGGGTGGCAACTATTACAATAAAGTAAGTGTATTTTGGGTGAGGACTGTCCCTTTAAATAAAAATAAAAAACTATTCGAAAAATAGTCTGTTTATTATCAAATTAAATCAGATACAAAATAAATGAAAAAAAAATGTAATTAATACTATTTTTTGCACAATATCATATACAGGAATTCATTGGAGTGGAGCAGCTGGTGCCGTGGAACTGACCAACTAATCGCAGATCACTTAATTGATGAGATCTGTTGACAACTATTTTTATGATCAATCTTACCGATAAGTTGTTGCAGCCCTAGTATAGTGTCTACTATAAAGTTTGATGGAGAAGGGATGTTCTGGTCTGGGGATGTTTTTCAGGGTTTGAGCTAGGCCTCTTAGTTCCAGTGAAGGGTCCACTAAACGCACATTTTTTTCTTTAACGATTCAGAAAGAGCATGCAGTTTTAAGCAACTTTCTAATTTACTGCCATTATCAATTTTTCTTTGTTCTCTTGCCATCTTTATTTAAAAAGCAGTGTGATGCATAGGAGCCGGCCCATTTTTGGTTGAGAACCTGGGTTATGCTTTCTTATTGGTCTTATTGGTAAATGTCAGCGTCCAATAAGCAAGCGCTATCCATGGTGCTGAACCTAAAATGGGCTGGCTGCTAAGATTTACAGTCATGATTTTCAAATAAAGATAGCAAGAGAACGAAGAAAAATGGATAATAGGCATAAATTAGAAAGTTGCTTAAAATTGCATGCTCTGTCTGAATCGTGATAGTAAAAAATTGGGTTCAGCTTCCCTTTAATGCTACAGGATAGAAAGACATTTTAGACAATTGGCTGCTTCCAACCTAGGTTTGTGCACAGGGCCAGAGTCATTTTGGAACAGCAGACTTATATAAAGAGCTCAACATGATAAAACAATATTGGCCAACCCTATACATAAATGGATGCAGTAACACATTGTGTGTGTGTGTGGGGGGATCTAAGATAACTGAGGGAAAAGAGACTAATATATGAACATGTGTAATCAGGCAGACAATAGGGAGAACATAAAGAGATATATGTGACTATAGGGAAGTTGTAAGGTATAAGATTATCAATAAAATATTGTTGTGATAAAAAAATGGGAGGTAGAAAAAACATAATTTATGTAAGAACTTACCTGATAAATTCATTTCTTTCATATTAGCAAGAGTCCATGAGCTAGTGACGTATGGGATATACATTCCTACCAGGAGGGGCAAAGTTTCCCAAACCTCAAAATGCCTATAAATACACCCCTCACCACACCCACAATTCAGTTTAACGAATAGCCAAGAAGTGGGGTGATAAGAAAAAAGTGCGAAAGCATAAAAAACAAGGAATTGGAATAATTGTGCTTTATACAAAAAAAATCATAACCACCACAAAAAAGGGTGGGCCTCATGGACTCTTGCTAATATGAAAGAAATGAATTTATCAGGTAAGTTCTTACATAAATTATGTTTTCTTTCATGTAATTAGCAAGAGTCCATGAGCTAGTGATGTATGGGATAATGACTACCCAAGATGTGGATCTTCCACGCAAGAGTCACTAGAGAGGGAGGGATAAAATAAAGACAGCCAATTCCGCTGAAAAATAATCCACACCCAAAATAAAGTTTAAATCTTATAATGAAGAAAACTGAAATTATAAGCAGAAGAATCAAACTGAAACAGCTGCCTGAAGTATTTTTCTACCAAAAACTGCTTCAGAAGAAGAATACACATCAAAATGGTAGAATTTAGTAAAAGTATGCAAAGAAGACCAAGTTGCTGCTTTGCAAATCTTATCAATCGAAGCTTCATTCCTAAACGCCCAGGAAGTAGAAACTGACCTAGTAGAATGAGCTGTAATCCTTTGAGGCGGAGATCTACCTGACTCGACATAAGCATGATGAATTAAAGATTTCAACCAAGATGCCAAAGAAATGGCAGAGGCCTTCTGACCTTTCCTAGAACCGGAAAAGATAACAAATAGACTAGAAGTCTTTCGGAAATTCTTAGTAGCTTCAACATAATATTTCAAAGCTCTAACTACATCCAAAAAATGCAATGATCTCTCCTTAGAATTCTTAGGATTAGGACATAATGAAGGAACCACAATTTCTCTACTAATGTTGTTAGAATTCACAACCTTAGGTAAAAAATTAAAAGAAGTTCGCAACACCGCCTTATCCTGATGGAAAATCAGAAAAGGAGATTCACAAGAAAGAGCAGATAATTCAGAAACTCTTCTAGCAGAAGAGATGGCCACAAGAAAACAAAACTTTCCAAGAAAGTAATTTAATGTCCAGTGAATGCATAGGTTCAAACGGAAGAGCTTGAAGAGCCCCCAGAAACCAAATTCAAACTCCAAGGAGGAGAAATTGACTTAATAACAGGTTTTATACGACCCAAAGCTTGTACAAAACAATGAATATCAGGAAGAATAGCAATCCTTCTGTGAAAAAGAACAGAAAGAGCAGAGATTTGTCCTTTCAAGGAACTTGCAGACAAACCTTTATCCAAACCATCCTGAAGAAACTGAAAAATTCTCGGAATTCTAAAAGAATGCCAGGAAAAATGATGAGAAAGACACCAAGAAATAAAAGTCTTCCAGACTCGATAATATATCTTCCTAGATACAGATCTACGAGCCTGTAACATAGTATTAATCACAGAGTCAGAGAAACCTCTTTGACTAAGAATCAAGCGTTCAATCTCCATACCTTTAAATTTAAGGATTTGAGATCCTGATGGTAAAAAAGGACCTTGTGACAGAAGGTCTGGTCTTAACGGAAGAGTCCACGGTTGGCAAGAAGCCATGCGGACAAGATCCGTATACCAAAACCTGTGAGACCATGCTGGAGCCACCAGCAGAAAAAACGAGCATTCCTTCAGAATCTTGGAGATTACTCTTGGAAGAAGAACTAGAGGCGGAAAGATATAGGCAGGATGATACTTCCAAGGAAGTGACAATGCATCCACTGCTTCCGCCTGAGGATCCCTGGATCTGGACAGATACCTGGGAAGTTTCTTGTTTAGATGAGAAGCCATCAGATCTATTTCTGGAAGTCCCCACATTTGAACAATCTGAAGAAACACCTCTGGGTGAAGAGACCACTCGCCCGGATGTAACATTTGGCGACTGAGATAATCCGCTTTCCAATTGTCAATACCTGGGATATGAACCGCAGAGATTAGACAGGAGCTGGATTCCGCCCATACCAGTATTCGAGATACTTCTTTCATAGCCAGAGGACTGCGAGTCCCTCCTTGATGATTGATATATGCCACAGTTGTGACATTGTCTGTCTGAAAACAAACGAACGATTCTCTCTTTAGAAGAGGCCATGACTGAAAATTGCACGGAGTTCCAAAATATTGATTGGCAATCTCACCTCCTGAGATTTCCCAAACCCCTTGTGCTGTCAGAAACCCCCATACAGCTCCCCAACCTGTCAGACTTGCATCTGTTGAGATCACAGTCCAGGTTGGAAGAAAAAAAGAAGCCCCCTGAACTAAACAATGGTGGTCTGTACCACGTCAGAGGGTGTCGAACAATCAGTTTTAAAGATATTAAATGAGATATCTTTGCATAATCCCGGCACCACTGGTTCAGCATACAGAGCTGAAGAAGTCGCATGTGAAAATAAGCAAAGGGGAACACGTCCAATGCAGCAGTCATAAGAACCTAGAATTTAAATGCATAAGGCTACCGAAGGGAATGATTGAGACTGAAGGTTTCGATAAGCTGAAACCAATTTCAGACGTCTCCTGTCCAACAGAGACAGAGTCATGGACACTGAATCTATCCGGAAATCTAAAAAAGGTTACTCTTGTCTGAGGAATCAACAAACTTTTTGGTTAATTGATCCTCCAACCATGTTCTTGAAGAAACAACACTCATAAAAAGCTGGAAAGGATCTTTCCATTGAAAATGAGCAAAGGGAATTGAATCCAATGCTGATAAAACTTCTATTCATATATAGCAACTGAAGGAAATAATAGAGACTAAAGGTACCGACAGACGGAACCCAATACAAATTGTCCCTTGTCTGATAGAGACAAAAATAGTAAAATAAACCATCTGGAAACCTAAAAAAAGGTGACCCTTGCGTGAGGAATCAAGAGCTTTTGAAAAAAGATCCTCTAACTATGTCCTGAAGAGCAAGTGAAACATATGAGAATCCGCATCCTCAGGAAATAATCTGAATGAAAACAGAAAAATGAAGAATACGCATTTTTTGTATCTAAAGAAAACAAATAATGCTATCAATGACCACAAAAAGGCAGAATAGTTTGAATAAAACTCCAAAACCCAGTTCCTAGAAAAGGAACTGGAATAAAAACCCCAGAAGATTCCAGGTCTGAGCAGCGCTTGAACCCCATGGGTACCCAGCCATGCCTCAACAGTATCCAAAATATATAGGACAGAAACACACTGAAAGAAAGTGTTAGCGTTACTGGAATAAAATCAAATAAATTTCAAAGAAGTCTTAACCTGCCCCTTACCAGCCAAGCTGGAATACAGCACGTGCATCGCAACATTAGGGAGCTAATTTCGAACCCCAAATAAAAACATGTTACTTGGGAAAGAACTCAGGATTCGTTACTTAACCCCTTAAGGACCAGCGACGTACCCTGTATGTCGCTGGCCTTTTTTTGGAACTTGATTGCTTTATAGCGCGGTCTTGCTACCAGCGTTGAGACTGCTCTATTCCACAAAGCCTGCTGGAGGGAGTGCATTAATAGTGTGTTCTTGCTAGACTTGTGCTATTATGTCCTGAAAAAACCCTTAACGACCAGTGACATACAGGGTACATTGTGGTCATTAAGGGGTTAATAAGAACAACCAAACTAGTATAAGCTTAAAGTTTAAGTCTTAGAACTCAATCTTGAAGCCCATAGTAACAGTTAAGAATTGAATCAAATTATAATTGATTATCTTAGAACAAAAGAAATATGGATTTTCTATTAAAAAAAAAAATATCACAGAATTCTTCTAGCTAATATATAATAATAATATATTCAATAAAATGAAGACAAAAATGAAATCATTAGCACGATAGTCCAGTTTAAAGGACCAGTCAAAACAGAGGACTTGCAAAATGGAAAACAAGACAAATGCAACGGCACCTAGTCTAGTAAATGTTGTCCCTTAACAATGCTAAAATAAATCATGATCTGATACTTGATCTTAAAGTAAACAGAAAAAAATGAAGCAATTGCAATATCACAGGACCAAGAAAAGTACCTGAAACTAAATAATTTTCCAAAAATAAGATACAACTATATAAAGGAAAATAAATACTATTTCGCAATAAAAACAATAGCATAATTAGTAGGAGTAGAGATAGCTCCAATAAATTGGAGAACCCTCCAAATTGAATTTAACTGCTGACTAAGAATATAGTTTAAAAATAAAAGAAAATTCTCAGCCTATTCCATTCCCTAGTATGGGGAATTGGAAAGAATACCTCTGAAATCACAGAAGAAATAAAAAGGCAGAAATAGTGTCAGCTAGTCTTAAAGAACTAGTTACCTTAATATCCAAAATAATCAACACCTCTTCAACAAAGAACAAATGTACTTTAATAATAAAAAAATTATATAAAAAAGTAGATTTGTTAGTGTCAATATCTGATGAAGAGAATTTCTGAAAGAGAAAAAAACATCAGAGAAGGATAAATCAGTATGTTGTTGGTCATTTGAAACTTCAATAATTAAAAAAGAAGTGAAAAAGACCTAAAAATCGTTTTAGAAGGCAAGAAGTCAGACATAGCCTTAATCAGAAAAAATATTTCTTATAAATCTTCTAAACATTTCTTGCACTTAAGAATGGAAATGTATAAAGCATAAATACTAATGGAATCTGCATGTAAAAGTATATCATAATAACTTATTACAAACCATAGCTAAAGATAAACATTTATAACATTTAAAATAAATGAACTTAGCTTTGGTAGAACTGAAACTCAGTTAAGCATTTTTCCAGAAGTGGCTTCTGACTCAGGGACAAACGGAGACATCTTGCAATATGTAATAGAAAAAACAACATATAAAACAAAATTGATCAAATTCCTTAAATGACAGTTTCAGGAATGGGAAAAAATGCCAGTGAACAAGCTTCTAGCAACCAGAAGCAATAAATAATGAGACTTAAATAATGTGGAGACAATAGTGAAGCCCATATTTTTTAGCGCCAAAAAAAGACGCCCACATTATTTGGCGTCTAAATGCTTTTGGCGCCAAAAATGACGCCACATCCGGTACGCCGACACTTTTGGCGCAAAAAAACGTCAAAAAAATGACGCAACTTCCGGCGACACGTATGACGCCAGAAACAGAAAAAAAATGACGCAATAAAATGAAGCATTTTCAGCCCCCGCGAGCCTAATAGCCCACAGAGAAAAAGTCAAATTTTAAGGTAAGAAAAAAATTGATTAATTCATATGCATTATCCCAAATATGAAACCGACTGTCTGAAATAAGGAATGTTGAACATCCTGAGTCAAGGCAAATAAATGTTTGAACACATATATTTAGAACTTTTATATAAAGTGCCCAACCATAGCTTAGAGTGTCACAGAAAATAAGACTTACTTACCCCAGGACACTCATCTACAAGTAGTAGAAAGCCAAACCAGTACTGAAACGAGAATCAGTAGAGGTAATGGTATATATAAGAGTATATCGTCGATCTGAAAAGGGAGGTAAGAGATGAATCTCTACGACCGATAACAGAGAACCTATGAAATAGACCCCGTAGAAGGAGATCACTGCATTCAAATAGGCAATACTCTCTTCACATCCCTCTGACATTCACTGCACACTGAGAGGAAAACCGGGCTCCAACCTGTTGCAGAGCGCATATCAACGTAGAATCTAGCACAAACTTACTTCACCACCTCCATAGGAGGCAAAGTTTGTAAAACTGAATTGTGGGTGTGGTGAGGGGTGTATTTATAGGCATTTTGAGGTTTGGGAAACTTTGCCCCTCCTGGTAGGAATGTATATCCCATACGTCACTAGCTCATGGACTCTTACTAATTACATGAAATAAATAAATGTATAAAGCTTTGCATGACAGTAATGGGTCCCTTTTAAATTACTATCAGCTATAATTGAAACTGAGTGTTCCGAGACAAGTGCCAAAATGAAATAGAACAAGCATTTATTCAAGCCTCACCGACAAAGGTTGTTCCGGCAAAGCTCGCCTCTCCTCCTCCTCCACACTCTTCCGGCAACTCTGGCAGATCCACAATGGCATTTCACCCAGCACATTCTGTGCCAAGGTTGGCACAAAGGAGTCTGGAAGTCCATCCTTTGCGGGAAGCAGCCCACTGGGAGGAGGGGAGCCAGCCCAGTCCTTTCGCTCCCGGTGACACAGTAGGCAACATGTCTGCACAAACTGGCTTGAGGATGGCAGCACCTGGAGAAGGGAAGAAGAAATATATTTTATACATATATCCATAATAGTTATTTAACCTCTTGGTTACCCAGGATACAGGGTAATCAGGGGTTTAACTACTGATTGAATAACAGCAATGACTTAATCCATGCTTGCCCAGAATACAAACAGGTAATAAATCGGGTTAAATTATTGCAGCATAAACACACTTTCAGTAGAGTTTCCCTTTTTTTTTTTTCCTTTTTCTTTTTTACTTAACACCCCATGCAGCAGTCTTTTAAATCTATATATACACAGAACACACTTGTGCAATCAGAGGGTTAACTGCCAGCTGTACACCACTGAGGATGTGTAATCCCCCCCCGATTGCCTGGAACACATCCAGCAATTAAGGCATATTATAAAATATGTAGTGTGACTAAATAAAACAGAGCATAAAGTAAAAGGTTTAACACAGTAATGTGGCAGGCTCTCAGCCTATCATTGTTTCAGGAGATACAGATTCTAATTGGCCATATCAGTCCCTACTTTCTATAAAAAGAAAAGACACAGAGAATGCACTACGTACATTTTTTTTTACATACAGTTTTAGCTAATACAAAATGGGATATAAATGATGCATTAAACCTAAATGGACATTCAAGTATTTATTATTGTTGTATCTTAAACAGGTGATTGTCCAGCACCAGCAGAGTTTTGAGCGTTGTCATTATCAACCAATGAGCAATCTGTACCTAGAGATAAGTTGTGAACATGTAAACTAATAGAAATTGTGTATAATGTAATGTAAACACCCTCAACAACCTTTTAAAAACAATGTTTTCTTGTTTATCCCACAGGTTCTTCCATGCAATTACTGCCTTGTCCATGCCTTCTAAATTTGACATTATTAACAGTGATGGAAATACTATAATGCATCTCTTGCAATCCTTGCAGTAGTACCAAACAAAAGCATTGTTTTTTTTACAGAAAATCATCAGTCATAATATCTCAATATAAAAATCTTTTACATCTCCTTCAAATTATCAGAAAGAAAGAAAATAATACCCAGGTACCCTGGTATGCCCATCATCAAATAACATATCAGTTTAAAATCCTGTTCATAAATTCAGAGTTAATATTTCTATCATCCATTCAAGCCTTAACAATTGGGGTTAAGATCAGTCTTTGAATCCCTTAGTCACAATAATTGACAGAGTTTCCATCTGTTAATTAAAGCTGAAATATTCCCAATAACATCATATTCCTCTTTCATCAACTGTACAATTAACATAAACGTAAATACAAAACGAAGTGCTGCTAAGAGCAAGATTTATCAACCGCAAGGAGAATTATCTGGGTAATTCTCACATGGGTTCTCCTTATAAAAAAAAAACCACACATAAATTATGCTTACCTGATAATTTCATTTCCAATCAAGGGGAGGAGAGTCCACAGCTTCATTTATTACTGTTGGGAATTAAGAACCTGGCCACCAGGAGGAGGCAAAGACACCCCAGCCAAAGGCTTAAATACCTCCCCCACTTTCCTCATCCCCCAGTCATTCCGCCGAGGGAACAAGGAATAGTAGGAGAAATATCAGGGTATAAATGGTGCCAGAAGATGAATTAAATTTAGGTCCGTCCATCTGAGATACTGGCGGGAGCCGTGGACTCTCCTCCCAATGATGGAAATGAAATTATCAGGTAAGCATAATTTCTGTTTTCCATCGAAAGGGGAGGAGAGTCCACGGCTTCATTCATTATGGTTGGGAACATATACCCAAGCTCTAGAGGACACTGAATGAAACTGGGAGGGTAAAAGGCGGACTCTAATCTGAGGGCACCACAGCCTGCAAAACCTTTCCTCCAGAAACAGCTTTCGCAGAAGTAAAAAACGTCAAATTTGTAAAACCTTGTAAAAGTGTGTGAGGAGGACCAGGCAGTTGCCTTACAAATTTGCTCTAAGACGAAGCCACAGCTCTAGTTGAATGAGCCTTCATACTCTGAGGAGGCTTATGTCCCGCTGTCTCATAGGCCAATCGAATCAAGCTCCCCAACCAAAAGGACAAAGAAGTAGAAGAGGCTTTCTGCCCCTTGTGCGTCCCTGAATACACCACAAAGAGAGATAGACTGTCTGAAATCCTTTGTAGCCTGAAGATAGAACTTTAAGGCACGAACCACACCCAGGTTATGAAGTAACCTCTCCTTAGAAAAAGAAGGGTTAGGACATAAAGAAGGAACAACTATTTCCTGATTGATGTTATGGTTAGACACCACCTTGGGAAGAAACTCCAAACCAGTGAGAAGCACAGCTTTACCCGCATGAAAAAACAGATAAGGATGCTCACATTGCAAGGCAGCCAAGTTCAGATACTCTGCGTGCCGATGCAATGGCCAACAGGAAAAGAACTTTAATGTCAATGGAGTGCATAGGCTCCATGGAGGAGCAGACTGTCTAAAGACAGGCCTGATTCTAGACAAAGCTAAACAAAAGATTGTATGTCAGGGAGCTCAGCGAGTCTACTATGCAACAAGACTGATAATGCTGAAATCTGTCCCCTTAAGGAACTGGCGGCAAGACAATTCTCCAAACCATCTTGGAGAAAAGGACAGAATCCTGGATACCTTCACCTTATGCCAAGGATATCCATGCTTCTCACACCGGGACAAGTCCTCCACACCTTATGGTAGATGCGACGAGTGACTGGCTTCCTTGCCTTAGAGTATCAATCACACTTTCAGAAAAGCCTCTCTTGGCCAAGACTAGGCATTCAATCTTCACGCAGTCAGCCTCAGAGAATCGAAATTTTGATGTTGAAAAGGACCCTGTTTCAGCAGATCCCTGTGACAGGGAGAGTATGACATCCCCACCAGATCCACAAACGTCCTCTGCGGCCACGATGGAGCAATCAGAATGGTCGAAGCTTGCTCCTGTTTGATGCGTGCCACTATACAAGGTAGAAGTGGTAACGGTGGGAAAATGTAAGCTAGGCTGAACCCCCAAGGCATCTATCAGCTCTGCCTGGGGATCCCTGGACCTCAACCCATATCGGGGTATCATTCAACTGAGTCTGGACGCCATGAGATTTATCTCCGGCATTCCCCACCGGAGACAAATCTCCGCAAACACTTCAGGGTGAAGAGACCATTCCCCGGATGGAAGGATTGCCTGCTGAGAAAGTCTGCATCCCAGTTGTCCACACCTGGAATGTGAATCGCTGAGAGCGAGCAGCTGTGGGACTCGGCTTACTCCTAAATTCAAGACACCTCCGTCATGTCTAGGGAGCTCCTCATACCCCCGATGGTTGATGTAAGCCACCGAGGTAATGTTGTTGGTCTGGAATCTGAACGACCCCAAAGGAGGCCATGCCTTCAGATCATTGTAGATTGCTCAGAGTTGCAAAATATTTATCAGGAGGAGAGACTCCTCCCGGGTCCATTTTCCTTGTGCCATCCTGGCACCCCAAACGGCTCCCCATCCTACCAGACTCGGGTCACAATCTCCCAGGACGGTCTCAAGAAGGATGTCCCCATGGACAGTTGCTCCGGACGGATCCACCAAGAGAGGGAGATGTGAGTCCAAGCATCCATGAATATCTGCTGTGATAGATCTGAATGATCGCCATTCCACTGTCTTAACATGAAAAATTGAAGAGGTCTGAGCTGAAACCTGGCGAATGGAATGACGTCTATGCTGGAAACCTAATCACCTCAATACACTGAGTCACCGAGGGGCTTGAGGAGGACTGAAGGGCAAGATGATGCAATCCTCCTGCATCGATGGGCTGTGAGAAATAATTTTCATGGACATAGAGTCTCTTATCATGCCCAGGAACTGCACCTTGTTGCTGGGAACCAGGGAACTCTTTCCCGAGTTGATCTTCCAACCATGAGATTGGAGCAGAAGAAGACGAGCCCTTGAATGATCTTCTGTGAGACTGATCAATGGCGCTTGGACAAGGATGTCGTCCAGATAGGGTGCCACAGCAATGCTTCTGGATCTGGCCACTGCAAGTAGCGCCCCCAGAACCTTTGTGAAGACTTTCTGGGCCATCGCCAGACCAAAGGGAAGGGCCACAAACTGGAAGTGTTGGTCCAGAAACACAAATCTTAGGAACTTTAAGTGGTCCCTGTGTATTGTCACATGAAGGTAAGCGTCCTTCAAGTCGATAGTTGTCATGAACTGTCCCTCTTGAACTAGGGGCAGAATAGATCTGATTGTTTCCATTTTGAACAATGGAACACTCAGAAACTTGTTTAAACACTTTAGGTCCAGAATCGGGCGGAACTTGCCCTCTTTCTTTGGAATTAAAAAAAGATTTGAATAGTACCCTAGACCCCTTTCTGCTTGGGGTACTAGTACAATAACACAGAGAGAGGAGAGATCCCTCACACACTCTAGAAAGGCCTCTCTCTTTCTAGTCTTGAAGACAGGTTTGACAGGAGGAATCTGCCCCTGGGAGCATCTGGGATCTGAACCCTATCCTATAACCCCTGGGTGACAACTTCCAGAACCCAAGGGTCCTGAACGTCCTGCAACCAAGCTTCTCAGAAGAGAGATAATCTGCCCCCTACTTGGTCCGGAGACCAGTTGGGGGCTGCCCCTTCATGCCGATTTTGTCTCGGCGGGCTTCTTGCTCTGCTTAGATTTGTTCCAAGAATGAGATGGCTTCCAAGTTCCGTTGGACTGGTCTGCTTTCGCGGTGCTGGGCCTTGTCCGCACGAAAGGGACGAAAAGTAGATCCTTTAGGCTTAGCCTTCTTATACTGCAGTAGGAAAGTTCACTTGGCTCCCGTAAACGCGGATATGTTCGAATTCAATCCTGGACCGAACAGAATCTTTCCTTGAAAAGGCAGGGACAACAGCCTCGACTTAGAGGTCATGTCCGCAGACCAAGACTTTAGCCACAGAGCCCTGCAAGCTAAAGTGGAAAAACCTGACACCTTAGCATTCAGGTGAATAATTTGCATATTGGCATCACAGATGAAAGAATTGGCAACCTTCAGCGCCCTAATCTTATCCTGTATATCGTCGATGGAAGTCTCCCCCTTGACCATTTCACACAGGGAATCACACCAATATGTTGCAGCTCCGGAAACCGCGACTAAGGCTGCTGCAGGCTGAAAAACAAACCCAGTGTGTTGAAACATCTTCCTTAACATGTTTTCCAACTTTTTTATCCATGGGCTCTTTAAACAACAAACTATCCTCGAGGGGAATAGTTGTCCGCTTCGCGAGCATGGAGATAGCACCATCCACCTTAGGGACACAGTACCCCACAGCTCAAGCTGAGAGTTCAGAACGGGGAACAGTTTCTTAAAGAAAGAAGAAGGGGAAAAGGAAAAACCTAATTGCTCCCATTCGTTCTTAATAATATTAGCCATCTTAATAGGAACCCGGGAAGGCCTGAGGCACCACCCTGTTCTCGTATACCTTATAAAGCTTAGGAATCGCATGTTCCCCTGGAAGCTTCTGTTCCGGAACCTCTAGAGTAGCAAGCACTTGCTTCAGCAAAAAGCGCAAATTATCTATCCTAAACCAAAAGTCAGGCTCCTCCACAGCCAGAGGTTTAGATGACACGGACTCCGACTCAGAAGGGGCCTCCTCCGTAGAGTCGGAGTGGGCCTCATCATCGTATAACACCTCTGATATTTCCATAGGTGTAGACAACCCCTGGGCCGGGCCGCTATGATACGCCCTACGCTTGCACTTAGAAGAACATGGTAAGGCATGGATCACCGTCGATACCACCGTTTGCAGTTGATCCTCAAAATCTGACGGCCAACAAATCTCTCCCACAGGAGTAATAGTTGGACCCTGGGGCGCTGCATGTGCACTTGGAGATGAATGCAGGGAACACACCTCACAGGACAGTAAACCCTCAGAGGTGGACGGCTCAGTAGCACTAGACATCCATTTACTTTTAGATGTTGTAACTTTATCAAGGCATGTGGAAAATAGTTGAGCAGGCTATTCTACCAGAACGTCCTCACAATAAACACATGAATGAGACCTTGTTAAAGAGGGAGAACCCTCTAACACGTCAGAGTCCTCCATAGCTTGTGCTTTTATTACAGACTAGATTAACTTAATACGCACCTTTATAACCTCCAATGGCCGGGCACTTACCAACTCCTATGACCCGGATTACAGAAACCGTTTTGTCTCCTGCGCCGCTGATCAACAGAGGAAGAGAGATAGCCACACCCGGTAACATGGAAAGCCTGGCAGGACCGCCCCTGCACTAAGGAGAAAAACGCTCTTAAAAAAAAAAAAAAAAAAAAAGGGGGCTGCGCAATACTCCCGTAAGTAACCTGAAAGTTCCACACATTGCCAAAACCTCATCTCGCACATAACGCAGCAATGACACAAACAATATATATAAACCACCATTCAATCATCTCCTTTCCAGGAATATTAACCCTTGATTCTTTAAATATAAAAGGCATCACACTGTGACCCTGTCTTCCATGTTATCATTATGTTAAAAAAAATTAAAATGATCTTACCAGAATTTACGCAGTGGAACAGGAACACGGCCCTTCAAGTGTGACAGGTTAGTAGCCTCGCTCCCGACATTGACTTGAGTGCAGAAAGCAGGCAGCGAAACTCGTCAACGC
This sequence comes from Bombina bombina, assembly GCF_027579735.1. NCBI lineage: Eukaryota > Metazoa > Chordata > Amphibia > Anura > Bombinatoridae > Bombina > Bombina bombina. The sequence goes on along the minus strand of NC_069504.1, from coordinate 372,361,444 downwards.
CGATTTCTTGTGGAGCTGTTAATATGAGTCAAGATGGTTTCGCAGAAAGACTCTCCCTGCATCTCCGGACTCTATTTTTGCCCAGGCTCACACTGAGAGGCTGAAAGGACTACTTAAAACTCCAGTCCCAATGCGAAGAGTACTACTCCGATCTTGATCACTTCTCTGCCCATCCTCCTGTGACGAAAGGCAAAGAATGAGTGGGATATGAGGGAAGTGTGTGGGGGGGGGGGGGTATTTAAGCCTTTGGCTGGGGTGTCTTTGCCTCCTCCTGGTGGCCAGGTTCTTAATTCCCAATAGTAATGAATGAAGCCGTGGACTCTCCTCCCCTTTAGATGGAAAGTGTTGTTTTTGCACTTCTCCATAGGTGAGCTAAGGAGATTTAAAGATACATTTCTTTAGTCAAATTAGTATCTGCGACTTAATCATCATTTTGCACTTTTTATATATTTTTTGCGCCTCAATGGAAATTATTTTTGCGCTCTAATATATTATTGAGCTTTGTTATATATTATTTTTGAGTCTTGTTGAGCCTTTTTTTTTTTTTTTTTTTTTTACATTGCGTCTACAACTGGTAGAGAATAGTTTTCTAAAGTGAACTGCCAGTTCGCTACGGGAGAAAAGAAATGATAAATTTGTAACTAGTCAAATTAATGATGTGTACTATACGAAATACGACTAAAACAATCTACAATTACTAGTGGGAATATCGCTCCTGGCCAGCAGGAGGAGGCAAAGAGCACCACAGCAAAGCTGTTAAGTGTCACTCCCCAACCCATAATCCCCAGTCATTCGACCGAAGGGAAATGGAAAAAGGAATAACACAAAAGGTGTAGAGGTGCCTGAAGTTTAGTAAAAAATAATTTAAATAAGGGTGGGGTTGTGGACTCTCCATATTCGGAAAGAAATAAAATGTATCAGGTAAGCATACATTTGGTTTTCTTTCCTAAGATATGGAGAGTCCACAACATCATTCCAATTACTAGTGGTAACCAATACCCAATCTAGAGGACACAGAATGAATGGGGGGGGGGGGGGGAGAACAAGACCGGCAGACCTAAACAGAAGGCACCACCGCTTGAGGAACCTTTCTCCCAAAAGAGGCCTCAGCAGAGGAAAAAGTATTTGAAAGCCCAATAGGAGGAGACAGCCCTTGTAGAATGAGCTGTAATTCTCTCAGAAAGCTGCTGACCAGCAGTCTCATAAGCAAAACAAATAATACTTCTCAACCAGAGGGAAAGAGAAGTAGAAGTAGCCTTCTGACCCTTATGCTTTCCTGAGAAACAAACAAACAGGGCAGAAGACTGGCAAAAATCCTTAGTAGCCTGTGGGTAGAATTTTAGAGCGTGCACAACATCCAAGTTGTGCAACCGACATTCCTTATGAGAAGGAAGATTGGGACAGAGATAAGGAACAACAATTCCTGATTAATATTTCTATCCAAAACCACTTTAGGGAGAAACCCCAATTTAGTACGAAGAACCGCCTTGTCTGCATGAAAGGTAAGGCGAATCACACTGCAAAGCCGAGAGTTCAGAAACTCTCAGAGCAGAAAAGATAGCAATAAGAAACAAAACCTTCCAAGATAACAACTTAATATCTATATAATGCATTAGATCAAACAGAGCCTGCTGCAAAACTTTAAGAACAAGGTTAAGGCTCCAAGGAGGAACGACAGGTTTAAACTCAGGCCTGATTCTGACCAGGGCCTGACAAAAAGATTGAACATCTGGTACATCTGCCAGACACTTATGTAAAAGAATAGATAAAGCAGAAATCTGACCTTTCAGAGAACTGACAACCCTTTCTCCAGACCCTCCTGAAGAAAGGACAAAATCCTAGGAATCCTGACCCTACACCAAGAGTAGCCCTTGGATTCACACCAATATAGGTATTTACGCCATACCTTATGGTAAATTTTACGAGTAACAGGCTTGCGAGCCTGCAGCATGGTCACAATGACAGACTCAGTCAACCCACTCTTAGCCAGAACTAAGCGTTCAATCTCCAAGCAGTCAGTTTCAGAGAAACGAGATTTGGATGGAGGAAGGGACCCTGAGTTAGAAGGTCCTTCCGCAGAGGCAACCTCCAAGGTGGCAGAGAATACATCTTCACTAGGTCTGCATACTAGATTTTGAGAGGCCATGCAGGAGCTATTAGAAGTACCAACGCTCTCTCCTTTTTGATACGAGTAATGACTCATGGAAGGAGCACAAATGGAGGAAACAGGTATGCTAGACCGAAGTCCCAAGGAACCACCAAAGCATCTGTAAAAGGCAGCCTGCGGATCTCGACCCTGAACCGTACCTTAGAAGCTTGGTGTTCTGCCGAGACGTCATCAGATCCAACTCCGGCAACCCTACTTGAGAATTAACCTGGAGAACACCTCCGGATGGAGAGCCCACTCCCCGGGATAAAATGTCTGTCTGCTCAGGAAATCCACCTCCCAGTTGTCCACACCTGAAATGTGGATAGCAGAAAGGCAACAATTGTGAGCTTCCTCCCACTCCTTCATGGCTAAGGAACTCAGAGTTCCTCCCTGGTGGTTGATGTAAGCCACTGAGGTAAAGTTTTCCGATTGGAAGCTGATAAACCGGGCTAAGGACAATTGAGGCAAAGACATCAGAGCATTGTAAAACGCTCTCAACTCCAAGATGTTTATTGGGAGAGCAGACTCCTCCCGAGTCCATAGTTCCTGAGCCTTTAACGTGTCCCAGACTGCTCCCCAGTCTAGCAGACTGGGGTTCATGGTCACTATCACCCAGGAAGGTCTCCGGAAGCATGTGCCCTGAGACAGATGCTCCTGAGCAAGCCACCACGGGAGATAGTCTCTTGACGACTGGTCTAGATCTATCCTCAGAGACAGATCCGAATGGTCTCCGTTCCATTGTCTGAACAAGCATAACTGCAGAGCTCTCAAATGGAATCGAGCAAAGGGAATGATGTCCTTGGGAGCGACCATTAGACCAATTAACTCCATACACTGAGCCACTGATGGCCGAACAGTAGACTGTAGAGAGAGGCAAGAAGAGAGAATTTTGGATTTTCTGACCTCTGTCAGAAAAATCTTCATAGATAGGGAATCTATAATGGTCCCTAAGAAAACCACCCTTGTAGCTGGAACAAGGGAACTTTTCTCCAGATTAATTTTCAATCCGTGGGAACATAGAAAAAAAATGACAACAAGATCTCTGTATGAGAGTTTGCTTGTTGAAAAGATGGCACCTGAACCAATATGTCATCCAGGCAGGGCAACACTGCAATTCCTCGAGACCTGATCACTGCCAAAAGAGCCCCCAGAACATTTGAGAAAATTCTGGGAGCTGTGGCAAGGCCAAACGGAAGAGCCACAAACTGAAAGCGTTTGTCTAGAAAGGCAAATCTCAGGAACTTGTGATGATTCCTGTGGATGGGAACATGAAGATACGCATCCTTCAGGTCTATGGTCGTCATGAACTAACCCTCTTGGACCAAAGGAAAAATGGAACTAATGGTTTCCATTTTGAAGAACGGTACCCTGAGAAACTTGAGACATTTTAGGTCTAAAATGGGTCGAAAAGTTCCCTCTCTTTTGGGAACCACGAACAGATTAGAATAGAATCCAAGACCCTGTTCCCTTACTGGAACTGGAACAATCACTCCCAGGGAGGAAAGGTCCTGAACGCAGTTCAAGAATGCCTCTTTTTTTACCTGGTCTGCAGATAATCTTGAGAGGTGGAATCTGCCCCTGGGAGGAAAAGTTTTGAAATCTATTTTGTAACCCTGAGATACTATGTCCACAGCTTGGACATCTCGAATCCACGCTTAACAAAACAGGGAAAGTCTTCCCCCCACTTGATCCGATCCTTCATGCTGACTTATATTCAGCTGCAGGCTTCTTTGATTGCTTCCCCTTGTTCCAAGGCTGATTGGGTTTTCAAGATGACCTGGACTGTTCCTGATTGGAAGAAGGAGAGGGAGACGTTCCTTTGAAGTTATGAAAGGAACGAGAATTACTTTGACGTCTTTTAGGTCTGCTGTTCTTGTCTTGTGGTAGAAAAGACCCGTTCCCACCTGTAATATCAGAAATTAGTTCTACCAGACAAGGTCCAAACAAGGTTTTACCCTTGTAAGGAAGCGCCAGAAGCATGGACTTAGAAGTCACATCACCTGACCAAGATTTTAGCCACAAAGCCCTATGGGCTAAGACAGTGAAGCCAGACATTTTGGCTCCCATTCTAATAATTTGTATGTTAGCATCAGAAATAAAGGAATTTGCTAGTTTGAAAGCCTTAATCTTATCTTGGATCTCCTCTAACGAAGTCTCTGCTAAAATTGATTGAGACAAGGCATCGCACCAATAAGATGCAGAACTTGCTACTGTGACAATACAAATTGCAGGTTGCCATTGAAGACCCTGATGAACATACATCTTTTTCAAATAAGCCTCCAGCTTCTTATCCATGGAATCCTTAAAGGAGCAGCTATCCTATATAAGGATCGTAGTTCTCTTAGCCAGAGTAGAAATAGCCCCTTCTACTTTAGGCACCATGTGCCATGAATCTTTAATGGAATCAGCAACAGGAAACATATTTTTAAAGACGGGGAGAAAGGTATCCCTGGCTTCTCCCAATCCTGTGAAATAATCTTCGTCACACGGTCTGGAACAGGAAACACTTCCACAGAGGAAGGAACATCTAGTATTTATTAGGTTTACTAGATTTCTTAGGGTTGACAACGACAGGAGAATCGGAGTTGTCCAAGGTAGCTAATACCTCCTTTAGTAGTACACGAAGGTGTTCAAACTTAAATCTGAAATTTACTTCAGCACCAGACAAAGGAATTATACTGTCCGAATCAGAAATTTCACCCTCAGAGGCTACCAAGATATCCTCCTCATCAGACTTATGAGAGAGAGTGCAACCTGAACAGACACATTATAATCTGACAAATTTTTAGATTTCCTCTTGCGCTTCCCCAACATGGGAAAAGCAGATAAAGCCACTAATACCGCAGAGGATACTTGAGCAGTAAAATCTGATGGCAAAATAACTCCTCAAGGAGGAACTGCAGGGCACTGTATGGGACGCCATTGAGGCTTGGGACGTTAAAGAAAGAAAGCTGTGGCATTGCCTGAACAGCATCATCCTGAGACATTTAGCTCAGCGGACAAAATCCTATCTTTACATTTTATAGTTCTAGCTAAACAAGTAGCACAGAATTTCATAGGCAAAACAATCTGTGCCTCCAGAAATAATAAGCATCTGTCAAATGTAACAGCTTCCTGGTGCATGTCTTAATAGAGAAGTAAACATTCCCCAAATAAATGGAATGACTATAATTAATAAAATGACTACTGTCACTTTTTATCCCAGAGTGTTTAACACGCTAAATAAGGCTGTTAAAATTAAGGCAAAAAAAAAGTTTTAAACCTCTACACCTCACTGAGGTGCTCCTACTGTAACTAGCAAATAAACTAACGATAGCTAGCCAAGAACCTCCATCGATTGATCCGACACCAGAGAATCTGAGAAGTGATATTTTCACAGAGAGCAGGAAGTCACATGACCATCAGAGAAGGGAAGCTGCACAATACTAAAAGTGTGCATTCCCTAACTGTCAGAAGACCGGAGTCTATTACAAACCGGCTAACTGATAAACACACATTGGTGTAAAAAATAAAAATAAAAAAAAATTAAAAATAAGTTCATGGACTGACCTTCACACATAACTAAGCCCCAATAAAAGTTTTATGGCGTTAAAATATCCCATACCTAAATGGAAAATTAACCCCCAGTCTCTCAACATCAGTGCCTGTACCCTGCTCAATTAAATCCAGTATAATGGATTATCTTTAAAAAGGCCCAATAATACTGCAGCTGTAATAATCTTCTGAAGTGCAAGTCTACAGTACCTAGAAGACAAAAAGAACTTACCTGCAGTCTAGTTGTCCGGCAGGAAGACAGCTCACAAGGCATGAAAAGACACATACTCCTTACAGAGACCTGTGGAAAAAGAAAGAACAGAGTAACCAACTCTGGCTTTCTGTACCATGGGCAGCAATGTGTTAGGAAGTTGTGAGGTAGTCCTTGCTTTGTTTCCTAACTGCCTAAAAAAGTCACCACTACTATACTGAAGAGATTGATGTTGACTCAGCTAAACCCAAATCCTTGCTTGCAGGGAAAGTACCCAAAATAGGAATTCATTTATTCAGACACCAAACTTCTCCTCCTCCATTGACAGAGGCAAAGAGAATGACTGGGGATTATGGGTAGGGGAGTGACACTAAACAGCTTTGCTGTTGTGCTCTTTGCCTCCTCCTGCTGACCAGGAGTGATATTCCCACTAGTAATTGAATGACGATGTGGACTCTCCATATCTTAGGAAAGAAATACATATTTTCCATTATGCAGATAACATTACTTTTCGTGCAGGACCCTGACTTACATATGGATGAAGTTTTGCAGGTTACAAAGTCAATGCTTTAAAACTGGGAATTCTATGGCACCATAGATTTGCCTCAAATACTAAGTAATACCCTTTTAAAGAAGTGGTAAGGAGCTTGAAGTACTTAGGGATCCAAATTTCTCCCAACCCTAGTAATTTATATGTTTTCAATCTCTCTAAGATATGTACACAATTAATATTTTATCTTAAAACATGGGATTCCTTACCTCTTTCGCTTTCAGGGAGGAAAATGAACATTCCTCCCAGTTTGCTATACCCTATGCTCATCTTTTTACTTAGAAAATCCTATATTTTTTCTCTGAATAGGGTTGTACATACTTTTATTTTGAAAGGAGACCAACCCTGTTTAGCACTACATAAACTCCATCCTAATTATTTGAGTGGTTTGGGTCTATCAGACTTTTGCCTTTATAATTAGACAGCCTTATTGTGAAAAGCTACAGATTGGCTATTAGAAACATAACATTTCTGTGACTCGGAATTAGAGGAAGCAGGAGAAAAACATTGTTCATTACCCTATCTTTAGTGGAATAATTTGGAGAATCTTCCATTAGAAATCAAAGTTAGTATTTTATATAAAGTTGTTATAAAGGCTTTTCACTCAGATACTTGACACACACTGACCAAATTTTGCAATTTATTCCCATTTGTGGAAATTTAGATTTTCCTTTATATGAGGGGAAAAAAGTACCCTTCAAGATGTGATCCATTAAGGGCATTTGTAAGGTGGGGGACATTCTTGATCCTGCTCTACATGTGGTCAAACCTTAACATATGATATACCGCACAATCATTTTTATGCAACTCAGACACTCTTTTTTAATCTCACATTCTGCTTATAAAATGGGTAGGTATTCTTTATCAGCCTTTTATTATTTAGTACTGAATAAAGTTAACACTAACAAACAACTCAATGATATTAAATGAGAAATTGGATACTTTATTACAAACCAATAATAATTTAGATAAGATTTTTAACAGTTTACAAATTGTAAAAAAGACCACACTTTCCATGGGGCTGGAAACGCAGATTCACATTCTTCATAGAGATAATATTCATTCCACAATGTCTTTGTAAGTGGAAAAAGGAACGTGAAAATAAGTGTTAAATGTGCACAAATAAATCCTACCCTTTTGCACCATTTCTGAGAATGCCAAAAAATTAGAGAGTTTTGGGGAAGGGTGAAATTCTGGATGGTCAAACTTTTACGCCCCAATATTAAAATCTAAATTTCTTGTGACCTGTTTCTAGGCTGGAATAAAATTCTGTGTAAATTCCAACCCATTCTTACTAATATATACAAGCACATATCTACAGAATTCAAACTAAACCTATGCCTAGGGCAACAATACATATATTAACCCTTAGAGTGCTAACGACAGCTCTGAGCCGTCGCAAATTGTCCCAGTCAGGTGATGACAATGGCTCAGAGTAATCTCTAGCACGCAACCACCTTGAGGGCAATCTGGGGGCTCCCACCCCAGTGATCTGGCCTGAACAGTGAGAGGCATCACCGGGGCTTCACGATTTGCGCAATGACATTACCGCGCAACTGTATTTAAAATGAACAAGGGACAATATAGGGAAATGGGGGCATGCTGCTTAGAAGCCTATATCTCAGGCATCTAAGCAGCTACAGACGCCCAAGACCCACCGTTTGAAAGGTAATCGCCTAACCTTTCGGTATAAGTCTTGGGGATCTGAAAAAAAAAAAAAAGTAAAAAATAAAATTAAAAAAAAAAAAGGTTTAAATACAGCTTAGCAGTCAAAGGGTTAATAAAGTGGAAAATATAATTAAAATAAAATAGTATTTGCTTATAGTTAAAAAAAAAAAAAAACCATGTATTATAAATAAGTATCTTTGGTTCTCTTTAGAGGTGATCACAGGCCCAGATGCAGAATTTTTCTTCACTTTCTGCGATGAGATTTTTTTAGTGAAAAACTTTCTGCAGGTCATTTTAAAATTAGGAATTTACACTACATAACCAACTCAAATGCAATGTGTTGATTGACTGGAGAATAAGAAAACAAAGTTTTATTATATATTGAAGCAGTTGAAAATTGCATTGCAAATTAGCTGCAGAGAAAAAAAAATATTGTAAGTTTTAAAAAAGTCTTTAATAAATGTGTTTACTTTGCTCTTGGTCTAACATCACATAAGGTGAAAATGTAGTAATAAAAAAGGTGTATTGCTCACAAGAACATCTTACATTCAGGACACACAGCTTTGTGGTTGAAAAAAATCCATGGAAGCCAGTCAGAACTGTTCTATTCAAACAGTGCTTTTCTCTGGCAGCACTCTGCTAAAGGGATACTAAACCCAAATGTTTTCTTTCATGATTCGGATAGAGCAGCAATTTTAAGCAACTTTCTAATTTACTCCTATTATCAATTTTTCTTTTTTTCTCTTGGTATCTTAATTTGAAAAGAAAGGAATTAAAGTTTAGAAGCCGGACCATTTTAGGTTCAGAATCTGGGTAGCGCTTGCAGATTGGTGGCTAAACCAATCAGCAAGCGCTATTCCGAGACAAAAATGGGCCAGCTCCTAAACTTTCATTCCTGCCTTTTCAAATAAAGATACCAAGAGAAAAAAAGAAAAATTGATAATAGGAGTAAATTAGAAAGTTGCTTAAAATTGCTGCTCGATCTGAATCAAAAGAAAACATTTGGGTTTAGTATCCCTTTAAGGAAAACTTACACAGGGCAACCAGAGCACAGCGCTACAAAGCAAAAGCGCTAACAAGTTCCTGCATGTGCCCAGTGTTCCCTCTAATTTTTGTTGAGCACTGTGCTCAAAAATAGTCACTGCCGCAATTTTCTGCCAAGTAATTAAAATGTGCGCACTTTATTACACACAAGAAAAAACACACATACACTCATAAATTCATGCACACATACTGTCTCGCACACATACTGTCTCACACACTATCATATACCCATGCTCACTCTTTCACACACACACACACACACACACACATCTACTATGTATATGATCTAACAAAAAAAGATGCCCAAAGTTCAGGCACAAAAAAAGATATTAAAATGATTGTTAGAGACAAAATAACTACTCAACTGGAAATTTGATTGGAGTATATTCCTGAAAGTCTTTAATATTTTAATAATGCTGTGTGTATACATGGAATTTCCTGACACTAACGGAGTAAGACATATATTAAAATCTTGCAGTATTCAGCAGTCTTATATACAGTACACCCATTCCATTCAATTACTAAGAAAGGCCTACCTCTTCTGCAAAATGTTAGTGTTCACTTTGGGATATATACTGTGTGTATTTATATATAAAGAAAAACAGGCAGACACTCAAGGAATTCTTGATATTTCAAAGGCTTTACTTCAGGGGAGCAGTACAAAACAGAGCAACGAAGCATACAGAAGGGCCCTCACCTCTAGAAAGGAGACCAGGTACTTGCCAAAACTTCTCAAGAAAGGGTAAAGAGGGAGTTCAACCTTCCAAGTAGAGTGTCACAATCCCAGCCTCGTCCACAGGCTAAATGTATAAATAAACTAGGAAGCTAATCCACAGCAACATGACATTCATAAAGGGACAGCACGCATGGTGTAGAAGAAGGCATTTAATTTCTAAAAAAAAAACATAGTACCCACATGAACTAATTATATGAGCAATCATACCATGCATACACATGATAATATAAATACATCAGATTGGCAGCAAATTGTATATGTACAGAATGTCCTAAAGACCAAAGTAATTTCAGGTACTAATATCCAGGGAAGGGGCCGCAGAGCTGGTATTGCTATTATACCCTAAAAAAATAACAAAACATTTAGTTTAAGTGCAGAGCTGGAGTTGTCAACGAGTCCCTGAAGAATGTCAAAGCGCTGACCAGGTTAACAATGCTTTTGGGAGACTTACTAGTGAACTATTGCAGTCATCTAACAGTGTGCTCTGTGTAAACACTACAGGGTGTACAAAGTCACTATTTCGTGCTGGAGCTGGGGGCACTGACTTAACTGCACATACCCGCCTCATTATAAATGCAGGTTTTTGTTATTTTCTTTAGCACCATGCGTACTGTGTATACCCCGCTGATTAAAGAATATGCAGTGCGTGCAGTATAAATTTATAAAGATTCCCATATAATGATTTTCTCTATGCCCTCAGAGCCGCCTGCCAAGAAACTGGACCTGCTTCCTTATCTGCCACCAGTCCTTCGTATACCAGCGTAACTGTTGCGCTCTCTGCACTAGCGGATTTAACCGAGCAGTGAAAATTGGAATAGACATCACGAGGTTTATGACAACATACTTTAGTTGCCACCCACTATTCAATCTGCATGTTTTAGAAGTGCGCTAGAATTATAAAACAAGCCGATGCGCAGGGAAGGAGAAAAAAAAAATGGAGGGTCTAGTAAAAATCTAAGCGCTAAGCTTTTTCTTTCTAATGACACGGTGAATCCACGGATCATCATCAATTACTGTTGGGAATATCACTCCTGGCCAGCAGGAGGAGGCAAAGAGCACCACAGCAAAGCTGTTTAAGTATCACCTCCATACTCACAATCCCCCAGTCATTCTCTTTGCCTGTAGTGCAAGGAGGTGGTAAAGTTTAGGTGTCTGATGAGAACTTTTCTTCAATCAAGATTTTATTATTTTTAAGCAGCGTAAACTTACTCTGCTCTTTATTGGGGTCTAGCCTTATTCCAAGTCAATCTCTTCAGTAGGGCAGTGGTGGCTTTTGAGCACTTGAGAACTTGTGGGGTACAATCCTCACTGCGTTTTCTCAAGAATCTGCTGCCCTACCCAGACAGCCTGAGTAGGTTTACTCAGTTTCTTTCTTTTGTCACAGGTCCATGTGAGGTGCTGCACCCTCTCAAACCAGGTGAGCTGTCCTGCTGCTGGACAGCATTTTCAAGTAAGTGCCATTTTAATTTTCTTTTACAAAAGGCGAATACTGGCACTTGTTACAGCTAAGAGCAGTCTTATAAAAAAAAATGGGACTTTATTTTTAAAACCTTCATATTTAGGGTTTATTTAAGGCAGTTTTGGGCATCGAGACTGAGGAGAGGGATTAATGGAGGCTCAGTGAGTTATGTCTGTTCCTACGGACTTTGACATTTTTATGACCCAAAAAAAGTTCCTGTTTTAAGCCATTTTTCAGCAGTTAAGGCTTTGTAACTGCTAGGACCGATCCGTAATGGAAAAGGGGAGGGTCCTTGTTGAAGCGGTTTCCTTTTCGCGCACTTCCATGAGCCACCATTATCCTTGGCAAATGCTGTTCAGGTGTCTCCTGTAGTAGATATGCCGCAGCTTTCTCCTCAAGCGTCCCAACCTTTTCAGTCTCCACATACAGTACCCTGTGTTTCCTCTGGCAATCCGGTAGGATTTTCTTTACAGAACATTGCCTCCCAGCTATCCTCTGCGGTATCTGAGGCTTTGTCAGCTTTCTCCATGCTGCAAGGACGGCGTAAAAGGAAACTTAAAGGGACACTGAAACCAAATTGTTTTCTTTCACGATTCAGAGAGAATGAAATTTTAAGAAACTTTCTAATTTACTCCTATTATCACATTTTCTTCATTCTCTTGGTATCTTGGTTTGATATGCAAGAATGTAAGTTTAGATGCCAGCCCATTTTTGGTGAACAACCTGGGTTGTTCTTGCCGATTGGTGGATAAATTCATCCACCAATAAAAAAGTGATGTCCAGAGTTCTGAACCCCCCCCCAAAAAAGCTTAGATGCATTCTTTTTCAAATAAAAATAGCATTAAAATGAAGAAAAATTGATAATAGGAGTAAATTAGAAAGTTGCATGCTCAGAATCACGAAATAATTTTTTTGGGTTCAGTTTCCCTTTAAAGGAATCAGTAAGGTTTCTGATCAAGTTGTGGCTATCCAGAGTGTCCGTTCTCATAATCCTGAGGAAGAAGACCTGTCGGTAGCGTCTGAGGGAGAAATCTCTGACACAGATAGTGTAATTCCTTTTTCTGATGCTGAAGTGGTATCCTTCAGATTTAAGCTAGAACACCTTTGATTATTACTTAAGGAGGTTTTGGCTACTTTGGATGACTCCGACACCACTATCGTAGCCAACCCTAAAAAGTCTAGTAAATTGAACAAGTACTTTGATGTTCCCTCCGCGGTGGAGGTTTTTCTGGTTCCAGACCGTGCTACAAAGATTATTGCTCGAGAATGGGAAAGACCTGGTATTCCCTTTTCTCCATCTTCTATTTTTAAGATGATGTTTCCTATAGCTGACTCCATTAGGGAGTCGTGGCAGACGGTTCCTAAGGTAAAAGGAGCGATCTGCACTTTGGCTTAGAGGACTACTATTCCCATAGAGGACAGTTCTTTTCAGGATCAAATGGATAAAAAATTGGAGGCTTTACTAAAGAAGATGTATGTCCACTAGGGTCTACAATGGCAACCTGCGGTCTGTATTGCCACTGTTAACAGCGCTGCAGTTTACAGGTTTGATGCGTTGTCTGAATCTCTTCAGATGAATACTCCTCGAGGAGATCCAGGACAGGATTAAGGCTCTTAAGTTGGCCAATTCCTTCATTACAGATGCTTCCTTACAGGTTATCAAACTAGAATCCAAAATTTCTGGTTTTGTGGTCCTAGCCCGCAGAGCCTTGTGGTTGAAGTCCTGGTCTGCGGATGATTCATCTAAATCTAATCTCATGGCTATTCCTTACAAGTGTGAGACCTTGTTTGGACCTGGTTTGGCGGAAATTATCTCAGATATTACTGGAGGGAAGGGTTCTTTTCTTCCTCAAGCTAAAAAGAATAAGTAGAAAGGACGTCAGAGTAACTGTCATTCCTTTCGTAACTTTAAAGGCAAGTCTTCCTCCCCTTCCTCCAAGCAAGATCAAGCCAATACTTCCTGGAAGCCCAACCAGTTCTGGAATAAGGGAAAACAATCTAAAAAGCCTTCAGCTGATTCCAAGTCAGCATGAAGGGTTGGCCCTCGATCCGGGAGCGGATCTTGTAGGGGGCAGACTCTTTTTTCCCAGGCTTGGATAAGAGATGTATCGGATCCCTGGGCGGTGGACATTGTCTCCCAGGGAACAAAATAGACTTCAAATCTTTTCCTCCCACAGGCAGGTTTCTCCACTCCATGTTATCTGTAGACCAGATAAAGAGAGAGGCGTTCTTACATTGCGTCAAGGACCTTTTGCGCCCTGGGGGTAATGGTTCCAGTTCCCTTTCAGGAAAGGGGCCTGGGATTTTACTCAAATCTGTTCGTAGTTCCCAAAAAGGAGGGAACTTTTCGACCAATCCTAGATCTAAAATGTTTAAACAAGTTTCTCAAGTTTTTTCAAGATGGAAACTATACGCTTCATTCTTCCCTTGGTACAAGATGGTCAGTTTATGACAACCTTAGACCTAAAGGATGCATACCTTCATGTTCCCATTCACAGGGACCATCAAAAAAGTTTCTGAGATTTGTCCGTCTTGGACAATTATTTCCAGTTCGTGACCCTTGCATTCGGCCTTGCCACAGCTCCCAGAATTTTTTCAAAGGTTCTGGGGGCTCTTTAAGCTGTGCTTTGATCTCGGGACATTGCAGTGGCATCTTATCTGGATGACATTCTGGTTCAGGCGCCATCTTTTTAACAAGCAGAATCTCATACTGAGATCTTGTTGTCTTTTCTTCGATCCCACAGATAGAAGGTGAATTCGGGAAAAAAGTTCTCTGGTTCCAGCTACAAGGGTCGTATTTTTCGAGACTATAATAGACTCCCTGTTAATGAAGATTTTTCTGACGGAGGTCAGATAAAGAAAGCTTTTCGACTCGTCTTGCCCTTCAGTCCTCTCCTCGGCCGTCAGTGACTCAATGTATGGAGGTAAATCGGTCTGATGGTGCCGTCCATGGACATCATTCCGTTAGCTTGGTTCCATTTCAGACCTTTGCAGTTATGCATGCTCAGACAATGGAATGGGGACTATAAGGATCTATCTCCGTGTATAGATCTAAATCAGGCATCAATAGGACTCTCTTCCGTGGTGGCTTTCTCAGGACCATCTCTCCCAGGGTACTTGCTTCCGCAGACCCCCCTGGGTGATTGTGACCACGGATGCCAGCCTTCTAGGTTGGGAAACAGTATGGGGCTCGTTGAAGGCTCAGGGCTTATGGACCTGGGAGTCGACTGTTCTGTCCATAAACATCTTGGAGCTGAGAGCGATCTTCAATGCTCTTCTGGCCTGGCCTCAGTTAGCCTCAGCCCAATTTATCAGATTCCAGTCGATCAACATAACCTTGGTAGCTTACATCAACCACCAGGAGGGAACTCTGAGTTCCTTGGCCATAACAGAGGTGACCCAAATTATTCAGTGGGCTGAGACCCACAACTGCTGTCTTTCTGCGATCCACATCCCAGGAGTGGACAATTGGGAAGCAGATTTTCTAAGAAGACAGACTTTTCATCCCGGGCAGTGGAAACTTCATCCAGATGAGTTTTCCAGCTTGACCCTCAGATGGGGGCACCCTGAGTTGGATCTCATGGCTTCTCGTCAGAATGCCAAACTTCTGAGATACGGCTCGAGGTCAAGGGATCCGCAGGCATTTCTGATAGATGCTCTGGCAGTTCCTTGGAACTTCAGTCTAGCATACCCATTTCCTCCGTTCGCTCTTCTTCCAAGAGTCATTGCTCGAACCAAGCTGGAGAGGGTGTCTGTAATTCCAATAGCCCCAGCGTGGCCTCGCAGGATTTGGTATGCAGACCTAGTGGAAATGTCATCTCTTCCACCTTGGAGACTTCCGCTGAGGAAAAACCTACTTCAGGGACCCTTTCTTCATCCCAAATCTCGTTTCTCTGAAGCCGATTGCTTGGAGATTTAACGCTTAGTTTTGTCTAAGCGAGGGTTCTCGGAATCAGTCATTGAGACCTTGATTCAGGCTCGTAAGCCTGTGACTAGAAGGATTTATCATAAAATATGGCGTAAATATCTGTACTGGTGTGAATCCAAAGGTTTTTCGTGGAGTAAAGTCAGGATTCCCAGGATTTTGGCCTTTCTCCAGGAGGGTCTGGAGAAAGGGTTGCCAGCAAATTCCTTGAAGGGTCAAATATTTGCCTTGTCTATTTTATTGCAGAACCGTCTGGCAGATGTACAATCCTTTTGTCAGGCCTTGGTCAGAATCAGGTCTGTGTTTAAACCTGTTACTCCTCCCTGGAGTCTTAACCTTGTTCTTAAAGTACTTCAGCAGGCTCCGGTTGCATTCCTTAGATATTAAGATGTTATCTTGGAGGGTTTTGTTCCTTGTTGCCATTTCTTCTGCTCTGAGAGTATCTGAGCTCTTGGCGTTACAGTATGATCCCCCTTACCTTATCTTTCATTCTGATAAGGTGGTTCTACGTACTAAGTTAAGTTTCCTTCCTAAGGTTGTTTCAGATAGGAATATTAATCATTGTTCCTTCCTTGTGTCTTAATCCTTCTCATAAGGAACGTTTGCTGCACAACCTAGAAATTCTACTTACAGGCGACTAAGAATTTTCGCCAGTCTTCTGCTTTGTTTGTCTGTTTCTCTGGGAAACGCAAGGGTCAGAAAGCTAATGCTACTTCTCTTTCACTCTGGTTAAAGAGTATAATTTGTTTGGCCTATGAGACTGTTGGTCAGCAACCTAATGAGAAAATCACAGCTTATTACACGAGAGCTGTCTCTTCTTCCAGGGCTTTCAAAAATGAAGCTTCTGTGGAGCAGATTTGCAAGGCTGCGACTTGGTCATCTTTGCATACTTTTTCTAAATTCTATAAGTTTGATACTTTTGCCTTGGCAGAGGCTTCCTTTTGGAGAAAGGTTCAAACAGTGGTGCCTTCTGTTTAGATTACCTGTCTTGTCCCTCCCTTATCGTCCTCTAGCTTGGGTATTGATTCCCAACAGAAATTGATGATGATTCGTGGACTCACTGAGTCATTAGAAAGAAAACATTTAAGCTTACCTGATAAATTTATTTATTTCTTGACACAGTGAGTCCACAGCCCGCCCTGTTTTTCAGATAGTTTTTGTTATATAAACCTCGGGCACCTCTGCACCTTGTGTTTCTTCCTTTCTCTCCTTTCCCTTTGGACGAATGACTGGAGGATTGTGGGTAGGGAGGCGATACTTAACAGCTTTGCTGTGGTGCTCTTTGCCTCCTCCTGCTGGCCAGGAGTGATATTCCCAACAGTAATTGATGATGATCTGTGGACTCACCCTGTCAAAGAAATACATTTATCAGGTAAGCATAATTTATTTTTTTTAAAAAAATGTTATGTGCCAATGTCACTGAGGAAAATTATGCACTGCCTTAGCGGGAACACTATGTTTCCATTCTTTCTGCAGACATGCTGCATTTTCTGCGATGACATCACAAATCGCAGCATGTACTGCCTTGGGGAATAACGGGTAAGGAGCGCAGACATGGAAATGTTATAGTGTAAGGTTGGGTTACCATAGCAACTAATTGACTGAATCAGACGTCGGATGGAAGCGTTAACACAAAGTTGATTCCCCCCACACAAAAATAGTGACTGCATGCAATGAGCAAACTATTTCAATGGAAACCTGGTACTAAAATGGAGCAGTTAACTACTTTTAGTGGTCAGCAACTTCAGTAACTCACAGCTCCTTTTTTTAATGACTCAGTGGAAGAGACTTTTGCATTGTAGTCCTTAGATGCTTCTCACATGAAAGTTTGTATAATTTCCTATGTATTGTACCCTGCAACGTATATCATCTATCACTGAAAATCCTTTTGTTAAATTTATTGCATCGCTTGGAGAAAACCTGCATTAATGGATGTCTTATCGGTACATTGTCTTGTGACCAGATACAACCACTATTAACAATGCTGTTTTTCCGCTCTCACCAATAAAATAATCATTTAAAAAATCTTATTTAACCTTTGTTCATTCACCTGTGCGCCAAGAGGAACAGGATTTTACAGTTGAACTTGCCCAATTTTGATTGCTAAATAGGGGCATTTGTGTATGCATTTTTTGGCGCACATATAAGAGAATAGCAATGATAAATATTGCCCTAAGTGGTAAGCTGAAAGGCTGTTTGTGACTTTTTTTTAGCAGGAGAACCCTCCTCACCTCTGGAATGCACTCATTCACTACAAGCATGTGCAAGTCCACATGGGGAATGTGGCTGCGCATGGACTGTGGAGCTTCAGGAATCCCCAAAAGAAGCACAGTCAAAGCCTAACATGGATTGGGTTATACAGGTGCTGGATTGGCTCCAACGCCATAAGTCTCCAGTTTAAAAAACAAATGTTAAAGCATATTATTTTTGCACTAGCATCCCTTGCTAACTAGCAGTTTAACCTTTGCACATAGGAGTCAGGAGCAAAACACATAATAATCGGGAGCCACAACACTTTGCAGCTCTGGCTATGTCATGCTAAAGAGCGGCACTCTTGTGGCTCCTGAGCAGGGCCTTAGCTATGTGTTTTATACCTCAGTACTGTAACAATTTATTTTTGGATTAGGATCTTGAACTGTCCCTTTAAAAAGGCACTTACAAGCTATACAGCCCATGTACTGGGGACAGGTGCTGGTCCTGGATAAGGCAGTTGGTGAGCCAATCAGGAGCAAACATACAAATCACGGTCTGTATTCTCATTTGGAGCAGAATGAGGATTTTCCAGGAGTGAACTATGCATTTGACCCTTTTGAAGTAGTTACACATACAGTATAATAAAAAAGGGAAATTTGTAAGATAGAGGCTTTTTTCCTAGCTTAGGAACCTAATAAAGAAAAATTCAAATCCATTTTATATATATATTTCCAATAAATACTGCACTCTCAGGATTTGCATGAAAAAAGTCAGCTTTAATAGAGAACGTTTCAGGGAACTCAAGTCCCTTTCATCATATCAAAAAACACACACACACACACTATAAATATATATATATATATATATATATATATATATATATATATATATAAAAATTATTTTGCACTTAAATCCAGAGAATGCAGTCCTTATTGAACTTATTCTGATTATTTGACTTGGCACCCTGGTTGCAGTCTCAAAAGTAGTGGGAGTGCAGATACAGGAGGTATGTATGTATGTATGTATATATACACAAACACACAATATATATATATATATATATATATATATATATATATATATTGTACGTCAAAGGATATAGGTCTGTGATGGATGTAGTAAGTGATTTTTTTTATTACGCATTGCATTTCAAAGTGTGTTGCAAAGGTATAGCCCCAGCACACTGCTAACTTTGCACAGTAATGAACTGCCCTATCAAGGATGTCCTTGGCCGCACTCTCTGAATAGACACGGCACATTTCCCACAGATTGGAAAGTACAAAGTAAAAAAGCCACTGATACAGGCAGATAATCCGCAACAGATTGGATGCAAAAATATACAAGACAGAAACTAGTTGACACTCCATCACATACAAAAACAAAGAATGGAGGATTAATACAGCTGTCAGACAAGAGATAAGACAAGTGCCTCTCCACAGGCCTGCAGTACTTATGCCCTAGCCTCAACTTCCCACGGTAATATATAGTTTCTACTATGGATATAAATATATGTGTGTGTGTGTGTGTGTGTGTGTGTGTGTGTGTATACACACAACTCTACTAATACATGAAATTAAAACAGATACAAATCTAAAAGTAAAAATACCCTCCTTTTTTGTGCATGAAAAATGAACAGTAGATGCAGATTCATAATGCTTAAAAGGGACATTTTACACTTTATTTTTCTTTGCATAAATGTTTTGTAGACGATTTATTTATAAAGCCCACCTGGGAGTGTTTTTGTAACAATGTAAAGTTTTGCTAATTTTTTTTAAGAACATTGTGCCAATTTACAGACCAAGGGCCTACAGTGCCAGATGTCCTACAGGCTCCTGTTTATGTTATCTGTCTTTTTATATGCATGGAAGGGGGGAGTGTCTGCTCTTCTTGTTTACCCAGCCCCTTTCACTGGGTGTCCCAGACTAACATCAACAGTGCGAAACTGGGAGCTTCTAAGTAAGTTTTTAAAATGTTTTATACTGGATTTTTAGATCAGTATCTGTGCATATTCTTCTTTATAGTAATGTCTATTACATGCAGTTATTTGAAATTTGGTGTATTCTGTCTCTTTAAAGTGCAATGATTTTAATATCTTAGTGGCTAAACGGTAAAAAAAAAAAAAAAAAAGAGAGAGCTTTGTTCAATCTTTTGAGAGCATGCTCAGTTGTTGAATTTAAAAAGGTATATCAATGTAAAGATTATATCAATTTAGGAAAGTGCCATTTAAAATCTATTTCAATTGCATTATGTTTGTTTGAGATATATTTATATTTTTTTTTATTTTTTTTCCCATATATTCATATTCAATAGCAGCAATGCACTACTGGGTACTTGCTGGCAATTGGTGGCTATGCATTTATGCCAAGGATACACCCCTTGAAAAGCCTGCTGGAGTTGCTTCCCTTGCTGTGGCCAATCAAAGTCTCCTCTAAGGGGAAATGTGAGACCTACTGTAGCATTATCTTGTATATTGCAGTATACTCCCAGGCATCTGCTGTAGCTGTGGTGATTAAGCAAGACCATGACTGCAGCAGAGGTTCAGGAATACAGTGCGCTTATTTTTAACAACGCAGGCAGTACAGATGCAGAGTATCTGTATTGTCTAGTAGCAAAAATAAGTTAAAAATACACTTAAGTGGATTGAAGGATATGACCACAAGGATGAACGGTGGCTGATAGAATAAACAGATTTTCAAAACTTAACCAGCCCTCCCCTGTATTACTGCCACTGACACACAATATCCGGCAGTGGCTTAATCCCATGTTATTCCTACATAATACCTGGCTATTATATAGAAGCTTTATGGGCTTTAAAACAAGGGCTCTTGGGGTTCTCTAGGTCAGGTGTTCAATTAGCACCCAGTAGTGCATTGCGGTTCCTTCAACAAAGGGTATCAAGTGAATGAAGCCAATTTAATAATATAATTTGGAAAGTTGCTTAAAATTGTAGGAACTGTATTCTGAATTATGAAAGAAAATGTTGGGGTTTTATGTCCATTTTAAACTACATGTAGTGTTTCCAGAGAGGTGTTTGTTGGTGTAAAATGTGGTCAGGTGAGGTCAGCCATATTTGGTGGGAATGCACGCACATCTGTTCTCTTTGGAACCAAATGTTAAGCCTGCATGGCTTAGACACACCAAAGGTCTGAAAAACACCCATGGTCGGCCTCTTCCACCAGGGACTTAGTCACTAAACTATGTATATACCTCTGCTTGGACTGTCATTCTCCCCTATCCTGCCTTCTCTTCCTTCAGAACAATAGTATGTCCTGGAACAAGGCTCCCCTTTATAATAGGACTGTGTACCATTACCGTCTACCTACTCACAACATTGGTACATCAGAGTAAGTCATCTTGCAATTTATTAATGGTGAACCCGCGAGTGGAGGACTTTCTTAATGACTCATGTACATGTGTTTTTGTCTCTCACATAGCACCATATGTTATGTTATCTACATAATGTTTTGGTTTTTATTTGGTCTTTATGTTTATATTTCATTGCTATTCCCAGGTTGTCTTAGTTTTGAATTTAAAAATTGAATTTAAAAAACAGGCCTACTTTTTACCATTTTGCTAATTGCTATTCAAGGCTTAAAAACACAATAGTTACAAAAATGTATCAAGATTGCAGGCAAACACATTCTCAAGTAATCCCCACTTGCAATTCGGCATCAAGAGGCAACATTTTAACATTGCTCAAGAACTCTTATGCACTGCTGCAAGAGCAGGGCATGTCAATCAGCCAGAACAAGTGAGTGTTGGTATAATTTATCTTGCCACCTCTGAGGTAGCAGAGAGGATAAAGAAGCAGTTTATGCTTCTGAAAGTTGTGGTTTCAGGCTCGCTCATGCAAGCCTGCACGAAAGAGCCTCAAGTGCTGTGAATGCAGCTTGATACATTTTGTCACCTTGATCATGCCACCATTCCCAAGAAAGTAAGCAAGCACTTTTACAGATATATTTATAAAGAGATGGGTGGATGAGTTCCAGGAAAAGTAACATATACGTCTGCATTGTCTTCGTCGATGCAGAAACTATTATATTTAAATCACAGGAAATGCATGCAAAAATATATAATAAAATAATAAAAGTGGATTGCAAAGTTGCTTTCACTATAATAAATCATTTTAAAGGAAATTAAATTTTGAGTCCCTATAACGTCACTTAAAGGGACAGTCTACTCCAAAATTGTGATTGTTTAAAAAGAAAGATAAATGTCTTTATGAACCATTCCCCAGTTTTGTATAAACAACACGGTTATATAAATATACGTTTTACCTCTGCGATTACCTTGTTTCCAAGCCTCTGCAGAAGGCCCCCTTATCTCAGGTCTGTTTATAACTTGCATTTTAGCCAATCAGTGCATTCTCATTCACAGGAGTGAGCACATTGTTATCTATATGGTACACTTGCTATGTCTTGCTGTGAAAAGCTTATAAAATGACCCGAGATAAAGGCGGCCTGCAGGGGCTTAAAAAAAGGCAGATATTTAGAGTTTTAGATGTTATAAAGTCTATTAACCCCTTAACGACCAAGGACGTACAAGGTACGCCCTACAAAAACTGGTAGTTAACAAACAAGGACATACCTTGTATGTCCTCAGTGGTTTTAAGCGCAGGGTATTGCAGTGATGCCTCAATATTGCCGATAGTTGGTGGCATGGGAGGGATAGGAGGGAGTCGGGTGGGCGGCAGGACCACTACGGCAAACAATTTGTGAGTGGGAATGATGGAGAGGGGGATAATTGTTGGGAAAGGGATCTGGGAGGGGGACAGCTACACTACAGAAAAAATGGCTTTATTAAAAAATTTGCCTAAATTTATTACAAACTGGTACTGGCAGACAGCTAACAGTACCAAAGATGGCCACAAATAGGAAGAGGGGGGAGATTAAGAAACTATAAATAAATAAAAAAAAAAAACTTTTATTTTAGTACTGGCAGACTTTTTGCCAGTACTTAAAGGTTTACAAACTTTTGCCCAATTTTGTCTAACCAAAACACATATTTTAACAACCATGTATTAAAAGTAAACTTACCAACCTATAAGTCTTGGAAATCAAAGCCTCATTTACTTAGAAAAACTAATTTTATTTATTTTTTTAAACGATGACGTCATGATATCCAGCCCATTATTTTTTTGACCTACGTATATTTAATCAAGAACCAATAGGATTCTAAGTTTATGCATATAATCATCATTAGTTCCCCATTTTCATGTGCATTCGCTACTACTGATGCCGCAATTACCAGCATCAAGATGGAAATAACGCATGCACATTTGAGACCTAAATCAATGTTATAGGCTCTCCAGTCTTTCTATGCTGAATACCTTACCTGTCAATGCACTGCCAGATCTAATTGTGTAAGATCGATATAGCGGGTTTACAATGTCGGAACCGGTCTGGAAGGGAGTGACGTTGACTATGCGCAATCTAGCGCATGCGCAGTGAGAAATTTCGGCACCATATTCAAACCGCGGTTGTCATACAGGATTGAATATTAACAACAGATACCCACGGAGTGGGTTCGGAAAAATTTATTTTTTAAAACAGCAATTACAGCAAAAAGGTAAATATTTAGTAATGACATCTTATTGAAAATGTGCTTGTTTAAAGGGACACTGAACCTATTTTTTTTCTTTTGTGATTCAGATAGAGCATGCAAATTTAAGCAACTTTCTAATTTACTCCTATTATCAATTTTTCTTCATTCTCTTGTTATCTTTATTTGAAATGCAAGAATGTAAGTTTAAATGCCGGCCCATTTTTGGTGAACAACCTGGGTTCTTGCTGATTGGTGGAGAAATGTATCCAGCAATAAAAAAAGTGCTGTCCACTGTTCTGAACCACAAAAAAAAATGCTTAGATGCCTTCTTTTTTAAATAAAGATAGCAAGAGAACGAAGAAAACTTAATAGGAGTAAATTAGAAAGTTGCTTAAAATTGCATGCTCTAGCTGAATCACGAAAGAAAAAAATGTCAGTGTCCCTTTAAGATAGTAAAAATTCAAACATGGTAGTTTCTATTAGCTTATAGTGGTCCTTTAAGATGGGGGTGATCATGGTGGGGGAGGGAAGAGAGCTGTTTGACAGGGATTAGAGAGGGATCAGGGGGTGGGATGTGTCAGGTGGGAGGCTGATCTCTACACTAAAGATAAAAATTAATGTCACAAGCTACCTAAATAACCCTTTTACTGCTGGGCATAATACAAGTGTGGTGCGCAGCGGCATTTAGCGGCCTTCTAATTATCAAAAAGCAATTTTCGAAGCCATAAATGTCTGCTATTTCTGAACAAAGGGGATCCCAGAGAAGCATTTACAACCATTTCTGCCATAATTGCACAAGCTGTTTGTAAATAATTTCAGTGAGAAACCTAAAGTTTGTGAAAAAGTGAACTTTTTTTTTTTTATTTGATCACATTTTGCGGTAAAAATGGTGGCATGAAATATACCAAAGTAAAAAAAAAAAAAAAATTATATATATATATATATATATATATATATATATATATATATATATATATATATATATATATATATATATATATATATATATATATATATATATATATATATATATATATACACATACACATATATATATACATATACACACACATACGTGAAGGGTTATTCAGGGATGCCTGACAGATATCAGTGTTACAATCTCTAATTTTGAAATAAAAAATGGTTTGGATTGCTACTTTTAATTATAACTTGCAAAAAAAGCAGAACATGTAAACATTGAGTATTTCTAAACTCAGGACAAAATTTAGAAACTATTTAGCATGGGTGTTTTTTGGTGATTGTAGATGTGTAACAGATTTTGAGGGTCAAAGTCAGAAAAAGTGTGTGTTTTTTTCCATTTTTTCATCATATTTGATATTTATTTCTTTATAGTAAATTATATGATATGATGAAAATAATGGTATCTTTAGAAAGTCCATTTAATGGCCAACGGTATATAATAATAAATGTGTGGGTACAGTAAATGAGTAAGAGGAAAATTACAGCTAAACACAAACACAGCAGAAATGTATAAATAGCCCTGGTCCCCAACGGTCAGAAAATTGAAAAATGTTGGTTATGCAAAGCTGGGGAATGGGTAGTAAACGCTTATATATCTTTTTAATCAATAAAAACGTTGAAGTAGACTGTTTAAAGAGACATTAAACCCAATATGTTTATTTCAGGATTCAGATAGAACAATTTTTAAACAACTTTCCAAGTTACTTCTATTATCAGATCTGCTTAATTTCCATGATATAATTTGCTGCAGAGCAGCAATGCACTACTGAGAGCTAGCTGAACACAAAGCCAGCCAATCACAAGAGATAATTGTGCGCAGGCACCAATTACCAGCTAGATCCCACTTGTGTAGGAAATGTGCATATTCTTTTTCAACAATAGAATAAAGTAAATTTGAAAATAGAAGTGAATTTAAAAAAATGTCTTAAAATAACATGCTCTATCTGAATCAAGCAAGTTTAGATTTGACTTTCCTATCCCTTTAAACTAATACACACCATGTACACATAGACTTAGGGGTAAGATGTATCATTGATCACATGTAGTGACTCTCTGCCCAAGATCACAAATCGTGAAGCACATTTGTTCCCCATATACAAAGCAATGCTGGCCCCTGCTCTTGGGCAATTGGTTTTGTAATCGCCCTGGTCAGATCAGACTGGGTGATTTTCATTCAACAACTCTAAATTGGTGGAGAGGGTTTTGGAAGCAGCAGTTTAAACCACTGCTCCATAAAAGTATCAGTTGCAGGCTCAATCTATCCCTTAGACTTCATACAGTACACAAACACAACTGTTATAAAGAAGGTGTATATAATAATGTGCATAATGTACACTAGTAATTGTCCAAGGCTGCACTGACAAATACAGCACCAGAGAGCTGTAACAAAATAGCTTTATATTTTAATTATGCAGAAATTCATTTTACAGCTTTTAGCTCACAACAGAGAGCTGGACGTGATATATTAAAGTTTATGCATCACTTCCTACTACGTTGCTGTCAGAATATGCATCAGGTATCAAAATATCCACTATAGCTATAGTCTTTCTGACAATTATGCAGACAAAAGAACTAAAAAATGTAAACATTAGAAATAACAGGATATTTGCCATCAGGACTAGTTGCAACATGTTTTTAAGAAGGTTTTCTCACATCTTTCTTCAGCTTAGCACAACAGTATGGACTAATATATAAACCTGTGGGAAAATTACTTACAACTTCTACATTTTATTATTATTATGCATATATTTATAACTAACAGATTAAAAACACACACCCTATATTTGTCAAACTAAAATTTAGAACTCAGTAAGAAGAATTAAGAACTAGTGAGAATAAGACAAAATAATTACATTTTTATGTAGATTTTAGGATCTAGAAGTACAATTTAAAAGGGACAAACATATTTTCTTTTGCGATTCAGATAGCGCATACAATTTTAAAAAACTTTTCAATTTACTTCTATTATAACATTTTCTGTAAAGCGGGGATGTAAGCTCAGGGATGTATCTCTTCAACAAAGAATAGCATGAGATCAAAGCAAATTTGATAATAGAAGTAAATTGAAAACCTTCTTAAAATTGTATTCTCAGTCTGAATGAAAGAAAAATGTTGGGTTTCGTGTCCCTTTAAAGGGCTATTCACATGCAAAGATAGCATGTTCTAATTCATTACAAAGTTCCTTTAAGGATCTAAGATTGGCATACCAGGTAAAGTTAGAGGAACATAAATGTAGAAAAGTAAAATGCTCTGTTGCGTTACACAATTTTATTATTGCGCAAATGTTTGCGAGCAATGCCATTGCATGTGTTAAACATGGAGGCATGCATTTATTTAATAATAAAATGCTGTAACACAGTAGAGCATTTTATTAAAGTGAAGGTCAATTTTGATGAATTTGTGCCCGGTTTTTAATAATCCTGTTAACAAGGGCACTTTAATTCATCAAAATTGACATTTCGAGCTTTTTCTTAAAAAAAAAAAAAAAAAAAAAAAAAAAAAAAAAAAAAAAAAACTTACCTTTTAATCCTGAAAGCTGCTCCATCGATTCCCCCGGCCATCAGAAGCCTCTGCTTACGTCAGAAATGCAGAATCTGGCTTCCTCTGATCATGGCGTTACCCCCCCGGGGGGTCATGGCTTGAGGGAACGCTGTGATTGGATGAAGCCGGATTCGTCATTTTGGACCCGCAAAGAGGACTTGCGATATGCGGAGGAAGCACTGCAGCAGCTCTCAGGATTAAAAGGTAAGTTTTTGAAGAAAACGCTTGAAATGTCATTTTTGATTAATTAAAGTGCCCTTGTTTTTAATAGGATTATTAAAAACCGGGCACTAATTCATCAAAATTGACCTTCACTTTAAACTACAATTATGTCCATTTAAAAGGGACAGGATACACAAATGTTGAACCACTATAAAGTGATGCAGCATAGTTGTAAAAGGCGGACTAGAAAATATCACAAACATCTTTATGTAAAAAAATACTTCAAGTTTCCTAAGTATTCACACCCCACTGTAAAGAGACTTTAAGCAGCCAGTCAGACTGTTTGTCCCAGGACTTGCTAGGGAGCGTGCATCTGGAATTTCAGGCACAGTCATGTTATATGCCCATTCACTTTAACCTTTTAAGGCCGTTATAACGTTCTACTCTGCCCTAACCGCACTTTAGCGCCATTAGGACGGAATAGAACATCCTACCCATTTGGCTGTCCTGAAGCCAACAGCAATTTCTCGATCGGATTGCGGTCAGGAGGGTGTGTCTAGCATCTTGGGGACGCCCCCCCTGACCCGATCCCATAACTGAAATATCGCGATTGCGTGATTTCAATTTGTCTATATCGGAACGATGTAGACAAATTTACCCTGTCATGAAAGGGTTAAGTTCTATGAAATCTCATGAGATCACAGCAAAGGCAAAATATGACCTCAGTCAGAACTGCTGATGGGCTATTTTTTTTTTTTTACTTGCTTGCAGCTGAAGTATAACTGTTGCAGAGCACTTACTCTGATGGCTGAAGAAATTTTGAGGTAAAATATCTTCAATTTTTACAGAGATGTTGAGGTGATATTTTCTTGGCAGCTTTTTACAGTTATGCTGCATCACTTTCAAGTGATTTAGTATATGAATATTTTGTTCCTTTAAAGTAACAAAAACATTTCCAGCTTTGCATAAGACCAGCAATTAAACATATTAAAAATATGTATTTGCATTAAAAATGGTAAGAGACATTCTAGTATAAAAACTAAATTTTCAGTGGTTCTTTTTTATTTGCATAAAGGGTCATGAAATCCTAATTTTTATGATGTTGTGTAGAAATAATGAATTCATTGTTAGTTATATCTAATTTCCACATAATTTGTACTTGAAAATATATTCTCACAACCCTCTTTTAGACTAATTATATGACTTATGAGCTGTCCCAGATGATTGGAGAATAGCAAATGTAATACCCCTTCATAAAAAGGGCAGTAGAGAAGAATCTGGCAACTACAGGCCAGTTAGTTTAACTTCAGTAGTAGGGAAATTAATGGAAAGCCTCTTAAAAGAAAGAATTATGACTTACATAAAGACAAACAATTTAGAGGACCAAAATCAGCATGGTTTTACTTCAGGGAGATCATGTCAGACTAATCTAATTGACTTCTTTGATTATGTAACAAAAGTATTAGACAAGGGAGGAGCAGTTGATGTAGCATATCTAGATTTCAGCAAAGCATTTGACACCGTCCCACACAATAAACTTATTCACAAACTATATCTCCTTGGTCTAGATTCAAAAATTGTGAACTGGGTGGAATGCTGGCTTAAGGACAGAAAACAAAGTGTCTTAGTAAATGGAGTTCATTCAGCAGAGGGGGCTGTTACTAGTGGTGTTCCTCAGGGGTCAGTTCTGGGGCCTGTTTTGTTTAACATATTTATCTGCGATATCAGCAAAGGGCTACAGGGGAAAGTATGTCTCTTTGCAGATGATACAAAAATTTGCAACAGAGTGGATGTTCCAGGGGGGGTAGACAAAATGAGAAGTGATATACAACAATTGGAGGATTGGACAAACGACTGGGATCTAAAGTTTAACACAGCAAAGTGTAAAATAATGCATTTAGGGAAGAAAAATCCAAATGTTAATTACAGACTCAATGACACTTTAATGACTGTTACAGACGAGGAACAGGACTTGGGAATTATTCTTTCAGATGATTTAAAACTTAGTAAACAATGTAGTAATGCAGCGAGTAAGGCTAGCAGAATGCTTGGATGTATTGGTAGAGGTATTTGCAGCAGAAATAGTAAGGTTCTTATGCCACTTTATAGATCATTAGTTAGGCTTCATCTTGAGTATTGTGTGCAGTTCTGGAGACCATATCTTCAGAAGGATATTAACAAACTTGAATCTGTGCAAAGGAGGGCTACCAAAATGGTACATGGTCTAAAAAATAAAACTTACCAGGATAGGCTCAATGACCTAAATATGTATAGCTTAGAGGAGAGAAGGGAAAGAGGTGATATGATAGCAACTTTCAAGTACATTGAAGGGTTTAGTAAAACTGAGGCTGTGGGTATTTTACATAAAATGGAAAATTCAAGAACAAGGGGTCATGAGCTCAAGCTAAAGGGTAGTAGATTCAGGAGTAATTTGAGGAAGCACTTCTTTACAGAAAGAGTGATTGATTTATGGAATAAACTTCCTCAAGAGGTAGTAGCAACAAACACTGTGGGGGACTTTAAAAATGCATGGGACAAGCATAGGGCTATCCTACGAACTAGATAAGTTTATACTGTTAGGTAAGGTCGGGCAGACTTGCTGGGCCTATGGCTCTTATCTGCCGTCAATATCTATGTTTCTATGTTTCTTATCCTCAAAGGGCTAACCATGTAGGAAAATGGGAGTTTCTGGTGACTTCGCTTCTAAAGTCACTCGCTGTCACATACAGAGGCTCAGCACTATGCTGATTTGCAGAAGTATAAATTAGCACAATTTTTTTTTCCTTTAGCACATGCACAAATGACTTACACAAACTGCTCATGCATACAGGAGAGCAATATTCAAAATTAAATGAACTATTCAAAATGCATATTTGAATATGCATTCTGGATGCATAAGTTATAATGGAGCATTCAGTCATTGATGTGAACGCTTTGAGAGAGAAAAAAAATCAAAGCCTCTAAATTAAATAAAATCTACTATGTTTTTATTAAAGGGACACTGAACCTAAATGTTTTCTTTCGCGATTCAGATAGAGCATGCAATTTTAAGCAACTTTCTGTTTTACTCCTATTATTTATTTTTCTTCGTTCTCTTGCTATCTTTATTTGAAAAAGAAGGCATCTAAGCTTTTTTGGTACAGTACTCTGGACAGCACTTTTTTTATTGGTGGATAAATTTATCCACCAATCAGCAAGAACAACCCAGGTTGTTAACCAAAATTGGGCCGGCATCTAAACTTACATTCTTGCATTTCAAATAAAGATACCAAGAGAATGAAGAAAATTTGATAATAGGAGTAAATTAGAAAGTTGCTTAAAATGTCATGCTCTATCTGAATCACGAAAGAAAAAATTTGGGTTCAGTGTCCCTTTAAACTTCTAGGATGAGCAAAACTTAAAAGGACATTCCAGTCAATAGTGGAATCCACATAGATGCATTTCAGTTTAAAATAGAAACATTAATATACATGTATTAGCAAAAATGCTTCTAATAAAAACTATATTCGTTTCAAAAGTTTATTTACGTATGCATTCAGCACCAGCATTTTAAACTCAGCACTTACTCAGTCTAAGCCGCTTGTAAAATCTGGTAAACACTCAACTTGTTAGTTGATGACATGATACAAGCCCCACTGGTGCTCTAAACAGCTACAGTATTAAAATTGTTGGTGCTCTGAGAATATCTATCAATTCTTCACATGCAGAGAAAAATGTTATGCTAAAAAAGTGATGTCTTACTAGAAACTTGTTTGCCAATACATGAAAATGTCCCTTTAATTACCAGTCCTTTATTGGTTGATTAAGGTTATTCCCACAGCTCTATTGGTGGACTTGACACACTGCCACATGCATAGAAACATTTTTTCTTTCTAGCACAGGAACATATGTTCAAAATAAATAATTTGAATGGTAATACTTTGTAAAATAAACTCTTTTAGATGTAACAAAAAAACATTGTTATTATTCTGCTGTCTATAGTTGGTTCAAGCTGTTAAAACCCCTTTAAAGTGATTTTTGTTTTTTAAATAAACAGTAGGTCAGTTTCTTTCTCTGCAAATAGATTTATGTGTAAGCAATGAGAACAAGCACACAGAAAGCAGAGAAATCGACCATGATGACTTTACAATGGCATGTCCAAACATACACGGGTAATTATTTGGTATGATTAGAATAATAATCTACCTCCAACGGGGTGTAGAAAGCATTTAAATAGCGTTTTAGTTTAATGTGATTTATTAACCCATTGGTTACCAAAGGTGGCTGCAATACAGCCCACTCCAGCACCTAAGAGTTAAACAAAGAGTTATTAATCAAACCAATTCTAAGTGCTATCTGCCCAAAAAGGTCATAGAGCATAGACTGTCAGACATCTAAAGCAAACAAAGATGTCCTAGGCTAGTTGCATTCGGAACTAGAGATGGCACAACGACCAGCAGACAGTAGCTCAGCACTTGTACAGAAATAGCACAAGGTGTCAGACAAGCAGGATCGGTAATGCCAATTGCTGCAGAGGTGGTAGTGTGTGTGAGTCTGCATCCGAGGGTATGTGCCCTGGAGGGGGTGTGGCTTTATCACCTGTCCGCTTTTGCCCATCTCGTCCAGTCTCTCTCTGGCATCTGCCTCTGGTACATCACAAGCAGGGGACCCCTTGCCCAGTCTTTGCTGCATGCTGGTTCGCTCCTTGCGACCGCTGCCCTGTTTATTCCTCCTCCTGGTCATTGCTAACTACGGCACACAGCTCCCCGGACGCGTATTGACTGCACCTAAAACACAAATATTCCCAAAAGGCAAAAACCCAGACCTGAAACCCTTAGACAGGACAACAGCCAATATGGCGGCGTGCTGGGAACCTTTCCCCGCCCCTTGCCAGCAGGGCAAAGGTCATAGCGCAGCTGGCATTCAGCTTCAGAAGCAAGATTTTTGTCGTCATATTGGATACGGGCAAAGATAAACGATTGCATTGCGGGTAATATAAAAATAATAGTAGTTGCGCCATATTGCATCTGGGCAAAATATCGCTAGAACAATTGGTCAAAGACTCTTGTAATTAAGTCGAGAAAGAGCATTTTGAAACTAGTATTACGACCACCTTGCAGTCACATAGAGTTGGGCATGTTGTACTTGATGATACATGGAAAGTTGGCTGGGAAGCTTTGGATTGTCATGAATTAATGAAAATTATCAAAGCAATATGTAGTTATGTATTCGTATTTCATAAAATGTATCCGTAAAAACATACTACGAAATGAAAATAATGGTGTAAATCTCTTGACTTGAAATCTGTAGCAAGTTTACCAGAATAAAATTACTGAAATATATATACTGTATATATAGGCTTACCAGAAGTCCCACTTTTACTGGGATTGTCCTGGTTTGGAGGCGCTGTCCCAGTGTCCCACCCGGTTGTTCATTCTGTCCCAGTAGGGTTGCCACCTCCGGGTTTCAAATCATGTATCCGGGTTTCAGAGTCAGACCGCCTGAAACCTGGACACATTATTCAGAATGACTGGACTGTGACTTTCTAGCATAGTTGGATGCTGGTATTTTGTTACATACAGCTCTGCTTAGCTTAACATCCGTGTCCTTCAAAGTTTACATTTAGTAATATAGGCTGAGTGAGCAGCATAGGTTTTGTTTTTTTTATTTTGTAGTGCTACTTGGTTTATTTTTCTAAGAATTTAACACCCTCGACCCCTGGTGACATCACCAGTGATACACCTTTAGGGGAATCATATAAGTATGATCAGAAAGTTCATACAGGCAGGATTTTTTGGTGTTGATCTTGCTTTACTTCATGCAGGATAGCATTTTGGATGTATTCTTCCTGCATTATGGTATAGAGTAGCCTCTTAAACAGCTTTGGCAGGTACGTGTTTCTTTTTTTTACTTATTTCATTCAATGTTGTATTTATGCCTTATAAATATTTGGCTCTGTTCCTTAATTAGACACATAAAACACATATTACACTGCAGATATTAAATTGTGTGATGTATACGCTTTTCACTATTTTATGAAATTGATAATTATGCTTGATTTTTGGCATTATTTAGAATCTGAGATTTAGATGAATTATTTATTTGCTCATGTTGTGTATAGGTTGCCATGACAATGTAATGGTGCCTTTTTCACTAGGGGGTGGTGTTATGGTCTATTTAAACTGTGTGATTCACTTGTTGTTTGACTGAGGAAGGGTAGAGTATCCACAAAACATTACGCACATAAAAGCTACTACTTTAAAAGGACCGGTAATCGCCACGCCCCCTTGACCACACCCCTGACCACACCCCCACTGGCACCGCACCAGGTGGTCCCAGTTTCACCTCTAAAAATTATGGTAAGCCTATGTATATATGCTTTTATAACTTCAATCAACATGATGTTTTTTAATATCTAGTAATAGTGAGATTTGTTTATTTTAGGCAAGCAAAATCATTAAAGAGACAACCTTTTCTTTTTTGATTCATACAATCTTAAACAACTTTACAATATACTTTTATTATCAAATTTACTTCAATCCCTTTGTATCTTTTGTTGAAGGAGCAGCGATGAATGCTAATTGAATGCATCGGGTAAATCAATAACAACAGGTATATAACAATTTAACATCTAGCTCCCTGTCTCTCAGTAGGAAATGTGACTCCTGGTCCTACCTAGGTATGCTTTTCAACAAAGGAAACAAACAGAAGAAAGAAAATTAGATAATAGAAGTACATTGTGAAAGTTTAAGTTATTTAAAATTGCATCTGAATCATGGAAAAAGGGTAAAGGTGGAGTTTAGCGTCCCAAATTCCTGCGCACGGTTGGAAGGTACCACATCCCGCCGTGGGGGGGCATGGATAGGTTCTCAGCGGCAGTTGCTGTGCCAGGGAACGATATTGGAACAGAGCAATCTGTTTCAATACCTGCCTTGGGCGCCGCAACTGCCGCTGGGAACCTATCCATGCCCCCCCCCCCCCTCACGTTACCTTTCTGAAGCAATTCCCACGGTAAAGTGAACGTTTCTACTTTCTGAAGTAATTACCCTGGTAAAGTGTACGTTTCTGAAGTAATTCCCACTGTAAAAATATAACATGTTTAGGTAAATGTGGAGTTGATCGCTCTTTTCCAATATCGTTCCCTTGTGCCGCAACACTCTGTTCCAATATCGTTCCTGGGTGCCGCAACCGCTGCTGGGAACCTATCTATGGTTCCCCCCACGGCAGTATGTGGTACCTTCCAACCCAATTTGGGACGCTAAACTTTACCAAACATGTTGTGTTTCATGTCCCTTTAAAGTTTGTTTAATTTATTTAGAGTAGAGAAAATGTTGATTATACTTTAACTTTGTGTAGTGATAATCTAGATTTTATTAAAGACACAGATACAAATATTTTGCTTAATCTTTCAATTTACTGCTTCGACAGCTTTGTAAAGAAAACATAATAAGTTTAAAAATAAAAAAACATAACATGCAGCAAAATTAAAGGCATAAGAGAGCCAATGAAAGTAGGCACTGTAAAGGAGCTGCTGAAACCTGCCAATGGGCTTGTTCATAGTTAAAGGATTACTTTCTGTTATAATTTTTAAGCTAAACAACTAACATATTAAAGTTAATAAACATTAATTAAAACCTACTGACCTATATTTTCTCCAAAACAAAGTTTCATAACGTTCTAAAAGTTATCTCTTTAATTCGCCGATGATGTTACATTATCCTGCCCACTATTTTCAGCACTGAGTGTTCAAAATACTTAAACCAATAACTTTGTGTTTAAAGCGCCATTTTGAAACCTAGGTATTGTAAACGGATTGGTACAGAGCAAAGGATACCCACGGAGTGGGTTTGGAAAACAATTAAATTTGCAGACAAGATTTCTGATATGCGGTAGAGATATGTTAATGAAATGCTATTGATAAAAAGCGTATTTGGGGTAGTTAGTTAGTAACAGGCATAGAAAATATTTACTTACAGTGGCCCTTTAAGGCTGGTGCTCTAATAGAGGTAGTCTAGACGACTGCCCAGGGGCGCCCCTGCAGGGAGGCCTAATTTGATGACATCCTGGTTGTGCCCTGAGGTTGTGCTTAAGCAGTGGACTATGTCATGAGCATGCTAGAGAAAGTCTAGTTGCCAGGTGGTAAGGGTAATTCAGGGACACAATAAGCTTGGAGTTACATAACCTGCTGAAGCCAGGGGCTGCGCTAAAAGGCTTCAGCTTAGCTTTACCGACTCAGGTAGGTGTGATAATATTAGCACACAGGATCCTTAGTCTTCTTTCAACTGAGCTGCCGGTGTTCTCTGTGATATCCTTAACACAGGGAATAAACCAGGGGCGGGATCAAAGGTGTAGGTCAGGTGTTTTGGCGCCAATTCCTATAGGGGAGGTTTTAAAGGCACCTGCTAACGTCAGTTTGTGCTTGGCTATTTTCTATAGAAGTCCTGGCACTCATGTTTCTGACCTGCACCTTTGATCCTGACCTGCATCTTTGATCCTGACCCTGGTGTTCCCTGATTTATGCTCTTTGTCTCACCCTTGCCTATACCTAAAACTGTAGACTGATTTCCTCGCTGCTGACCTAAGGAACTGTACCTTGGATTATTCTTTTTTCCCTTTTGTTGTAACAGCTGGTACCTGCCTGCTTACCTGTTGTTGAACATTGGTCTGATAATTAACTTCTCTTCTGTTTATCTCCGGGGGTTTGCTGCTATCTTCTAAGAACCGATTCAATTCTGTTCCAGCCCTGGGATTGCAATACATCTCCTGCAGTATTGGTTCCAGCAAGTAAACAATGTTACTACCTATTTACATTATAATAAGCAAGCCGTAACTGATTATAGAATATTGGTGAAAATACAAGGGGCAGAAGAGAGGCTGAAAGGAAAGCAAGTGAATTGCCAGAAGGAATGATTCCAGAAGAAGCAAAGAAATCTTCCGTGATGTTGGTTAATCAGAACTATGAGGTAAGCATTTTTTAAGACTAGACACACTAATCAATTGTTGTCTAGAAATCTTCTAGTTTGAAGTGTTGATAAGAAATGTAGGAATGTAAAGTTCTGAAGTTTATAACTAGCTGGAATTTGCCATTTTTCTTCCTAACTAAAAAAGGTTGCTTGTAAAACTGTTTAAATATATTAAAACCAGTTGTGTGGCTTTTTTTGGAGGCTATAGAAAAAAAAATCACTGAATCTAAGGCCCCTTGTCTTGAATTTAGAATTGCATGGCACATAGTCTTATTATATGGATAGGAGATGACATTTATTAAGATCCCAGAGACAGCTTGTAACACCCACAGGTCTGAGTTGATGACGGCCCAATTGAGGAGAAAGGCCTCTGGATCTGGATCCTCTATACCAGGGACGAGATCTTGATGGGAAGAAGTTGAAGGACTGTGTTTCACAATTATCCCTCTAATCCACCAGGATCACATTCAATAAATCCACTTTGGATATGCACTGGATAATATCCTTTGCATTGTGTAATAATTGTAATAACCCCTAGTGTCACTTCACCACACTCTTGTACACAATTCACTCTTTACCACCAGTCCCAGGTAAATATTGGTTGTGTAGCTCTATAAAAGTATAGCCACTATACTACTCGTAATTCCAGGCTAAATAATCTACCAGGCACTCATTTCTTTATCAGGGAGAGAGCTTTAATTAGAATGTGCCCAATTTACAGAAAAGCTACAGAGACATTTACATGAAGAGGTTTTCAGTCATACTCCCAAACACACAATGTGTCATATCTATTAATTATTGCAGGGGGTTTATCTGTGTGTGTGTGTGCCCTTACCAAAATACTTTCTTCCTTTCTAGAATCACTGTGTGTGAGGTTGCATGTGTGTGTTTGTGAGTGCATGTGTGTGTGTGTAGGGTGTCAGTGTGTGTGTGTATACCTACCAACCTTTCATCCCAACTGTCCCTCTATCCCTCTCAGCTATCCTGCTTATAGCCTGTTATTTTTCTTTACTTGGGACAAGCTGACATTGTTGGGAAGAGTAAATTATTTTGCATATGTAAAGACCTTGTCTCTTT
This sequence comes from Bombina bombina, assembly GCF_027579735.1. Taxonomy (NCBI): domain Eukaryota; kingdom Metazoa; phylum Chordata; class Amphibia; order Anura; family Bombinatoridae; genus Bombina; species Bombina bombina. The sequence goes on along the minus strand of NC_069504.1, from coordinate 372,324,728 downwards.
GTTGTTAGTTTATAACTTCCCATTTGTCCTACCACCTGTGTCATTAATCACATCCTTCCTTTGAATGTAGACCTTTGTTACACAAATACACAGACACACAAATTTTATATAAAAAATAGGACTATATTCTATATGAGTTATATGCATATAAATATATACTGTATCTATATATATATATATATATATATATATATATATATATATATACCAACAAGGCGTTTCTCTCTGACAGAGCTAAGGTTGGATTATTCATCTCATTACTCTCTGACACGGCTCTTGCTTGGGCTAATCCCTTGTGGGAGACTAATAAACCTGTTATATATAATTACCCTACATTTGTGGCCTCCTTTCAAAGGTTTTTTTTTATGTCCCGGCTCGCTCCTCCTCTGCTGCCAAACGACATGTCCATTCAGCAAGGTACAAGATCTGTAGCCCAGTATGCCATTGAGTTTTGTACACTTGCAGCAGAGGTCAGTTGGAACAATGAAGTCCTTGTTGCCGCCTTCTCTCATGGGCTTTCCAATGCGATTAAAGATGAAGTTGCTGCCAGAGATTTACCAGAGGATTTCAAGGCCTTGGTGTCTTTTCTAATACTAATTCACATCAGATTCAGAGAGAGACCCTCTTTAAGGAGTTCTTGCGGAAGCTTCCTGTCCAGTTGTCCCCCTTACCTCCCATGCCTCCTGGTTCAGAAACACCAGGTACTGCTGAGCCTATGCAGCTGGGATTCATGTTCCTCTCCACGGCGGAGAGGGCCTTTAGGAGGAGGGAGGGGATCTGCATCTATTGTGGGCTACAAGGTCACTTTTTTGCCATATCATTTTTATTGATATTTTATCATAAATGTACAGACTTGGATTTCATCAGAGATCATAACAAATAAGCAAACAAATTTATAAAATTACTTTCAAACAGTTTTTACCCTCTTTGTCAGTGGTTGAAACATGGATAAGAAGAAGAGGAATGAAAAAAGAAAAGTAAAAATAAATTCTTATTGAATTGTCTTTCTCCCCCCCTACCCAGTTCTTAGCCACTCCTCTCTAAGCCTACTCTCCATTATGTATGTGGTATTTCCGAACCTTGAGATTAGTTCATTTTGTGTATCTCTATCATGTATCTTAATCCAAAATTTCCACTTCTCAAATAACCTACCAACATTTACCTCTAAATTATATCAGATATCATTTTGTTCAATCAGAAATTGTTTCTGCACTATATTTTTCAGTACTTTAAGTGCTGGTGCTCGTTCGCTCTTCCATCCTTTTAGGATCAAATTCCTACTTAATATAATTAGCACTGAGAAGAAGAAACTTAAAAATATAACCTGATCTGCTTGTAGTATCAGCTGTTCATTACAAATTTTATTAGCCCAATATGATACCATTCTCCAAAATCTTTGTAATTTCGGGCATGCCAATAGACAATGAATTAGATTGGCTTTATTCCTTCTACATTTCTCACATTTATATCCACTATGATCCTTCCCCCATTTAGACATTATTTCAGGTCTAATGTATGTCATCCATATTATTTTAACATGCTGTTCATGCCAGGTCATTGCCATAGTGGCTCTTTCTACTATTCCTATGCTTTTTAGAATAATCTCTGTTGTCAAATTTGGGAAATACATGTCCTTCCATTTTAGTATAATTTTTCCCAATTGATCCTCATATTCTGTTTGTTTTGTAATATTGTAGAACAACGATATAGAGAATTTATTATTTTTTTATGTGTTAAATACTGGTAGCAGGGCTGGATAGTCCCATATTTTCCCATACAATCTTAAGAGTTTCAGGCAATAATCTCTTATTTGTAGGTATGCATAAAAATGCTCTTTCTTGCACTGAAATTGTTCTTGGGCTTTCCCAAAGTCTATAACCTTTGGGCTGTCCTGTTCCCTATTTACCAGTTGTGTCAGATTAACTAAACCATGTTCCTCCCATTTTGTGCCAACATTGTTAAGAATCCCAATTGGAATTCTTGGTTTCCCTTAATTGCAAGATGCTGTGAAACTGCAAACTTTAAATTCAGTTTGTTGCAAATTTTATGCTATCCTATTATTGAGTCTTTAAATAGATTTATTCTTTTAATATATAGGGGAAGTTTATTCATTTCCAAGTGGACTATATTTTTCAGATATAGAGGTTTAACTATCTGAGCTTCTATCTCTAATATAGTAAAATGTCCTATGTCTAAAAGCCAATCTATAGCGATTTTCCCTACTGCCACTAAATTATATAAACCAATATCTTGTAGGGCCATTCCCATCAATTTTTTTGGAAGTGTTAATTTTCCATGATTTAATCTTACTTTCTTTTCCCCCCACAAGTATGTTTTAATAGATGAATTTATTTTCTTCCTTTCTGTATTTTTCAGTAGCAAGGGAATATTTTGAAAAATGTATAGTAGACGAGGTAGTGCTACCATTTTTAATAAATTTATTTTGCCGTATAGGGATAGCGGGAGAGTTTCCCAATTCTTAAGGGTATCAGAAAATTTCCTAACTGATTCTTTTATATTTAATGTATATATTTCTTCTGGGTCAGCCGAAAATTTTAGACCCGGATAAACTAGTGAATGTTTTATTTCCTTAAAAGTTTGAGTATCTGAGTCTTTTTTTATGCACCCATAGTACTTCTGATTTATTCTTATTAATTTTGTAGCCAGAAAATTATCCAAACTTTTCCACTATTTGACAAATTAGTTTAAAGTTTCTTGGCGATTGTCTAGTAAAGATCAGTAGGTCATCTGCATAGGCTGCTAATTTAATTTCTTTGTCCTGAATACTTATTCCTGGGATCTTTAATCTGAGTATGTTAAGCAGTGGTTCTAAGGCCAAATTCAAAATTAGGGGGGGCAGAGGACAACCTTGTCGAGTCCCTCTCAGGAGTGGAAAAAATGTTGTTTTGCATTTATTTATGATTAGAGCAGCTTGGGACTTTTTGTATAGTAGTTCAATCATATTGTAGCAGTTTCCAGAGAATCCAAATTTAGCTAGTGTTGTAAATATATGGTCCCAAACTATAGAGTCGAAAGCTTTATGTGCATCCAACGCTATTACAGATAGATCTACCTCTCTTATTTCCTTATTATATTTCTTGTTATACCAGACATCTGCTATTGTCATATACAATTTCCTCAAATTAATATTAGATGAGTGTCCTTTCATGAAACCTGTTTGCTCCTGATGGACTATTCCCCCTAATATTGACTGTAATCTTTTGGCTATAATGCTTGTGATTATTTTATAGTCAATATTTAGCAGGGAGATTGGTCTATATGATTCTAATAGTTGTGGATCTTTCCCTGGTTTTGGTATAATAATTATTGTGGATTCGTTAAAATCTGTGGATGGCATAAGTTGTCCTGTCCAAAATTTATTAAGAAGTAGTGTTATTGTAGGTGTAATTTCATTTATTAATATTTTGTAAAACTCTGAGGGAAGCCCGTCGGGGCCAGCAGCCTTGTTGTTAGCTAAACTTCTAATTGTTTGTAATACTTCTTCTTCTGAGATAGTTTCGTTAAGTTTATTTAACTGCGTTATATCAATTTTTGGGACCTCTACTGTTTTCCAAAATTGTTTCTTTTTATCTTCATCTATGGGAAATGGTGAGTACAGCTTTGCAAAATATTAATAGAATGTTTCTTGAATCTCTTTAAAATTGGTCATCTCCTTGTCCCCCACTTTTAATTTAGAAATAAATATGGTTTTCTTTTGATTATTAACTATTTGTGCTAGAAATCTTCCAGATTTGTTATAAAATCTATAAAATTTGGAGCATCTTTTCATGTTTTCTTTAACTTCATTAACTTCTATTCTGTTTTGCCAAGATGTATTTTTCCCAATTAACCTTAGTTCTGCTGCCCAGGAATCTTGTATATACATTTGATTATTTGCTATTTCCTGTAATTTAATTTCCTCCTCATGTTAATTACAAAGGAGGTGATCTCTCCCCGGAGCACTGCTTTAGCCGTGTTCCAATATATATTGGTTTTATTACAGTAATTATTATTAAATCTGTCATATTCTATCCACTTCTCTCTTAAGAAATTTATAAATTTGGGATTATTTAGTAAATATTTCGGGGGAAAATGACCCTGGTTGTTTTGCGGGGAGTGCATTGAGAATAATACTAATGGGAGCGTGATCAGATAAAGTAATTTGATCAATCCTGGAGTCCTGGACCAGATTGATTAAGCATTCTGATACAAGAAAAAGGTCTATTCTTGAAAGAGAGAGGTTTGACTTAGAAAGACATGTAAATTCCCTACCATCTGGGTTCCATATTCTCCAAATATCTTGTATATTTAAATATTTTTTCAAATTTTTAAGTATTATGCTTTTCCTTTTAGCCCATGAATTTCCCTTAATTCCCATGTTCTTAATGTTTTGTTCCCCTATTTCTTTCCGCCTATCTAGAAGTAAATTCGGTGTAAGATCAAAATCTCAGATTATTAATGGTTTATCTGCATATATCATCATCTGATCCCTTATCTTCCTCCAAAATCCTGGGTCTTCACTATTAGGTCCATATACGTTACACAGAATATATTCCTTATCTTTAATCCTTACTGATAAGATAATACATCTCTCATCATGATCTAATATTATATTATTGATAGTATATTCTAATGTCTTACTGAATAAAATTGCTACTCCCTTTTTCCTTTGACTGCATGGGGTAAAAATTGCTTCTTTTATCCCCCCCCCCCCCCTTTAATTTAGATGCTTCTTCGCTTTTTAAATGTGTTTCTTGGAGAAAAATGATCTGAGCACCCAATTTCTTTGCACATTTTAATATAGCTTTCCTTTTAATAGGGGACGTAATTCCACCTATGTTCCATGATATGATTTTAAAAGACATTTTATTCTCTTTAAATATAGCGCAAAAAGTAAGGCTAAATTTGTTTTTTTTTAATCCGCTTACCCTCTTGCCACCTGGGGAAGAGGTATGGGCAAGCCATGTTGCTTCTTGCCGAAAGCACCCAGGCAAATAGTATAAAAACATCCTAGCATAAAAAACAGAAAAGCAAACCCAAAGCCTAGTTGAGCCCACTTGCGGTTCCTCCCAACTACTTTCCCTCTTCTCCTCGTGTTTTACCTCCGTCATGATTATTCTCTAAAAAAATATGTAAATAATTTGTTACCCTCTTTAGTTCGTATATTTATTTTTGCTGGATATAACAGTCTGGCTTTCCATCCTGCTTGTATAAGTTTTGTGCATAATGGTGCCATAATCTGTCTTTTATTAGAGGTTTCAATCGAATAATTAAATAACAATAGTTTTTTCCCTTTATAAGTTAATTCGTTATTTAATTTCCTGTATGCATTGAACATCCTTATTTTATCCAGAAAGTTTAACATCTTCATAATAACTGCTCTGTTGATATAATCTCCATTTGCTGCCTTCTTTACTGGACCTATCCTATTAATTCTCTCCACCATAATTGTGGGTTCTGCCTTATCAATTTTCAGTAATTGTAAAAGTTTGCCCTCCGCAAACTCTTTAAGCTCTCTTTCTGTTATTCCCTCTGTTAAGCCTATTAGCCTAATATTGTTCCGTCTAGTGCGGTTTTCAAGATCTTCCAGTTTCGCTTTTATTGCTTCTAATTGTACTGACATGTTTTGGGTTAGCTGATCCCTTTGTATCTCCCTGTCTTCAATATCTTATACCCTCTGTTCTACATGAGTGATCCTGGTTGCAAAATGTTTAACTTCATTAGAAAGCTCACTTATACTGCTTTGTATTAAATCAAATTTTGGGGAGAAGAGTGCATTTAATTGCCTAACTAAATCTTCATTATTCGTGCTCTGTGTAGTGTTTTCATCCAGCCCTTCGAGGGCCTCTAAAGTGGATTTATTACTTTTCTTATCGTGATTTTTATTTCTAGAGGACATAGTGGGTGATTTAAACTTATTTATATATATATATATATATATATATATATATATATATATATATATATATTTTTATATATATATATATATGTATATCTTATGTGTTAGATAAATATTTTAATATTTGTTCACATGGGCGTATTCCGCCCTGTGTTTAAAGTATCAATGTGATCCTAAAACTTAATAAACTATATGTGAGAGTGTGAGAGAAGAAAAAATAAGTGATGGTGTTGCAGTAACTAGCCTATTCACTCTTCCTTACTTCAAGTTGCTGATCTAATCCTCCTATCTGATTGGTCGGCCTGATCTTCCTAATGTTGTTCTAGCTGTATGATTATACCTAGTGTTAGTATGTCCCCTCAGTCAGTCCCTTTACACAATATCGCTGTTTCCTACTTTAGGCTTTACCACTAAGGTTCCCTTTAATATCAAGTCCTTATATTTATTTCAAAGTACTACATCCAGAACTCTTATCTCTCTCCACTTCCAAGTATTATTAATATCAGTTCCTCATTAAGATCTCTGAACCTTGATATGACTAGTTTTTTAGTCCAGTTTGAGAATATAGCTTTTTATTTCTCAGGATCTCTACCCTCTATGCTCCTCTCTACTTGGAGGTGTCTAGAGTATGTAGTGTTTCAGTCGTTCAGTTAGCACCACAATATTCCTTAACTCTAGCAACAAGTTTCTTTTTTATATCAATTCAGTGTATACCTAGCTTAATAATACCCCAGCAGTATCTTATATATTCCACTGTATCAACATATATTTTCCACGCTCTAAGCAGCTCTGTATTTTGCTGCTATTATCTAGTTGTTCCAGGCAGACTTCCTATGGGTATTTAAACCCTATGTATAGATTTAAAGGGACACTGAACCCCAAAATAATTATTTTGGGATTCAGAGAGAGCATGCAATTTTAAGCAACTTTCTAATTTACTCCTATTATCAATTTTTCTTCGTTCACTTGCTATCTTTATTTGAAAAAGAAGGCATCTAAGCTTCTTTTTTTGTTCAGTACTCTGGACAGCACATTTTTATTGGTGGATTAATTTATCCACAAATCACCAAAAATGGGCCGGCATCTAAACTTACATTCTTGCATTTCAAATAAAGATACCAAGAGAATGAAGAAAATTTGATAATAGGAGTAAATTAGAAAGTTGCTTAAAATGTCATGCATTGGGGCATATTTATCAAGCTCCGAATGGAGCTTGATGCCCCATGTTTCTGGCGAGCCTGCAGGCTCGCCAGAAACAGCAGTTATGAAGCAGCAGTCACAAAGACCGCTGCTCCATAACCTGTCCGCCTGCTCTGAGCGTATACTGTGCCCACTTGCCCAGTGCCACCACTCATATCTGGTGTAACAGTAGTGTAAATTTAAAAAAAAAAAAACTTTTTTGACTGTGAAACATCGGTCTGCTTGTGTAATCTAATTGCAGTTGCCTGCCTGCCAGCGTGTGTGCCAGGCCCACTTGCCCAATGCCACCACTCATATCTGTTGTAACAGTAGTGTAAATTTAAAAAAAAAAAACTTTTTTAACTGTGAAACATCAGTCTGCTTGTGTAATCTAATTGCAGTTGCCTGCCTGCCAGCGTGTGTGCCAGGCCCACGTGCCCAGTGCCACCACTCATATCTGTTGTAACAGTAGTGTAAATTTAAAAAAAAAAAACTTTTTTGACTGTGAAACATCAGTCTGCTAGTGTAATCTAATTGCAGTTGCCTGCCTGCCAGCGTGTGTGCCAGGCCCACTTGCCCAGTGCCACCACTCATATCTGTTGTAACAGTAGTGTAAATTAAAAAAAAAAACTTTTTTGACTGTGAAACATCAATCTGCTAGTGTAATCTAATTGCAGTTGCCTGCTTGCCAACGTGTGTGCTAGGCTCACAGCGTATACTGTGCCCACTTGCCCAGTGCCACCACTCATATCTGGTGTAACAGTAGTGTAAATTAAAAAAAAAAAAACTTTTTTGACTGTGAAACATCAGTCTGCTTGTGTAATCTAATTGCAGTTGCCTGCCTGCCAGCGTGTGTGCCAGGTTCACAGCTTATACTGTGCCCACTTGCCCAGTGCCACCACTCATATCTGTTGTAACAGTAGTGTAAATTTAAAAAAACAAACTTTTTTGACTGTGAAACATCAGTCTGCTTGTGTAATCTAATTGCAGTTGCCTGCCTGCCAGCGTGTGTGCCAGGCCCACTTGCCCATTGCCACCACTCATATCTGTTTTAACAGTAGTGTAAATTTAAAAAAAAAAAATTTGACTGTGAAACATCAGTCTGCTAGTGTAATCTAATTGCAGTTGCCTGCCTGCCAGCCTGTGTGCCAGGCTCACAGCATATACTGTGCCCACTTGCCCAGTGCCACCACTCATATCTGGTGTAACAGTAGTGTAAATTTAAAAAAAAAAAATTTTTTGACTGTGAAACATCAGTCTACTTGTGTAATCTAATTGCAGTTGCCTGCCTGCCAGCGTGTGTGCCAGGCCCACTTGCCCAGTGCCACCACTCATATCGGTTGTAACAGTAGTGTAAATTTAAGAAAAAAAATTTTTGACTGTGAAACATCAGTCTGCTAGTGTAATCTAATTGCAGTTGCCTGCCTGCCAGCGTGTGTGCCAGGCCCACTTGCCCAGTGCCACCACTCATATCTGTTGTAACAGTAGTGTAAATTTAAAAAAAAAAACTTTTTTGACTGTGAAACATCAGTCTGCTAGTGTAATCTAATTGCAGTTGCCTGCCAGCGTGTGTGCCAGGCTCACAGCGTATACTGTGCCCACTTGCCCAGTGCCACCACTCATATCTGGTGTAACAGTAGTGTAAATTTAAAAAAAAAAACTTTTTTGACTGTGAAACATCAGTCTGCTAGTGTAATCTAATTGCAGTTGCCTGCCTGCCAGCGTGTGTGCCAGCCTCACAGCGTATACTGTGCCCACTTGCCCAGTGCCACCACTCATATCTGGTGTAACAGTAGTGTAAATTTAAAATAAAAAAAATTTTTGACTGTGAAACATCGGTCTGCTTGTGTAATCTAATTGCAGTTGCCTGCCTGCCAGCGTGTGTGCCAGGCTCACAGCGTATACTGTGCCGACTTGCCCAGTGCCACCACTCATATCTGGTGTAACAGTAGTGTAAATTTAAAAAAAAAAAACTTTTTTGACTGTGAAACATCAGTCTGCTTGTGTAATCTAATTGCAGTTGCCTGCCTGCCAGCGTGTGTGCCAGGCCCACTTGCCCAGTGCCACCACTCATATCTGTTGTAACAGTAGTGTAAATTAAAAAAAAAAACTTTTTTGACTGTGAAACATCAGTCTGCTAGTGTAATCTAATTGCAGTTGCCTGCCTGCCAGCGTGTGTGCCAGGCCCACTTGCCCAGTGCCACCACTCATATCTGTTGTAACAGTAGTGTAAATTAAAAAAAAAAACTTTTTTGACTGTGAAACATCAGTCTGCTAGTGTAATCTAATTGCAGTTGCCTGCCTGCCAGCGTGTGTGCCAGGCTCACAGCGTATACTGTGCCCACTTGCCCAGTGCCACCACTCATATCTGGTGTAACAGTAGTGTAAATTTAAAAAAAAAAACTTTTTTGACTGTGAAACATCAGTCTGCTAGTGTAATCTAATTGCAGTTGCCTGCCTGCCAGCGTGTGTGCCAGCCTCACAGCGTATACTGAGCCCACTTGCCCAGTGCCACCACTCATATCTGGTGTAACAGTAGTGTAAATTTAAAAAAAACCTACTTTCTTCTGTTAAGTGTGATCAGTCCACGGGTCATCATTACTTCTGGGATATTACTCCTCCCCAACAGGAAGTGCAAGAGGATTCACCCAGCAGAGCTGCATATAGCTCCTCCCCTCTACGTCACCCCCAGTCATTCTCTTGCACCCAACGACTAGATAGGATGTGTGAGAGGACTATGGTGATTTTATTTAGTTCTATTTCTTCAATCAAAAGTTTGTTATTTTTTAATAGCACCGGAGTGTGTTATTCCTTCTCTGGTGGAGTTTGAAGAAGAATCTACCAGAGTTTTTACTATGATTTTAGCCGGAGTTGTTAAGATCATATTGCTGTTTCTCGGCCATCTGAGGAGAGGTAAACTTCAGATCAGGGGACAGCGGGCAGTTTAATCTGCAAAGAGGTATGTAGCAGTTTTTATTTTCTGACAATGGAATTGATGAGAAAATCCTGCCATACCGACATAATATCATGTATGTATATTTAACATTTGAGTATTCTGGGGAATGGTACTTCACTGGAATTACACTGTGTATATAAGACTTTAGCCTAATTGCAAAGCAACAGGTTTTTTAATAACTCTTAATTTATGTTAAACGTTTTTGCTGGAATGTAAAATCGTTTTCATTTTCTGAGGTACTGGGTGAATAAAATGTTTGGGCACTATTTTTCCACTTGGCAGTTGCTTGATCTAATTATGACAGTTTACTGATCTCTCTCACTGTTGTGTGTGAGGGGGAGGGACCTTTTTTTGGCGCTTTTGCTACGCATCAAAAATTTCAGTCAGAAGCTCATTGTTTTTTCCTGCATGTTCCGGTTTATCTCTACAGAACTCAGGGGTCTTCAAAGCTTGTTTGAGGGAAGTAATCTAACAGAGCTGTGAGATTATAGTTGACTGTGATAAAAAACGTTTATTCTTTAACTTTTTTATGCCATCAGGGTTAGTTTTTCTTTGCTAATGGGAACAAACCTTTGCTAAATTGTGTTTTGTTTTTTCATTGTGTTTTACTTGAATAATATTTCCAAGTTGCAAGTTTATTTGCTAGTGTGTTAAACATGTCTGATTCAGAGGATGAGACCTGTACTATTTGTGCCATCGCCAAAGTGGAGCCCAATAGAAATTTATGTACTAACTGTATTGATGCTACTTTAAATTAAAGTCAATCTGTAAAAATTGAACAAATTTCACCAAACAACGAGGGGAGAGTTATGCCGACTAACTCGCCTCACGTGACAGTACCTGCATCTCCCGCTCGGGAGGTGCGCGATATGGTGGCGCCCAGTACATCTGGGCGGCCATTACAAATAACATTACAAGATATGGCTACTGTTATGACTGAGGTTTTGGCTAAATTACCAGAACTAAGAGGCAAGCGTGATCACTCTGGGGTGAGAACAGAGTGCGCTGATAATGCTAGGGCCATGTCAGATACTGCGTCACAACTTGCAGAACATGAGGACGGAGAGCTTCATTCTGCGGCTGACGGTTCTGATCCAAACAGATTGGATTCAGATATTTCACATTTTAAATTTAAGCTGGAAAACCTCCGTGTATTACTAGGGGAGGTGTTAGCGGCCCTGAATGATTGTAACACAGTTGCAATACCAGAGAAAATGTGTAGGTTGGATAAATATTTTGCTGTACCAACAAGTACTGACGTTTTTCCTATACCTAAGAGACTAACTGAAATTATTACTAAGGAGTGGGATAGACCCGGTGTGCCGTTCTCACCCCCTCCGATATTTAGAAAGATGTTTCCAATAGACACCGCCACACGGGACTTATGGCAAACGGTCCCTAAGGTGGAGGGAGCAGTTTCTACTTTAGCTAAGCGTACCACTATCCCGGTAGAGGATAGCTGTGCCTTTTCAGATCCAATGGATAAAAAGTTAGAGGGTTACCTTAAGAAAATGTTTGTTCAACAAGGTTTTATATTGCAACCCCTTGCATGCATTGCGCCGGTCACGGCTGCAGCGGCATTCTGGATTGAGTCTCTAGAAGAGAACCTTAGTTCAGCTACGCTGGACGACATTTCGGACAGGCTTAGAATACTTAAGCTAGCTAATTCATTCATTTCGGAAGCCGTAGTACATTTAACTAAACTTACGGCTAAGAATTCCGGATTCGCCATTCAGGCGCGTAGAGCACTGTGGCTAAAATCCTGGTCAGCTGATGTAACTTCTAAGTCCAAATTACTTAATATACCTTTCAAGGGACAGACCTTATTTGGGCCCGGTTTGAAAGAAATTATCGCTGACATTACAGGAGGTAAGGGCCACGCCCTGCCTCAAGACAAAGCCAAACCTAAGGCTAGACAGTCTAATTTTCGTTCCTTTCGGAATTTCAAAGCAGGAGCAGCATCAACTTCCACTGCTCCAAAACAAGAAGGATCTGGTACTCGCTACAGACAAGGCTGGAGACCTAACCAGTCCTGGAACAAGGGCAAGCAGGCCAGGAAACCTGCTGCTGCCCCTAAAACAGCATGAATTGAGGGCCCCCGATCCGGGATCGGATCTAGTGGGGGGCAGACTTTCTCTCTTCGCCCAGGCTTGGGCAAGAGATGTCCAGGATCCCTGGGCGCTAGAGATAATATCTCAGGGATACCTTCTGGACTTCAAATACTCTCCTCCAAGAGAGAGATTTCATCTGTCAAGGTTGTCAACAAACCAAACAAAGAAAGAAGCGTTTCTACGCTGCATACAAGAACTATTGTTAATGGGAGTAATCCATCCAGTTCCACGGTCGGAACAGGGACAGGGGTTTTACTCAAATCTGTTTGTGGTTCCCAAAAAAGAGGGAACTTTCAGACCAATCCTGGATTTAAAGATCCTAAACAAATTCCTAAGAGTTCCATCATTCAAAATGGAGACTATTCGGACAATTTTACCCATGATCCAAGAAGGTCAGTACATGACCACAGTGGATTTAAAGGATGCTTACCTTCACATAGATCATTACCGGTATCTAAGGTTTGCCTTTCTAGACAGGCATTACCAGTTTGTAGCTCTTCCATTCGGATTGGCTACAGCTCCAAGAATCTTCACAAAGGTTCTAGGTACTCTTCTGGCGGTACTAAGACCGCGGGGAATTTCGGTAGCTCCGTACCTAGACGACATTCTGATACAAGCTTCAAGCTTTCAAACTGCCAAGTCTCATACAGAGTTAGTACTGGCTTTTCTAAGGTCACATGGATGGAAGGTGAACGAAAAGAAAAGTTCACTCGTTCCACTCACAAGAGTTCCCTTCCTGGGGACTCTTATAGATTCTGTAGAAATGAAGATTTACCTGACAGAGGACAGGTTAACAAGACTTCAAAGTGCTTGCCGCACCCTTCATTCCATTCAACACCCGTCAGTGGCTCAATGCATGGAGGTAATCGGCTTAATGGTAGCGGCAATGGACATAGTGCCATTTGCTCGCTTACACCTCAGACCACTGCAACTATGCATGCTAAGTCAGTGGAATGGGGATTACTCAGACTTGTCCCCTTCTCTGAATCTGGATCAAGAGACCAGAAATTCTCTTCTATGGTGGCTTTCTCAGCCACATCTGTCCAGGGGGATGCCATTCAGCAGACCAGACTGGACAATTGTAACAACAGACGCCAGCCTTCTAGGTTGGGGTGCCGTCTGGAATTCTCTGAAGGCTCAGGGACAATGGAGTCAGGAGGAGAGTCTCCTGCCAATAAACATTCTGGAATTGAGAGCAGTTCTCAATGCCCTCCTGGCTTGGCCCCAGTTGACAACTCGGGGGTTCATCAGGTTTCAGTCGGACAACATCACGACTGTAGCTTACATCAACCATCAGGGAGGGACAAGGAGCTCCCTAGCAATGATGGAAGTATCAAAGATAATTCGCTGGGCAGAGTCTCACTCTTGCCACCTGTCAGCAATCCACATCCTGGGAGTGGAGAACTGGGAGGCGGATTTCTTAAGTCGTCAGACTTTTCATCCGGGGGAGTGGGAACTTCATCCGGAGGTCTTTGCCCAAATACTTCGACGTTGGGGCAAACCAGAGATAGATCTCATGGCGTCTCGACAGAACGCCAAGCTTCTTCGTTACGGGTCCAGATCCAGGGATCCAGGAGCAGTCCTAATAGATGCCCTGACAGCACCTTGGGACTTCAGGATGGCTTATGTGTTTCCACCCTTCCCGATGCTTCCTCGATTGATTGCCAGAATCAAACAGGAGAGAGCATCAGTGATTCTAATAGCACCTGCATGGCCACGCAGGACTTGGTATGCAGACCTGGTGGACATGTCATCCTGTCCACCTTGGTCTCTACCTCTGAAACGGGATCTCCTGATACAGGGTCCTTTCAAACATCAAAATCTAACTTCTCTGAAGCTGACTGCTTGGAAATTGAACGTTTGATTTTATCAAGACGTGGGTTTTCTGAGTCAGTTATTGACACCTTAATACAGGCTAGGAAGCCTGTTACCAGAAAGATTTACCATAAGATATGGCGTAATACCTATATTGGTGTGAATCCAAAGGTTACTCTTGGAGTAAGGTTAGGATTCCTAGGATATTGTCCTTTCTACAAGAAGGTTTAGAAAAGGGTTTATCCGCTAGTTCATTAAAGGGACAGATCTCAGCTCTGTCTATTCTGTTACACAAACGTCTGTCAGAAGTGCCAGACGTTCAGGCTTTTTGTCAGGCTTTGGCGAGGATTAAGCCTGTGTTTAAAACTGTTGCTCCGCCATGGAGTTTAAACCTTGTTCTTAACGTTTTACAGGGCGTTCCGTTTGAACCCCTCCATTCCATTGATATAAAGTTGTTATCTTGGAAAGTTCTATTTTTAATGGCTATTTCCTCGGCTCGAAGAGTCTCTGAGTTATCAGCCTTACATTGTGATTCTCCTTATTTGATTTTTCATTCAGATAAGGTAGTTCTGCGTACTAAACCTGGGTTCTTACCTAAAGTAGTCACTAACAGGAATATCAATCAAGAGATTGTTGTTCCTTCTTTGTGCCCAAATCCTTCTTCGAAGAAGGAACGTCTACTACACAATCTGGACGTAGTTCGTGCCCTAAAATTTTACTTACAGGCAACTAAGGAATTTCAACAAACATCTTCTCTGTTTGTCGTGTACTCTGGTCAGAGGAGAGGTCAAAAGGCTTCTGCTACCTCTCTTTCCTTTTGGCTTCGTAGTATAATACGTTTAGCTTATGAGACTGCTGGACAGCAGCCTCCTGAAAGGATTACAGCTCATTCTACTAGAGCTGTGGCTTCCACTTGGGCCTTCAAGAATGAGGCCTCTGTTGAACAGATTTGCAAGGCTGCAACTTGGTCTTCGCTTCATACTTTTTCCAAATTTTACAAATTTGACACTTTTGCTTCCTCGGAGGCTATTTTTGGGAGAAAGGTTCTTCAGGCAGTGGTTCCTTCTGTATAAAGAGCCTGCCTATCCCTCCCGTCATCCGTGTACTTTTGCTTTGGTATTGGTATCCCAGAAGTAATGATGACCCGTGGACTGATCACACTTAACAGAAGAAAACATAATTTATGCTTACCTGATAAATTCCTTTCTTCTGTAGTGTGATCAGTCCACGGCCCGCCCTGTTTTTAAGGCAGGCAGTTATTTTTTAAATTATACTCCAGTCACCACTACACCCTTGGTTTCTCCTTTCTCGTTGGTCTTTGGTCGAATGACTGGGGGTGACGTAGAGGGGAGGAGCTATATGCAGCTCTGCTGGGTGAATCCTCTTGCACTTCCTGTTGGGGAGGAGTAATATCCCAGAAGTAATGATGACCCGTGGACTGATCACACTACAGAAGAAAGGAATTTATCAGGTAAGCATAAATTATGTTTTTTTGACTGTGAAACATCAGTCTGCTAGTGTAATCTAATTGCAGTTGCCTGCCAGCATGTGTGCCAGGCTCACAGCTTATACTGTGCCCACTTGCCGAGTGCCACCACTCATATCTGGTGTAACAGTAGTGTAAATTTAAAAAAAATAAACTTTTTTGACTGTGAAACATCAGTCTGCTAGTGTAATCTAATTGCAGTTGCCTGCCTGCCAGCGTGTGTGCCAGGCCCACTTGCCCATTGCCACCACTCATATCTGTTGTAACAGTAGTGTAAATTAAAAAAAAAAACAATTTGACTGCTAGTGTAATCTAATTGCAGTTGCCTGCCTGCCAGCGTGTGTGCCAGGCTCACAGCGTATACTTTGCTTACTTGCCCAGTGCCACCACTCATATCTGGTGTAACAGTAGTGTAAATTTAAAAAAAAAAAACTTTTTTGACTGTGAAACATCAGTCTGCTTGTGTAATCTAATTGCAGTTGCCTGCCTGCCAGCGTGTGTGCCAGGCCCACTTGCCCAGTGCCACCACTCATATCTGTTGTAACAGTAGTGTAATTTTTAAAAAAAAAAAACTTTTTTGACTGTGAAACATCAGTCTGCTAGTGTAATCTAATTGCAGTTGCCTGCCTGCCAGCGTGTGTGCCAGGCCCACTTGCCCAGTGCCACCACTCATATCTGTTGTAACAGTAGTGTAAATTTTAAAAAAAATAACTTTTTTGACTGTGAAACATCAGTCTGCTAGTGTAATCTAATTGCAGTTGCCTGCCTGCCAGCGTGTGTGCCAGGCTCACAGCGTATACTGTGCCCACTTGCCCAGTGCCACCACTCATATCTGGTGTAACAGTAGTGTAAATTTAAAAAAAATAAACTTTTTTGACTGTGAAACATCAGTCTGCTAGTGTAATCTAATTGCAGTTGCCTGCCTGCCAGCGTGTGTGAAAGCCTCACAGCGTATACTGTGCCCACTTGCCCAGTGGCACCACTCATATCTGGTGTAACAGTTGTGTAAATTTAAAAAAAAAAAACTTTTTTGACTGTGAAACATCAGTCTGCTTGTGTAATCTAATTGCAGTTGCCTGCCTGCCAGCGTGTGTGCCAGGCTCACAGCGTATACTTTGCTTACTTGCCCAGTGCCACCACTCATATCTGGTGTAACAGTAGTGTAAATTTAAAAAAAAAAAACTTTTTTGACTGTGAAACATCAGTCTGCTTGTGTAATCTAATTGCAGTTGCCTGCCTGCCAGCGTGTGTGCCAGGCCCACTTGCCCAGTGCCACCACTCATATCTGTTGTAACAGTAGTGTAATTTTTTTTTAAAAAAAAACTTTTTTGACTGTGAAACATCAGTCTGCTAGTGTAATCTAATTGCAGTTGCCTGCCTGCCAGCGTGTGTGCCAGGCCCACTTGCCCAGTGCCACCACTCATATCTGTTGTAACAGTAGTGTAAATTTAAAAAAAAATAACTTTTTTGACTGTGAAACATCAGTCTGCTTGTGTAATCTAATTGCAGTTGCCTGCCTGCCAGCGTGTGTGCCAGGCCCACTTGCCCAGTGCCACCACTCATATCTGTTGTAACAGTAGTGTAATTTTTTTTTAAAAAAAAACTTTTTTGACTGTGAAACATCAGTCTGCTAGTGTAATCTAATTGCAGTTGCCTGCCTGCCAGCGTGTGTGCCAGGCCCACTTGCCCAGTGCCACCACTCATATCTGTTGTAACAGTAGTGTAAATTTAAAAAAAAATAACTTTTTTGACTGTGAAACATCAGTCTGCTAGTGTAATCTAATTGCAGTTGCCTGCCTGCCAGCGTGTGTGCCAGCCTCACAGCGTATACTGTGCCCACTTGCCCAGTGGCACCACTCATATCTGGTGTAACAGTTGTGTAAATTTTAAAAAAAAAAAAACTTTTTTGACTGTGAAACATCAGTCTGCTTGTGTAATCTAATTACAGTTGCCTGCCTGCCAGCGTGTGTGCCAGGCCCACTTGCCCAGTGCCACCACTCATATCTGTTGTAACAGTAGTGTAAATTTAAAAAAAAAAACTTTTTTGACTGTGAAACATAAGTCTGCTTGTTTAATCTAATTGCAGTTGCCTGCCTGCCAGAGTGTGTGCCAGGCCCACTTGCCCAGTGCCACCACTCATATCTGTTGTAACAGTAGTGTAAATTTAAAAAAAAAAAACTTTTTTGACTGTAAAACATCAGTCTGCTTGTGTAATCTAATTGCAGTTGCCTGCCTGCCAGCGTGTGTGCCAGGCCCACTTGCCCAGTGCCACCACTCATATCTGTTGTAGCAGTAGTGTAAATTAAAAAAAAAAACTTTTTTGACTGTGAAACATCAGTCTGCTAGTGTAATCTAATTGCAGTTGCCTGCCTGCCAGTGTGTGTGCCAGGCTCACAGCGTATATTGTGCCCACTTGCCCAGTGCCACCACTCATATCTGGTGTAACAGTAGTGTAAATTAAAAAAAATAAACTTTTTTGACTGTGAAACATCAGTCTGCTAGTGTAATCTAATTGCAGTTGCCTGCCTGCCAGTGTGTGTGCCAGGCTCACAGCGTATATTTTGCCCACTTGCCCAGTGCCACCACTCATATCTGTTGTAACAGTAGTGTAAATTAAAAAAAAAAAAACGTTTTTGACTGTGAAACATCAGTCTGCTTGTGTAATCTAATTGCAGTTGCCTGCCTGCCAGCGTGTGTGCCAGGCCCACTTGCCCAGTGCCACCACTCATATTTGTTGTAACAGTAGTGTAAATTTTAAAAAAAAACTTTTTTGACTGTGAAACATCAGTCTGCTAGTGTAATCTAATTGCAGTTGCCTGCCTGCCTGCCAGTGTGTGTGCCAGGCTCACAGCATATACTGTGCCCACTTGCCCAGTGCCACCACTCATATCTGGTGTAACAATAGTGTAAATTAAAAAAATAAAACTTTTTTGACTGTGAAACATCAGTCTGCTTGTGTAATCTAATTGTAGTTGCCTGCCTGCCAGCGTGTGTGCCAGGCCCACTTGCCCAGTGCCACCACTCATATCTGTTGTAACAGTAGTGTAAATTTAAAAAAAAAAAACTTTTTTGACTGTGAAACATCAGTCTGCTTGTGTAATCTAATTGCTGTTGCCTGCCAGCGTGTGTGCCAGGCCCACTTGCCCAGTGCCACCACTCGTATCTGTTGTAACAGTAGTGTAAATTTAAAAAAAAAACTTTTTTGACTGTGAAACATCAGTCTGCTAGTGTAATCTAATTGCAGTTGCCTGCCTGCCAGCGTGTGTGCCAGGCTCACAGCGTATACTGTGCCCACTTGCCCAGTGCCACCACTCATATCTGGTGTAACAGTAGTGTAAATTTTAAAAAAACAACTTTTTTGATTGTGAAACATCAGTCTGCTTGTGTAATCTAATTGCAGTTGCCTGCCTGCCAGCGTGTGTGCCAGGCCCACTTGCCCAGTGCCACCACTCATATCTGTTGTAACAGTAGTGTAATTTTTTTTTAAAAAAAAACTTTTTTGACTGTGAAACATCAGTCTGCTAGTGTAATCTAATTGCAGTTGCCTGCCTGCCAGCGTGTGTGCCAGGCCCACTTGCCCAGTGCCACCACTCATATCTGTTGTAACAGTAGTGTAAATTTAAAAAAAAATAACTTTTTTGACTGTGAAACATCAGTCTGCTTGTGTAATCTAATTGCAGTTGCCTGCCTGCCAGCGTGTGTTCCAGGCCCACTTGCCCAGTGCCACCACTCATATCTGTTGTAACAGTAGTGTAATTTTTTTTAAAAAAAAACTTTTTTGACTGTGAAACATCAGTCTGCTAGTGTAATCTAATTGCAGTTGCCTGCCTGCCAGCGTGTGTGCCAGGCCCACTTGCCCAGTGCCACCACTCATATCTGTTGTAACAGTAGTGTAAATTTAAAAAAAAATAACTTTTTTGACTGTGAAACATCAGTCTGCTAGTGTAATCTAATTGCAGTTGCCTGCCTGCCAGCGTGTGTGCCAGCCTCACAGCGTATACTGTGCCCACTTGCCCAGTGCCACCACTCATATCTGTTGTAACAGTAGTGTAAATTTAAAAAAAAAAACTTTTTTGACTGTGAAACATAAGTCTGCTTGTTTAATCTAATTGCAGTTGCCTGCCTGCCAGTGTGTGTGCCAGGCCCACTTGCCAAGTGCCACCACTCATATCTGTTGTAACAGTAGTGTAAATTTAAAAAAAAAAAACTTTTTTGACTGTGAAACATCAGTCTGCTTGTGTAATATAATTGCAGTTGCCTGCCTGCCAGCGTGTGTGCCAGGCCCACTTGCCCAGTGCCACCACTCATATCTGTTGTAGCAGTAGTGCAAATTAAAAAAAAAAAACTTTTTTGACTGTGAAACATCAGTCTGCTAGTGTAATCTAATTGCAGTTGCCTGCCTGCCAGCGTGTGTGCCAGCCTCACAGCGTATACTGAGCCCACTTGCCCAGTGCCACCACTCATATCTGGTGTAACAGTAGTGTAAATTTAAAAAAAATAAACTTTTTTGACTGTGAAACATCAGTCTGCTAGTGTAATCTAATTGCAGTTGCCTGCCTGCCAGTGTGTGTGCCAGCCTCACAGTGTATACTGTGCCCACTTGCCCCGTGCCACCACTCATATCTGGTGTAACAGTAGTGTAAATTTAAAAAAAAAAAACTTTTTTGACTGTGAAACATCAGTCTGCTAGTGTAATCTAATTGCAGTTGCCTGCCTGCCAGCGTGTGCGCCAGGCTCACAGCTTATACTGTGCCCACTTGCCCAGTGCCACCACTCATATCTGGTGTAACAGTAGTGTAAATTTAAAAAAAAAAACTTTTTTGACTGTGAAACATCAGTCTGCTAGTGTAATCTAATTGCAGTTGCCTGCCTGCCAGCGTGTGTGCCAGGCCCACTTGCCCAGTGCCACCACTCATATCTGTTGTAACAGTAGTGTAAATTTAAAAAAAAACAAACTTTTTTAACTGTGAAACATCAGTCTGCTAGTGTAATCTAATTGCAGTTGCCTGCCAGCGTGTGTGCCAGGCCCACTTGCCCAGTGCCACCACTCATATCTGGTGTAACAGTAGTGTAAATTTAAAAAAAAAAACTTTTTTGACTGTGAAACATCAGTCTGCTAGTGTAATCTAATTGCAGTTGCCTGCCTGCCAGCGTGTGTGCCAGGCCCACTTGCCCAGTGCCACCACTCATATCTGTTGTAACAGTAGTGTAAATTTAAAAAAAAACAAACTTTTTTAACTGTGAAACATCAGTCTGCTAGTGTAATCTAATTGCAGTTGCCTGCCAGCGTGTGTGCCAGGCCCACTTGCCCAGTGCCACCACTCATATCTGGTGTAACAGTAGTGTAAATTTAAAAAAAAAAACTTTTTTGACTGTGAAACATCAGTCTGCTAGTGTAATCTAATTGCAGTTGCCTGCCTGCCAGCGTGTGCGCCAGGCTCACAGCTTATACTGTGCCCACTTGCCCAGTGCCACCACTCATATCTGGTGTAACAGTAGTGTAAATTTAAAAAAAAAAACTTTTTTGACTGTGAAACATCAGTCTGCTAGTGTAATCTAATTGCAGTTGCCTGCCTGCCAGCGTGTGTGCCAGGCCCACTTGTCCAGTGCCACCACTCATATCTGTTGTAACAGTAGTGTAAATTTAAAAAAAAACAAACTTTTTTAACTGTGAAACATCAGTCTGCTAGTGTAATCTAATTGCAGTTGCCTGCCAGCGTGTGTGCCAGGCCCACTTGCCCAGTGCCACCACTCATATCTGGTGTAACAGTAGTGTAAATTTAAAAAAAAAAACTTTTTTGACTGTGAAACATCAGTCTGCTAGTGTAATCTAATTGCAGTTGCCTGCCTGCCAGCGTGTGTGCCAGGCCCACTTGCCCAGTGCCACCACTCATATCTGTTGTAACAGTAGTGTAAATTTAAAAAAAAACAAACTTTTTTAACTGTGAAACATCAGTCTGCTAGTGTAATCTAATTGCAGTTGCCTGCCAGCGTGTGTGCCAGCCTTACAGCGTATACTGTGCCCACTTGCCCAGTGCCACCACTCATATCTGTTGTAACAGTAGTGTAAATTTAAAAAAAAAAACTTTTTTGACTGTGAAACATCAGTCTGCTAGTGTAATCTAATTGCAGTTGCCTGCCTGCCAGCGTGTGTGCCAGGCCCACTTGCCCATTGCCACCACTCATATCTGTTGTAACAGTAGTGTAAATTAAAAAAAAAAAATTTCACTGTGAAACATCAGTCTGCTAGTGTAATCTAATTGCAGTTGCCTGCCTGCCAGCGTGTGTGCCAGGCTCACAACGTATACTTTGCTTGCTTGCCCAGTGCCACCACTCATATCTGGTGTAACAGTAGTGTAAATTTAAAAAAATAAACTTTTTTGACTGTGAAACATCAGTCTGCTAGTGTAATCTAATTGCAGTTGCCTGCCTGCCAGCGTGTGTGCCAGCCTCACAGCGTATACTGTGCCCTCTTGCCCAGTGGCACCACTCATATCTGGTGTAACAGTTGTGTAAATTTAAAAAAAAAAAACTTTTTTGACTGAAACATCAGTCTGCTTGTGTAATCTAATTACAGATGCCTGCCTGCCAGCGTGTGTGCCAGGCCCACTTGCCCAGTGCCACCACTCATATCTGTTGTAACAGTAGTGTAAATTTAAAAAAAAAACTTTTTTGACTGTGAAACATCAGTCTGCTTGTTTAATCTAATTGCAGTTGCTTGCCTGCCAGCGTGTGTGCCAGGCCCACTTGCCCAGTGCCACCACTCATATCTGTTGTAACAGTAGTGTAAATTTAAAAAAAAAAAACTTTTTTGACTGTAAAACATCAGTCTGCTTGTGTAATCTAATTGCAGTTGCCTGCCTGCCAGCGTGTGTGCCAGGCCCACTTGCCCAGTGCCACCACTCATATCTGTTGTAGCAGTAGTGTAAATTAAAAAAAAAAACTTTTCTGACTGTGAAACATCAGTCTGCTAGTGTAATCTAATTGCAGTTGCCTGCCTGCCAGTGTGTGTGCCAGGCTCACAGCGTATATTGTGCCCACTTGCCCAGTGCCACCACTCATATCTGGTGTAACAGTAGTGTAAATTAAAAAAAATAAACTTTTTTGACTGTGAAACATCAGTCTGCTAGTGTAATCTAATTGCAGTTGCCTGCCTGCCAGTGTGTGTGCCAGGCTCACAGCGTATATTTTGCCCACTTGCCCAGTGCCACCACTCATATCTGTTGTAACAGTAGTGTAAATTAAAAAAAAAAACGTTTTTGACTGTGAAACATCAGTCTGCTTGTGTAATCTAATTGCAGTTGCCTGCCTGCCAGCGTGTGTGCCAGGCCCACTTGCCCAGTGCCACCACTCATATTTGTTGTAACAGTAGTGTAAATTTAAAAAAAAAACTTTTTTGACTGTGAAACATCAGTCTGCTAGTGTAATCTAATTGCAGTTGCCTGTCTGCCAGTGTGTGTGCCAGGCTCACAGCATATACTGTGCCCACTTGCCCAGTGCCACCACTCATATCTGGTGTAACAATAGTGTAAATTAAAAAAATAAAACTTTTTTGACTGTGAAACATCAGTCTGCTTGTGTAATCTAATTGTAGTTGCCTGCCTGCCAGCGTGTGTGCCAGGCCCACTTGCCCAGTGCCACCACTCATAACTGTTGTAACAGTAGTGTAAATTTAAAAAAAACAAACTTTTTTGACTGTGAAACATCAGTCTGCTTGTGTAATCTAATTGCTGTTGCCTGCCAGCGTGTGTGCCAGGCCCACTTGCCCAGTGCCACCACTCGTATCTGTTGTAACAGTAGTGTAAATTTAAAAAAAAAACTTTTTTGACTGTGAAACATCAGTCTGCTAGTGTAATCTAATTGCAGTTGCCTGCCTGCCAGCGTGTGTGCCAGGCTCACAGCGTATACTGTGCCCACTTGCCCAGTGCCACCACTCATATTTGGTGTAACAGTAGTGTAAATTTTAAAAAAACAACTTTTTTGACTGTGAAACATCAGTCTGCTTGTGTAATCTAATTACAGTTGCCTGCCTGCCAGCGTGTGTGCCAGGCCCACTTGCCCAGTGCCACCACTCATATCTGTTGTAACAGTAGTGTAAATTTAAAAAAAAAAACTTTTTTGACTGTGAAACATCAGTCTGCTAGTGTAATCTAATTGCAGTTGCCTGCCTGCCAGCGTGTGTGCCAGGCTCACAGCGTATACTGTGCCCACTTGAACAGTGCCACCACTCATATCTGGTGTAACAGTAGTGTAAATTTAAAAAAACAAACTTTTTTGACTGTGAAACATCAGTCTGCTAGTGTAATCTAATTGTAGTTGCCTGCCAGCGTGTGTGCCAGGCTCACAGCGTATACTGTGCCCACTTGCCCAGTGCCACCACTCATATCTGGTGTAACAGTAGTGTAAATTAAAAAAATAACTTTTTTGACTGTGAAACATCAGTCTGCTAGTGTAATCTAATTGCAGTTGCCTGCCTGCCATCGTGTGTGCCAGGTTCACAGCGTATACTGTGCCCACTTGCCCAGTGCCACCACTCATATCTGGTGTAACAGTAGTGTAAATTTAAAAAAAAAAACTTTTTTGACTGTGAAACATCAGTCTGCTTGTTTAATCTAATTGCAGTTGCCTGCCTGCCAGCGTGTGTGCCAGGCCCACTTGCCCAGTGCCACCACTCATATCTGTTGTAGCAGTAGTGCAAATTAAAAAAAAAAAACTTTTTTGACTGTGAAACATCAGTCTGCTAGTGTAATCTAATTGTAGTTGCCTGCCTGCCAGCGTGTGTGCCAGCCTCGCAGCGTATACTGAGCCCACTTGCCCAGTGCCACCACTCATATCTGGTGTAACAGTAGTGTAAATTTAAAAAAAATAAACTTTTTTGACTGTGAAACATTAGTCTGCTAGTGTAATCTAATTGCAGTTGCCTGCCTGCCAGTGTGTGTGCCAGCCTAACAGCGTATACTGAGCCCACTTGCCCAGTGCCACCACTCATATCTGGTGTAACAGTAGTGTAAATTTAAAAAAAAACTACTTTTTTGACTGTGAAACATCAGTCTGCTAGTGTAATCTAATTGCAGTTGCCTGCCTGCCTGCCAGCGTGTGTGCCAGGCCCACTTGCACAGTGCCACCACTCATATCTGTTGTAACAGTAGTGTAAATTTAAAAAAAAAAACTTTTTTAACTGTGAAACATCAGTCTGCTAGTGTAATCTAATTGCAGTTGCCTGCCAGCATGTGTGCCAGGCTCACAGCTTATACTGTGCCCACTTGCCCAGTGCCACCACTCATATCTGGTGTAACAGTAGTGTAAATTTAAAAAAAAAACTTTTTTGACTGTGAAACATCAGTCTGCTAGTGTAATCTAATTGCAGTTGCCTGCCTGCCAGCGTGTGTGCCAGCCTCACAGCGTATACTGTGCCCACTTGCCCAGTGCCACCACTCATATCTGGTGTAACAGTAGTGTAAATTTAAAAAAAAAAAAAATTTTGACTGTGAAACATCGGTCTGCTTGTGTAATCTAATTGCAGTTGCCTGCCTGCCAGCGTGTGTGCCAGGCTCACAGCGTATACTGTGCCGACTTGCCCAGTGCCACCACTCATATCTGGTGTAACAGTAGTGTAAATTAAAAAAAAAAAACTTTTTTGACTGTGAAACATCAGTCTGCTTGTGTAATCTAATTGCAGTTGCCTGCCTGCCAGCGTGTGTGCCAGGCCCACTTGCCCAGTGCCACCACTCATATCTGTTGTAACAGTAGTGTAAATTTAAAAAAAAAAAAACTTTTTTGACTGTGAAACATCAGTCTGCTAGTGTAATCTAATTGCAGTTGCCTGCCTGCCAGCGTGTGTGTCAGGCTCACAGCGTATACTGTGCCCACTTGCCCAGTGCCACCACTCATATCTGTTGTAACAGTAGTGTAAATTTATAAAAAACAAACTTTTTTGACTTTGAAACATCAGTCTGCTAGTGTAATCTAATAGCAGTTGCCTGCCTGCCAGTGTGTGTGCCAGACTCACAGTGTATACTGTGCCCACTTGCCCAGTGCCACCACTCATATCTGGTGTAACAGTAGTGTAAATTTAAAAAAAATAAACTTTTTTGACTGTGAAACATCAGTCTGCTAGTGAAATCTAATTGCAGTTGCCTGCCTGTCAGCGTGTGTGCCAGGCTCACAGCGTATACTGTGCCCACTTGCCCAGTGCCACCACTCATATCTGGTGTAACAGTAGTGTAAATTAAAAAAAATAAACTTTTTTGACTGTGAAACATCAGTCTGCTAGTGTAATCTAATTGCAGTTGCCTGCCTGACAGTGTGTGTGCCAGGCTCACAGCATATATTGTTCCCACTTGCCCAGTGCCACCACTCATATCTGTTGTAACAGTAGTGTAAATTTAAAAAAAAAAACGTTTTTGACTGTGAAACATCAGTCTGCTTGTGTAATCTAATTGCAGTTGCCTGCCTGCCAGCGTGTGTGCCAGGCCCAGTTGCCCAGTGCCACCACTCATATTTGTTGTAACAGTAGTGTAAATTTAAAAAAAAAACTTTTTTGACTGTGAAACATCAGTCTGCTAGTGTAATCTAATTGCAGTTGCCTGCCTGCCAGTGTGTGTGCCAGGCTCACAGCATATACTGTGCCCACTTGCCCAGTGCCACCACTCATATCTGGTGTAACAATAGTGTAAATTAAAAAAATAAAACTTTTTTGACTGTGAAACATCAGTCTGCTTGTGTAATCTAATTGCAGTTGCCTGCCTGCCAGCGTGTGTGCCAGGCCCACTTGCCCAGTGCCACCACACATATCTGTTGTAACAGTAGTGTAAATTATAGAAAAACAAACTTTTTTGACTGTGAAACATCAGTCTGCTTGTGTAATCTAATTGCTGTTGCCTGCCAGCGTGTGTGCCAGGCCCACTTGCCCAGTGCCACCACTCGTATCTGTTGTAACAGTAGTGTAAATTTAAAAAAAAAAACTTTTTTGACTGTGAAACATCAGTCTGCTAGTGTAATCTAATTGCAGTTGCCTGCCTGCCTGCCAGCGTGTGTGCCAGGCTCACAGCGTATACTGTGCCCACTTGCCCTGTGCCACCACTCATATCTGGTGTAACAGTAGTGTAAATTTAAAAAAAATAAACTTTTTTGACTGTGAAACATCAGTCTGCAAGTGTAATCTAATTGCAGTTGCCTGCCAGCGTGTGTGCCAGGCTCACAGTATATACTGTGCCCACTTGCCCAGTGCCACCACTCATATCTGGTGTAACAGTAGTGTAAATTTAAAAAAAAAACTTTTTTGACTGTGAAACATCAGTCTGCTTGTTTAATCTAACCACAGTTGCCTGCCTGCCAGCGTGTGTGCCAGGCCCACTTGCCCAGTGCCACCACTCATATCTGTTGTAACAGTAGTGTAAATTAAAAAAAAAAATAACTTTTTTGACTGTGAAACATCAGTCTGCTAGTGTAATCTAATTGCAGTTGCCTGCCTGCCAGCGTGTGTGCCAGGCTCACAGCGTATACTGTGCCCACTTGCCCAGTGCCACCACTCATATCTGGTGTAACAGTAGTGTAAAATTAAAAAAAAAAACTTTTTTGACTGTGAAACATCAGTCTGCTTGAGTAATCTAATTGCAGTTGCCTGCCTGCCTGCCAGTGTGTGTGCCAGGCCCACTTGCCCAGTGCCACCACTCATATCTGTTGTAACAGTAGTGTAAATTTTAAAAAAAAGAAAACTTTTTTGACTGTGAAACATCAGTCTGCTAGTGTAATCTAATTGTAGTTGCCTGCCAGCGTGTGTGCCAGGCTCACAGCGTATACTGTGCCCACTTGCCCAGTGCCACCACTCATATCTGGTGTAACAGTAGTGTAATTTTAAAAAAAAATACTTTTTTGACTGTGAAACATCAGTCTGCTAGTGTAATCTAATTGCAGTTGCCTGCCTGCTAGCGTGTGTGTCAGACTCACAGCGTATACTGTGCCCACTTGCCCAGTGCCACCACTCATATCTGGTGTAACAGTAGTGTAAATTTAAAAAAAAAACTTTTTTGACTGTGAAACATCAGTCTGCTAGTGTAATCTAATTGCAGTTGCCTGCCTGCCAGCGTGTGTGCCAGGCTCACAGTGTATACTGTGCCCACTTGCCCAGTGCCACCACTCATATCTGGTGTAACAGTAGTGTAAATTTAAAAAAAAAAACTTTTTTGACTGTGAAACATCAGTCTGCTTGTGTAATCTAATTGCAGTTGCCTGCCTGCCAGCGTGTGTGCCAGGCCCACTTGCCCAGTGCCACCACTCATATCTGTTGTAACAGTAGTGTAAATTTAAAAACAAAAAAAACTTTTTTGACTGTGAAACATCAGTCTGCTAGTGTAATCTAATTGCAGTTGCCTGCCTGCTAGCGTGTGTGTCAGACTCACAGCGTATACTGTGCCCACTTGCCCAGTGCCACCACTCATATCTGTTGTAACAGTAGTGTAAATTTATAAAAAACAAACTTTTTTGACTTTGAAACATCAGTCTGCTAGTGTAATCTAATTGCAGTTGCCTGCCTGCCAGTGTGTGTGCCAGACTCACAGCATATACTGTGCCCACTTGCCCAGTGCCACCACTCATATCTGGTGTAACAGTAGTGTAAATTTAAAAAAAATTAACTTTTTTGACTGTGAAACATCAGTCTGCTAGTGAAATCTAATTGCAGTTGCCTGCCTGCCAGCGTGTGTGCCAGGCTCACAGCGTATACTGTGCCCACTTGCCCAGTGCCACCACTCATATCTGGTGTAACAGTAGTATAAATTAAAAAAAATAAACTTTTTTGACTGTGAAACATCAGTCTGCTAGTGTAATCTAATTGCAGTTGCCTGTCTGCCAGTGTGTGTGACAGGCTCACAGCGTATATTGTGCCCACTTGCCCAGTGCCACCACTCATATCTGTTGTAACAGTAGTGTAAATTTAAAAAAAAAAAAAAATGTTTTTGACTGTGAAACATCAGTCTGCTTGTGTAATCTAATTGCAGTTGCCTGCCTGCCATCGTGTGTGCCAGGCCCACTTGCCCAGTGCCACCACTCATATCTGTTGTAACAGTAGTGTAAATTTTAAAAAAAACAAACTTTTTTGACTGTGAAACATCAGTCTGCTTGTGTAATCTAATTGCTGTTGCCTACCAGCGTGTGTGCCAGGCCCACTTGCCCAGTGCCACCACTCGTATCTGTTGTAACAGTAGTGTAAATTTAAAAAAAAAAACTTTTTTGACTGTGAAACATCAGTCTGCTAGTGTAATCTAATTGCAGTTGCCTGCCTGCCAGTGTGTGTGCCAGACCAGTGTGTGTGCCAGACTCACAGCGTATACTGTGCCCACTTGCCCAGTGCCACCACTCATATTTGTTGTAACAGTAGTGTAAATTTAAAAAAAAAACTTTTTTGACTGTGAAACATTAGTCTGCTAGTGTAATCTAATTGCAGTTGCCTGCCTGCCAGTGTGTGTGCCAGGCTCACAGCATATACTGTGCCCACTTGCCCAGTGCCACCACTCATATCTGGTGTAACAATAGTGTAAATTAAAAAAATAAAACTTTTTTGACTGTGAAACATCAGTCTGCTTGTGTAATCTAATTACAGTTGCCTGCCTGCCAGCGTGTGTGCCAGACCCACTTGCCCAGTGCCACTACTCATATCTGTTGTAACAGTAGTGTAAATTTAAAAAAAAAAAACTTTTTTGACTGTGAAACATCAGTCTGCTTGTGTAATCTAATTGCTGTTGCCTACCAGCGTGTGTGCCAGGCCCACTTGCCCAGTGCCACCACTCGTATCTGTTGTAACAGTAGTGTAAATTTAAAAAAAAAAACTTTTTTTGACTGTGAAACATCAGTCTGCTAGTGTAATCTAATTGCAGTTGCCTGCCTGCCAGCGTGTGTGCCAGGCTCACAGCGTATACTGTGCCCACTTGCCCAGTGCCACCACTCATATCTGGTGTAACAGTAGTGTAAATTTAAAAAAAATAAACTTTTTTGACTGTGAAACATCAGTCTGCTAGTGTAATCTAATTGCAGTTGCCTGCCTGCCAGCGTGTGTGCCAGGCTCACAGTGTATACTGTGCCCACTTGCCCAGTGCCACCACTCATATCTGGTGTAACAGTAGTGTAAATTTTAAAAAAACAACTTTTTTGACTGTGAAACATCAGTCTGCTTGTGTAATCTAATTACAGTTGCCTGCCTGCCAGCGTGTGTGCCAGGCCCACTTGCCCAGTGCCACCACTCATATCTGTTGTAACAGTAGTGTAAATTAAAAAAAAACAACTTTTTTGACTGTGAAACATCAGTCTGCTAGTGTAATCTAATTGCAGTTGCCTGCCTGCCAGAGTGTGTGCCAGGCTCACAGCGTATACTGTGCCCACTTGCCCAGTGCCACCACTCATATCTGGTGTAACAGTAGTGTAAATTAAAAAAAAAAAACTTTTTTGACTGTGAAACATCAGTCTGCTTGAGTAATCTAATTGCAGTTGCCTGCCAGCGTGAGTGCCAGGCCCACTTGCCCAGTGCCACCACTCATATCTGTTGTAACAGTAGTGTAAATTTAAAAAAAAAAAACTTTTTTGACTGTGAAACATCAGTCTCCTAGTGTAATCTAATTGTAGTTGCCTGCTAGCGTGTGTGCCAGGCTCACAGCGTATACTGTGCCCACTTGCCCAGTGCCACCACTCATATCTGTTGTAACAGTAGTGTAAATTTATAAAAAACAAACTTTTTTGACTTTGAAACATCAGTCTGCTAGCGTAATCTAATTGCAGTTGCCTGCCTGCCAGTGTGTGTGCCAGGCCCACTTGCCCAGTGCCACCACTCATATCTGTGTAAATTTAAAAACAAAAAAAAAATTTTTGACTGTGAAACATCAGTCTGCTAGTGTAATCTAATTGCAGTTGCCTGCCTGCCAGCGTGTGTGTCAGACTCACAGCGTATACTGTGCCCACTTGCCCAGTGCCACCACTCATATCTGTTGTAACAGTAGTGTAAATTTATAAAAAATAAACTTTTTTGACTTTGAAACATCAGTCTGCTAGTGTAATCTAATTGCAGTTGCCTGCCTGCCAGTGTGTGTGCCAGACTCACAGCGTATACTGTGCCCACTTGCCCAGTGCCACCACTCATATCTGGTGTAACAGTAGTGTAAATTTAAAAAAAATAAACTTTTTTGACTGTGAAACATCAGTCTGCTAGTGAAATCTAATTGCAGTTGCCTGCCTGCCAGCGTGTGTGCCAGGCTCACAGCGTATACTGTGCCCACTTGCCCAGTGCCACCACTCATATCTGGTGTAACAGTAGTGTAAATTAAAAAAAATAAACTTTTTTGACTGTGAAACATCAGTCTGCTAGTGTAATCTAATTGCAGTTGCCTGTCTGCCAGTGTGTGTGCCAGGCTCACAGCGTATATTGTGCCCACTTGCCCAGTGCCACCACTCATATCTGTTGTAACAGTAGTGTAAATTTAAAAAAAAAAAAACGTTTTTGACTGTGAAACATCAGTCTGCTTGTGTAATCTAATTGCAGTTGCCTGCCTACCAGCGTGTGTGCCAGGCCCACTTACCCAGTGCCACCACTCGTATCTGTTGTAACAGTAGTGTACATTTTTAAAAAAAAAACTTTTTTGACTGTGAAACATCAGTCTGCTAGTGTAATCTAATTGCAGTTGCCTGCCTGCCAGTGTGTGTGCCAGACTCACAGCGTATACTGTGCCCACTTGCCCAGTGCCACCACTCATATTTGTTGTAACAGTAGTGTAAATTTAAAAAAAAAACTTTTTTGACTGTGAAACATTAGTCTGCTAGTGTAATCTAATTGCAGTTGCCTGCCTGCCAGTGTGTGTGCCAGACTCACAGCATATACTGTGCCCACTTGCCCAGTGCCACCACTCATATCTGGTGTAACAATAGTGTAAATTAAAAAAATAAAACTTTTTTGACTGTGAAACATCAGTCTGCTTGTGTAATCTAATTGCAGTTGCCTGCCTGCCAGCGTGTGTGCCAGGCCCACTTGCCCAGTGCCACTACTCATATCTGTTGTAACAGTAGTGTAAATTTAAAAAAAACAAACTTTTTTGACTGTGAAACATCAGTCTGCTTGTGTAATCTAATTGCTGTTGCCTACCAGCGTGTGTGCCAGGCCCACTTGCCCAGTGCCACCACTCGTATCTGTTGTAACAGTAGTGTAAATTTAAAAAAAAAAACTTTTTTTGACTGTGAAACATCAGTCTGCTAGTGTAATCTAATTGCAGTTGCCTGCCTGCCAGCGTGTGTGCCAGGCTCACAGCGTATACTGTGCCCACTTGCCCAGTGCCACCACTCATATCTGGTGTAACAGTAGTGTAAATTTAAAAAAAAAAAACTTTTTTGACTGTGAAACATCAGTCTGCTAGTGTAATCTAATTGCAGTTGCCTGCCTGCCAGCGTG
Source organism: Bombina bombina (assembly GCF_027579735.1). NCBI lineage: Eukaryota > Metazoa > Chordata > Amphibia > Anura > Bombinatoridae > Bombina > Bombina bombina. The sequence continues at coordinate 372,292,856 of NC_069504.1, read as the reverse complement.
TGTGCCAGGCTCACAGTGTATACTGTGCCCACTTGCCCAGTGCCACCACTCATATCTGGTGTAACAGTAGTGTAAATTTTAAAAAAACAACTTTTTTGACTGTGAAACATCAGTCTGCTTGTGTAATCTAATTACAGTTGCCTGCCTGCCAGCGTGTGTGCCAGGCCCACTTGCCCAGTGCCACCACTCATATCTGGTGTAACAGTAGTGTAAATTTAAAAAAAAAAAACTTTTTTGACTGTGAAACATCAGTCTGCTTGTGTAATCTAATTGCAGTTGCCTGCCTGCCAGCGTGTGTGCCAGGCTCACAGCATTTACTGTGCCCACTTGCCCAGTGCCACCACTCATATCTGGTGTAACAGTAGTGTAAATTTAAAAAAAAAAAAACTTTTTTGACTGTGAAACATCAGTCTGCTTGAGTAATCTAATTGCAGTTGCCTGCCTGCCTGCCTGCCAGCGTGAGTGCCAGGCCCACTTGCCCAGTGCCACCACTCATATCTGTTGTAACAGTAGTGTAAATTTAAAAAAAAAAAAACTTTTTTGACTGTGAAACATCAGTCTACTAGTGTAATCTAATTGTAGTTGCCTGCTAGCGTGTGTGCCAGGGTCACAGCGTATACTGTGCTCACTTGCCCAGTGCCACCACTCATATCTGGTGTAACAGTAGTGTAAATTTAAAAAAAAAAACTGTTTTGACTGTGAAACATCAGTCTGCTTGTGTAATCTAATTGCAGTTGCCTGCCTGCCAGCGTGTGTGCCAGGCCCACTTGCCCAGTGCCACCACTCATATCTGTTGTAACAGTAGTGTAAATTTAAAAAAAAAAAAACTTTTTTGACTGTGAAACATCAGTCTGCTAGTGTAATCTAATTGCAGTTGCTGCCTGCCAGCGTGTTTGTCAGGTTCACAGCTTATACTGTGCCCACTTGCCCAGTGCCACCAGTCATATCTGTTGTAACAGTAGTGTAAATTTATAAAAAACAAACTTTTTTGACTTTGAAACATCAGTCTGCTTGTGTAATCTAATTGCAGTTGCCTGCCTGTCAGCGTGTGTGCCAGGCTCACAGCGTATACTGTGCCCTCTTGCACAGTGCCACCACTCATATCTTGTTTAATAGAAGTGTAAGTGTACATTTAAAACAAAAAAAACTTTTTTGACTGTGAAACATCAGTCTGCTTTTTTGTGTCAGGCTCACAGCGTATACTGTGCCCACTTGCCCAGTGCCACCACTCATATCTTGTTTAATAGAAGTGTAAGTGTACATTTAAAACAAAAAAAACTTTTTTGACTGTGAAACATCAGTCTGCTTTTTTGTGTCAGGCTCACAGCATATACTTTGCCCACTTGCCCAGTGCCACCACTCATATCTTGTTTAATAGTAGTGTAAGTGTACATTTAAAAAAAAATGACAGGCAGAGGCAGGTCACCCCGCATGTGCCGTAGTGGTCATGGTGCTGTGATTCCCTTTGGCCCTAGAATAATGCCCAGTGTTCAGAGGCCACGTACCATGAACTCGAAAAGTTCTGAGGACATAGTTGACTTTTTAACACAGGACACCCAATCTTCTATAGTTTCCCCTCGGAACCTTGACGCACCATCCTCCTCCAGCTTAGCTTCGGGCACCTCTCAAGTTACCACTCGCCTGCCTGCCACCACCACCAACACTAGCACCACAGCCGCTTCACTTGATCTGTCAGAGGAGTTATTTACACATCAGTTGGAAGAAATGAGTGATGCGCAACCATCATTGACAGAGGATGTAGATAACAGTGATATGTCTTATTCAGGCAGCATTACAGACATGGAAGTACAGTGTGATGATGATGATGTTGTACCCGCTGCTGCTTCCTTTGTTGATTTGTCAGATACAAGTGAAGCGGTTGATGATGACGATGCGTCCGTGGATGTCACGTGGGTGCCCGCTAGAAGAGAAGAAGAACAGGGGAAAGTTTAGATGGGGAGACAGAGAGGAGGAGGAGGAGACGAGTTGGAAGCAGGGGGAGGTCATCGCAAGGAGCTAGTGGCACAGTCAGACAGCATGCATCGGCACCTGGGGTCAGCCAGACAGCACGCCAATCAACGCATGCTGTTGCCACCACCAGAATGCCGTCATCGCAGAGCTCAGCAGTGTGGCATTTTTTTTGTGTGTCTGCCTCTGACAACAGTGATGCCATTTGCAACCTGTGCCAAAAGAAACTGAGTCATGGGAAGTCCAACACCCACCTAGGTACAACTGCTTTGCGAAGGCACATGATCGCACATCACAAACGCCTATGGGATCAACACATAAGTACAAGCAGCACACAAACTCAAAGCCGCCATCCTCCTCCTGGTCCAGCATCTTCAGCCACGTCATCCACTGCTGTCCTCCTTGCCCCCTCTCAACCATCCGCCACTCCGTCTCTCTTCCGGAGCATTCCTGCTCATCTGCCCACAGTCAGCTGTCTGTCAAGGACATGTTTGAGCGTAAGAAGCCAATGTCACAAAGTCACCCCCTTGCCCGGCGTCTGACAGCTGGCTTGTCTGAACTCTTAGCCCGCCAGCTTTTACCATACAAGCTGGTGGAGTCTGAGGCGTTCCAAAAATTTGTAGCTATTGGGACACCGCAGTGGAAGGTACCCGGACGAAATTTCTTTCACAAAAGGCAATCCCCAACCTGTACTCGATTGTGCGAAAGGAAGTAAAGGCATGTTTGGCACACAGTGTTGGGGCAAGGGTCCATCTGACCACTGATAGCTGGTCTGCAAAGCATGGTCAGGGCAGGTATATCACCTACACTGCGCATTGGGTAAACCTGCTGACGGCTGACAAGCATGGAATGCGTGGCTCTGCAGAGAAGTTGGTGACACTGACACGACTTGCAGGCAGGCCTGCTGCCACCTCCTCTACTCCTCCGACTCCATCCTCTTCCATAACCTCCTCGGCTGAGTCCTCTTCTGCTGCTGCATCTTGCTCCACATCAACGGCACCCCCCCAGCTCCCCAGGTACTATTCCACATCCCGGATACGGCAGTGTCACGCCGTCTTGGGGTTGACTTGCCTGAAAGCAGAGAGTCACACCGGACCAGCACTCCTGTCCGCCCTGAACGCACAGGTGAATCAGTGGCTGACTCTGCACCAACTGGAGATCGGCAAAGTGGTTTCTGACAATGGAAGTAATTTGGTGGCGGCATTGAAATTGGGCAAGTTCACACATGTGCCGTGCTTTGAGGAGGAGGAGGAAGACCAACCACAACAGGCATCCCAGGGTGCTCGTTGTCACCTATCTGGTACCCGTGGTGTTGTACGTGGCTGGGGGGAAGAAGATACCTTCAGTAAGATCACTGAGGACGAGGAAGGGGACATGAGTAGCTCGGCATCCAACCTTGTGCAAATGGGGTCTTTCATGCTGTTGTGCCTGTTGAGGGACCCTCGTATAAAAAAGCTGAAGGAGAACGACCTGTACTGGGTGTCCACGCTACTAGACCCCCGGTATAAGCATAAAGTGCCTGAAATGTTACCGAATTACCGCAAGTCGGAAAGGATGCAGCAGTTCCAAAATAAATTAAAAAGTATGCTTTACACAGCGTATAAGGGTGATGTCACAGCACAACGGGAATCTAACAGGGGAAGAGGTGAAAGTAATCCTCCGACTCCCATGACCACGCCGGCAAGGTCAGGACGCTTTACAGATGTGTTGTTGATGGAAGACATGCAGAGCTTTTTAAGTCCTATGCATCGCCACAGCCCTTCGGGGTCCACCCTCAGAGAACGACTCAACCGACAGGTAGCAGACTACCTCGCCTTAACTGCAGATCTCAACACTCTGAGGAGCGATAAAACCCTTGACTACTGGGTGTGCAGGCTTGACCTGTGGCCTGAGCTATCCCAATTTGCGATAGAACGTCTGGCCTGCCCTGCTTCAAGTGTCCTGTCAGAAAGGACCTTCAGTGCAGCAGGAGGTATTGTCACTGAGAAGAGAAGTCGCTTAGGTCAAAAAAGTCTAGATCACCTCACCTTTATTAAGATGAATGAGGGATGGATCCCGAAGGGACTGACATTGGGCGATACATTCGACTAAAAAAGGCCTGATGAGATGAGCTGCCTTGGGCTAAAAATGGTCCACACGCTGCTGTATTTTATCTCCGAATGCCGGATGACTTGCGTGACTTATCCGCCAGCAACTAGGGTTCAAGCCGCAATGTTTTAGGGCACTTTCTGCCTGGGAAACAAACATCAATTTTTCTGGCTGCAACAATACCGAATTTTTCAGGCATGTGTACATGCCAAATTTTTCTGGCCTCTGGTGCTGCACTGTGGCTTCAAAAACCACACCACTCATATCTGGTGGCACAGTAGATTGCACGTGCAGTACCCCAAATTTGAAGTAGGAGGACCGACCAAGCATCTTTTTCCATCTCCCGGTTCCTAAAATCCATGCCATATACACGTCCCCTGATAGGGGACGTAACAGGGATTAAACTGATCAGAATAGTACTACTTAACACACCACTCATATCTGGTGGCACAGTAGATTGCACGCGCAGTGCCCCAAATTTGAAGTAGGAGGACCGACCAAGCATCTTTTTCCATCTCCCGGTTCCTAAAATCCATCCATATACACGTCCCCTGATAGGGGACGTAACAGGGATTAAACTGATCAGAATAGTACTACTTAACACACAACTCATATCTGGTGGCACAGTAGATTGCACGTGGTGCTCTGACAAAATGCAGAAGGACATTTGGCAGACGGACATTTGGTAGACGGACATTTGGCCGACAGACAGAAAGCTAACGAATGTTCCGATTTCGGCCGAGGACACATACGTTCCAGAGTGCTCTGTTCTAATCAGAGCCTTGGGCGCCGCAACTGCCTCTGGGAACCTTACCATGGGTCCCAGACTGCACGTCTTGTAATTCTCTGTCTTGGAAATTATCTATCTATCAAATCTATCTATTTTTCTATCAAATCTATCTATCGTATCTATCAAATGTATCTATTGCATCTATTGATCTATCTATCTAAGCTATGTATCTATCTATCTATCAAATCTATCTATCTCGTGGCCCTTGCGTGACTTATCCGCCAGCAACTAGGGTTCAAGCCGCAATGTTTTAGGGCACTTTCTGCCTGGGAAACAAACATCAATTTTTCTGGCTGCAACAATACCGAATTTTTCAGGCATGTGTACATGCCAAATTTTTCTGGCCTCTGGTGCTGCACTGTGGCTTCAAAAACCACACCACTCATATCTGGTGGCACAGTAGATTGCACGTGCAGTACCCCAAATTTGAAGTAGGAGGACCGACCAAGCATCTTTTTCCATCTCCCGGTTCCTAAAATCCATGCCATATACACGTCCCCTGATAGGGGACGTAACAGGGATTAAACTGATCAGAATAGTACTACTTAACACACCACTCATATCTGGTGGCACAGTAGATTGCACGCGCAGTGCCCCAAATTTGAAGTAGGAGGACCGACCAAGCATCTTTTTCCATCTCCCGGTTCCTAAAATCCATCCATATACACGTCCCCTGATAGGGGACGTAACAGGGATTAAACTGATCAGAATAGTACTACTTAACACACCACTCATATCTGGTGGCACAGTAGATTGCACGCGGTGCTCTGACAAAATGCAGAAGGACATTTGGCAGACGGACATTTGGTAGACGGACATTTGGCCGACAGACAGAAAGCTAACGAATGTTCCGATTTCGGCCGAGGACACATACGTTCCAGAGTGCTCTGTTCTAATCAGAGCCTTGGGCGCCGCAACTGCCTCTGGGAACCTTACCATGGGTCCCAGACTGCACGTCTTGTAATTCTCTGTCTTGGAAATTATCTATCTATCAAATCTATCTATTTTTCTATCAAATCTATCTATCGTATCTATCAAATGTATCTATTGCATCTATTGATCTATCTATCTAAGCTATGTATCTATCTATCTATCAAATCTATCTATCTCGTGGCCGGACTGTTATCTGACAGCCAATTGTGTTTCGGCCATGCCATATACATATCCATGCCATATAAACGTTCCCCTGATAGGGGACGTAACAGGGATTAAACTGATCAGAATAGTACTACTTAACACACCAGTGATATCTGGTGGCACAGTAGATTGCACGCACAGTGCCCCAAATTTGAAGTAGGAGGACCGACCAAGCATCTTTTTCCATCTCCCGGTTCCTAAAATCCATGCCATATACACATCCCCTGATAGGGGACGTAACAGGGATTAAACTGATCAGAATAGTACTACTTAACACACCACTCATATCTGGTGGCACAGTAGATTGCACGCGGTGCTCTGACAAAATGCAGAAGGACATTTGGCAGACGGACATTTGGCAGATGGACATTTGGCCGACAGACAGAAAGCTAAAGAATGTTCCGATTTCGGCCGAGGGCAGATACGTTCCAGAGTGCTCTGTTCTAATCAGAGCCTCGGGCACCGCAACTGCCTCTGGGAACCTTACCATGGGTCACAGACCGCACGTCTTGTAATTCACTGACTTGGAAATTATCTATCTATCAAATCTATATATTTATCTATCAAATCTATCTATCTATGGTATCTATCAAGTGTATCTATTGCATCTATTGATCTATCTATCTAATCTATGTATCTATCTATCTATCTATCTATCAAATCTATCTATCTCGTGGCCGGACTGTTATCTGACAGCCACTTGTGTTTCGGCCATGCCATATACATATCCATGCCATATACACGTCCCCTGATAGGGGACGTAACAGGGATTAAACTGATGAGAATAGTACTACTTAACACACCACTCATATCTGGTGGCACAGTAGATTGCACGCGCAGTGCCCCAAATTTGAAGTAGGAGGACCGACCAAACATCTTTTTCCATCTCCCGGTTCCTAAAATCCATGCCATATACACGTCCCCTGATAGGGGACATAACAGGGATTACACTGATAGGAATAGTACTACTTAACACACCTTATAATAATGCAGAGAGAGGCAACACAGAGAGAGGAGTCTGAAGAAGAGGAGTCAGAGGAGGAAGGTGCCTTTGAGGAGGTGGAAGACCAAACACAGCAGGCGCTCCCAGGGGGCTTGTTGTCACCTTTCGGGGACCCTTGGTGTTGTACGTGGCTGGGTGGAGGAAGAGACCTTCAATGACATCATTGAGGACAAGGAACGGGACATGGCTAGCTTGGTTTCCAACCTTGTGCAAATGTGGAGTTTGCGGTTGTGCAAATGGACTGTTTGCAGTTGTTTGCGGTGCGTTAAAGGGACAGTCTAGGCCAAAATAAACTTTCATGATTCAGATAGAGCATGTAATTTTAAACAATTTTCCAATTTACTTTTATCACCAATTTTGCTTTGTTCTCTTGGTATTCTTAGTTGAAAGCTTAACCTAGGATGTTCATATGCTAATTTCTTAGACCTTGAAGCCCACCTCTTTCAGATTGCATTTTAACAGTTTTTCACCACTAGAGGGTGTTAGTTAACGTATTTCATATAGATAACACTGTGCTCGTGCACGAGAAGTTATCTGGGAGCAGGCACTGATTGGCTAGACTGCAAGTCTGTCAAAAGAACTGAAAAAAGGGGCAGTTTGCAGAGGCTTAGATACAAGATAATCACAGAGGTTAAAAGTATATTATTATAAATGTTTTAGTTATGCAAAACTGGGAAATGGGTAATAAAGGGATTATCTATCTTTTAAAACAATAAAAATTCTGGTGTAGACTGTCCCTTTAAACGGGAAGTTTGGTCTGTCACTGTGAAGCGGGCGTAACCATTACACTACCTGATCGATACAACATCATACCTGATGTTTTAAAGCACGTTATTCCAAACAATTTAGGAATGTTAGGTGATTTATGCCCTTTATGGCTTAAAAACAGACTCTGCATCAACTATGTAATTTTCCATGGGAGTTTTGCCATGGATCCCCCTCCGGCATGCCACAGTCCAGGTGTTAGTCCCCTTGAAACAACTTTTCCATCACTATTGTGGCCAGAAAGAGTCCCTGTGGGTTTTTAAATTCGCCTGCCTATTGAAGTCTATGGCGGTTCACCCGGTTCGCCCGTTCGCGAACAGTTGCGGAAGTTTGTGTCCGCCGTTCGCGAATGCAAATTTTTAGGTTTGCAACATCATTATATGTGACCCCTTAAAATGTGATGTAGTTAACTTTATAATATCCGTTGTCTCATCTACAAGAAAGGGGCATTAGTTGTCTGTTATCCCCATGACGATATACCGTAAGTCCTGGGCCCTACAAATAGCAGGAAATCCCTCTTTTCTATTCTAAGGATTATGCACCCAGGTCTCCTAGTTTACTTATCAACTCAGGCTTTAAGTAGTTAGTCCTCCCACGTCTGTACCTATTGCCCAATTTTTATATTGCACAGTTCAATAAAGCAAGGTACTTATCTTAACTTCTTTTGCGCGATTAGGGTTATCCGTGTTCCAAGTCTGTTCCTTCTAAAGACCTTGCAGCAGTGTCCCTGCACTACTGATCTGTGTGGCTCTTTAACTTGACGGCGGATTTCCACAGTCCCCAGCTGGAACCAGCCCGTTGATTGTTGGTATATATATGTGGGTTACAGGACCACCTTTTGAAGTCTTGTCCTACATGCCAGAGAAACGCTCACACCTAAGGTCCTGTCGGGGGCAGACCTTGGGTGGTTTATCCTCATCCCCGGAACCGCTTAAGGAGAAACCTTTGGTCACGGTTGTCCTTTCCTGGGTGGACTCCTCCATAGTAACTCAGGCTCTTGTTGACTCCGGTGCTGCGGGCTATTTTATTGACAGTTCTTTTGTATCAAAGCACTCAATTCCTGTTTTGCCTCGGTCCGTTCCGCTTGCTATTGAGGCCATTGATGGCAGGTCCCTTCAGCCCACACTCGTTACTCACGAAACTGCTCCGTTGTCCATGGCTGTTGGGGCTCTCCATTTTGAAACCCTACAGTTCCAGGTGATAAACTATCCGCATTTTCCGGTTGTTCTGGGTTATCCCTGGCTCCAAAAGCACAATCCCAGTCTCGACTGGCGCAGGTCTGAAATTTTGTCGTGGTCCCTGCAATGTATTTCCACTTGTCTTCGGAATCCAGTTAAAGTCTTGTGCACTTTTTCGGTATCTCAATTGCCAGAGGAGTACCGAGAGTTACTAGAACGTTTTTGACAAGGTGCGTGTCGGTACGTTGCCTCCTCATCAGTCTTACGATTGTGCCATAGACCTGCAACCTGGAGCCATTCCTCCTCGGGCCGGGTTTACCCTCTGTCTGTTGCAGAGAATTGGGCTATGGAGGAGTATGTTGCCGATGCTCTGTCGCGGGGGATCATCCGCAAATCCTGCTCTCCTGCAGGGGCTGACTTCTTCTTTGTGAAGAAAAAGGGTGGCGAGTTAAGACCATGCATCGATTATAGGGGTCTTAATCGTCTTACTATTAAGAATGCTTACCCTATTCCGCTTATTAAGGAACTCTTTGACCACCTCAAGGGAGCTACATTCTTTACTAAACTTGATTTGAGAGGAGTGTACAATCTTGTTAGGATTAAGGAGGGCCATGAATTGAAAACAGCATTTAACACCAGGAGCGGGCATTATGAGTATCTTGTAATGCCCTTTGGCCTATGTAATGCTCCTGCTTTTTTCAGGAATTTATTAATGATGTCCTATGAGATATGTTGCAACAGAGTGTTGTGGTGTACTTAGACCACATCCTCATACACTCACCCACACTTGAGGCTCATCATTCTGATGTTACACGGGTTCTTCAGAGACTACGTGAGAACGGCCTGTTTTGTAAACTCGAGAAATGTGAGTTCCATCAGACTCAAGTAACCTTCCTAGGTTATGTTATCTCCATTGCAGGGTTCTCCATGGATCCTGACAAGTTATCTGCAGTTCTGCAGTGGCCTCGCCCAGTTGGTCTTCGGTCTATTCAACTTTTTTGGGGTTCGCCAATTACTATAGAAAGTTTATTAAAAACTTTCCTTTCTTGGTCAAACCTATCACAGACATGACCCGTAAAGAGAATGATCCACTCCATTGGTCACCTACTGCCATTAAGGCCTTTGATAGTCTTAAGACTGCCTTTGCTGCCGCTCCAGTTCTGGCTCATCCTAACCCTGTCCTGCCTTTCATTCTTGAGGTCGATACATCTGAGACTAGAGTAGGTGCCCTCCTGTCTCAACGTCCTACGCCTGATGGTTCCTTGCATCCGTGTGGTTTCTTCGCTAATAAATTGTCTCCAGCAGAGTGCAATTATGAAATTGGCGACAGGGAATTACTGGCCATAATTTTGGCACTCAAAAGAATTTAACTTATCTATCTGAAGCAAAACGTTTGTCGCCCTGACAGGCCAGATGGGCGCTATTTTTGTCTCGGTTTAATTATGTGGTCTCCTACCTGCCTGGTAATTAGAATGTTAGGGCTGATGCCCTCTCTCGACAATTTTCACCTCTGTCCAAGGAGGAGTCTGTACCTACTCCTGTTATACCTACTGACCATATTTTGGCTACCATACGTATTAATTTGACTTCTCCCTTGGGGGAGGAGATTCTGGCTGCACAAACCAAGGCACCTCCTAAGAAACCTAGTGGTAAGTGTTTTGTTCCTGAGAATCTTCAAACTAAAGTTTTGCACACTTACCACTATCCTAAAGCCGCAGGTCACCCAGGCAAGAACCAAATGATTTGGTCTGTCACTCGACAATTCTGGTGGCCAGGTCTTCGTTCTGATGTTGCTGCGTATGTTGCCTCCTGCTCAGTTTGTGCACAGAATAAGACTCCTTGACGTCTTCCTGTGGGTCTTCTTCAACCTATTGCTAATGGTGAGCATCCTTGGACACATCTTTCCATGGACTTCATTGTCGAGCTCCCTGTTTCCAATGGCAATACCGTTATCCTTATGGTGGTTGACCGTTTTTCTAAAATGTAACATTGCATTCCCTTGATTAAGCTGCCTACCACTCAGGAGCTTGCTTAAATTTTTGCCTGGGAGGTCTTCCGTTTACATGGGTTACCCAAGGAGATAGTGTCGGACCAGGGTAGATAGTTTGTCTCCAGATTTTGGCATTCCTTTTGTGCTCAAATGGGGATCCAGCTTTCCTTCTCCTCAGCATATCACCCTCAATCCAATGGAGCTGCGGAACGGTCTAATCAAGCTCTGGAACAGTTTCTCCGTTGCTATGTCTCAGATCACCACAATAATTGGTCTGAACTGTTACCTTGGGCAGAGTTTGCTCGTAATAGTGCTATTAATGCTTCCTCCAAGTTATCCCCGTTCATGGCGAATTATGGGTTTCAACCATCCTTGTTGCCCGATTCATTCATGTCTCAGGGTATTCCGGCTTTGGAGGAGCATCTCCGGCAACTCTGTTTCATGTGGGTGCAGATTCAGGATTGCCTTCATTGTTCTATGCAGCGCCAAAAGTTCCAGGCTGTTCGTAGGCGTCTGCCCGCACCTTCCTACCGGGTTGGTGAGAGAGTTTGGCTGTCCTCCCGCAACTTGAACCTTCGTGGGCCTTCCAATAAATTGGCTCCCCGTTATGTTGGTCCTTTTTGAATACTCCGACGGGTTAATCCTGTGGCCTACGCTCTTGACCTTCCTACCTGCTATGCGCATCTCCAATGTTTTTCATGTCTCCCTCTTGAAACCATTGGTTTGTAATCGGTTTTCCACTGTGTTGCCTCGTCCCTGTCCTATCTTTGTTGACAACCATGAGGAGTATGAGGTCAGCAGCATTATTGACTCTCGTATGTCCAGGGGCCGTGTACAGTATTTGGTTCACTGGAGGGGCTACGGTCCGGAGGAGCATTCTTGGGTTCCCTCCTCTGATATTCATGCTCTCGCCCTCCTCCGTGCCTTCCATGCCCGTTTCCCCAATAAGCCTTTTGTCCTCCCGCGGGGGAGGGGTCGTTGAGGGGAGGGTACTGTCAGGGTTTTTCCCTGTTTTGTTTGCCATGTGCTGCTGGCAGCAATTTTACTCACCTCTCTTATTGACTATGGTGCATTGTGGGGGATGCTGCTCATTTCCTGCACTTCCTTTTATGGCCAGACTGGTGTGCATCATCCTTGTGAGACAGGATGCAGTCTCAGAATTGTGATGTCATCATTTATTATTTAAAGGGCCTCTGTTCAGTATGCTTTGCCTTTGCGTTGTCTCAGACCTGTTTGTGAGAGCTCCTGTATATTACCTGGCTGCCTGACGTCCTTCCTGGTTCCTGATCCCTGGCTTGTTCCTGACTCTGCTGTTTTCCTTGTTCCTGATTCCAGCTCATCTGACTATTCGCTTTGTCTCCTGACTCGGCTCGGCTGACTACCAGCTCTGGTTTTGACTCCTGGCTTGTTATTTGACTTGTGGACTTTTTATTATTTTTTGCTATTAATAAAGGTGTGATTATTTTTGCACTTCTCGTCTTAGTCTGATTCCTGGCACCCTGACACCATGTATTGATAATAGGGGTCTTAATCGCCTTACCAATAAAAATGTTTTGCCTATCCCGCTTATCATGAAACTTTTTGACCGCCTCAAGGTAGCCATGGTCTTTTCTAAACTCGATCTGAGAGGAGCTTACAATCTCATTAGGATCAAAGAGGGCCACAAATGGAAAGCAGCATTTAACACCAGGAGCAGGCATTATGAATATCTTGTAATGCCTTTTGCCCTATGCAATGCTCCTGCTGTTTTCCAGGAATTTTTTAATGAAATCCTACGAGATATATTGCAACAGTATGTTGTGGTTTACTTAGACGAGATCCTTACCCACACTTGAGGCTCATTGTTCTGATGTCACAGAAACTACATGAGAACGGCCTGTTTTGAAAACTCGAGAAATTTGAGTTCCATCAAACCTAAGTCACCTTCCTAGGTTATGTAATTTCCGCTGCAGGGTTCTCCATGGATCCTGACAAGTTATTAGCATTTCTGCAGTGGCCTCACCCAGTTGGTTTTCGGTCTATTCAACGTTTTTTGGACTTGGCTAATTTCTATAGAAAGTTTATGAAAAACTTTTCTTCCTTAGTCAAACCACGGACATGACCCGTAAGGAGAATGATCCTCTCCATTGGTCACTTACTGCAATTAAGGCCTTTGAGAGTCTTAAGACTGCCTTTGCTGCCGCCCAGTTCTGGCTCATCCTAACCCTTCTCTGCCTATCATTCTATAGGTCGATGTGTCTGAGACAGGAGTAGGCGCCCTCTTTTCTCATTGTCCTATGCCTTATGGTTCCTTGCATCCTTGCGGTTTATTTTCTAAGAAATTGTCCCCAGCAGAATGCAATTACAAAACTGGTAACAGGGAATTACTGGGCATCATTTTGGCACTCAATAAATGGAGGCACCTTCTGGAAGGTATTAGTGTACCAGTGAGACATATTAGGTAAGTCCATCCACTTTACAGAGTATACAGAAGTCCACTTGAGTAGATGTCTCACGGTAATATCCCTCTGCGTCCGGGGGGGATAATAAAGAGGTAAGTGGTATCACAGTTTTTCAAGGATTAATAATGAAAGTCTAGTGTCCCGCTGTATATGAAAAGGTACTGTACTTCTGTGACTTGGGCCTCTTGGAGATATCAAGGTGGAGAAGGTACGTTTCAGGGCCCTTACCAGTCGGGAGTGCTAGGAGGTCACAGAGATGTAACACCTTTTTCCATAATGCTCAGATAACCAGGCAGTTCCACCAGATGTGGAGATTGTTGCCTTTTCCCCCACAGTTTCTCCAACATGTCATAGGGTTTGTTAGTGATATTCTGTGTAGCCTATTTGGGACCCAGTGCCATCTAGTCAGACGTTTATAGTAGAGCTTAAAGAGCGTTACACAGATCATCTGCAAAGAGGCTAAGTTTCTGGTTAGTGCCATGAATCGGGATACCCTTAATGTCTGGACTTAAGCATATAGTGGCCGCTAGAGGCTCAATAGCCAGCACAAAAAGAAGAGGGAAGAAGAGGCACCCCTGACAGGTTCAATTTGTGAGGGTGACCGGGCAAGAACAGAACCTCAATCCTCTCACTCTAGCTGTTGGATTAGAATAGAGAGCTCCAACGGCCATTGGACGCATTTTCAGCATCAAATGGCAGGGTGAGGAGGGGAAGGCTCATCCTCTCCGCTTCCGAGAAGATATTAAACAGGCGTCTTGTACTATTGGTACCTTGTCTATAGACAACAAACCCTACTTGATCTCTGAAGACCACCTCTGGGAGCAATGGGCTTAACCTAGTGGCTAGGATTTTAGCTAATATTTTGATATCAACAATAATGAGGGAGATATGGCGATAGTTCTGACAAAGCTGTGGGTCCTTGCCTTCTTTTGGAATTGTTAGGATTGACGCTTCTAAGTACTCAGGTTGCAGGGAACAATCGTTGGAGGTATGGTGCTAGGATGTTAACGTAAGTTTTGTAAAATAGGGGGGTATACCCATTGGGTCCTGGGGCTTTATGGAGTTTAAGTGTCTTAATAGCTGTTTTAATTTCTAAGATAGAGATAGGGTCTGTAAGGTTTGTTTATCTAGATTTGGGAGGTTTAAGGAGGACAGGAAGCTTAGTATAGTGTGTCTATCAGTTTGTTTTGTGTTTGGGTAAGAGCTGATGTTATATAGGGAACTGTAGTAGTCCATGAAGGCTTCACCTATGTCGTCCTGATCATATTTTGGCCACCATATGTACCAATTTGACTTCTTCCTTGGGGGGGGATGCCCCTCCAGAGAAACCTAGTAGCAAGTGCTTTGTACCTGAGAATCTTCGCACCAAACTATTGCACACTTGCCACTATCCTAAAGCTGCAGATCACCCGGGCAAGAACCAAATGATTTGGTCTGTCCCTCAACAATTCTGGTGGCAGGTCTTCATTCTAATGTTGCTGCTTATGTTGCCTCCTGCTCAGTATGTGCCTCAATGTCTTCCTGTGGGTCTTCTCCAACCTATTGCTAATTGTGAGCTTACTTGGACACATCTATCCATGGAGGACCTTCCTGTTTCCAATGACAATTATGTTATCCTGATGGTTGTAGACTGTTTTTCCAAAATGTCACATTGTATTCCCTTGAAGAAGCTGCCTATCTATCTTACTTCAGTTTTTGCCTGGGAGATCTTCCATTTACACGGGTTACATAAGGAGATAGTCTCGGACCGGGGTAGCCAGTTTGTCTCCAGATTTTGGCACTGTTTTTGTGCACAAATAGGGATCCAGCTTTCCTTCTCCTCGGCCTATCAACTTCAATCCAATGGGGCTGCGGAATGGCCTAACCAAGCTCTGGAACAGTTCCTTTGTTGCTATGTCTCAGATCACCACAATAACTGTTCTGACCTTTTATCTTAGGTGGAGTTCGCCCATAATAGTGCTATCAATGCTTCCTCCCATTTGTCCCAGTTCATGGCGAACTATTGGTTTCAACCATCCTTGTTGCTCGATTCGTTCATGTCTCAGGGTATTCCGGCTTTGGAGGAGCATTTCCGATAACTCCGTTCCACTTGGGTGCAGATTCAGGATTGCCTTTGTTGGTCTTGGCAGCACCAAAGGTTTCAGGCTAACCATAGGCGTCTATGGTCTATGCGCACCTACCTACCAGGTCGCAGAGAGGGTTTGGCTGTCCCCCTACAACTTGAACCTTTGTGTGCCTTCCAATAAACTTGCTCCCCATTACGTTGGGCCTTTTCAAATACTATACAATGTTTTTCACGTCTCCCTCTTGAAACCATTGGTTTGTAATCAGTTAACCACTGTGTTGCCTCATCCCCATTTTATCTCTGTTGACAAGCATTAAGAATATGAGGTCAGCAGCATTATTGACTCTCTTATGTCCAGAGGTTGCGTACAGTTTGGTTCACTGGAGGGGTTACGGTCCAGAGGAGCGTTCATGGGTTCCCTCCTCTGATGTTCATGCTCCCACCCTCCTCTGTGCCTTCCATGCCAGTTTCCCCAATAAGCCTTTTGTCCCTCCGTGGGGAAGGGGTCGTTGAGGGGAGTGTACTGTCAGGGTTTCTCCCTGACTTTTATAGTTTGCTGCTTTTTATCTTTTATCTTGGCTGCCATATTAGACTCACCAGTCTCTTTCCCTTGCTTGTAGCAGTGTGTGTATCTTATGGCCAAACTGGAGAATATCATCAGAGAGAGACAGGTTGCAGTCCCAGAATGATGATGTCATCATTCCCTATTTAATTGCCTCAGTCCTGTTTGCCTTCGCCCTTGCATTATCTCTGACTTCTCTGTGAGTTCCTGTGTTCCTGACTCTGTGTATAACCTGGCTTGTTTGACTTCCCTTCTGGTTCCTGATCCCTGGCTTGTTTCTGTGACTGATCTTCATATTCCTGACCCCAGCTCATCTGACTACTCGCTTTGGTTCCTGACCCTCGTCTGACTACCTACACTGACTCCTGGCTTGTCATTTGGCTTTTGGACTCTATTATTTTTTGTTATTTTTTAATAAAGGTGTTATTAATTTAGCATTTCACGTCTCTGTCTGATTCCTGGTTCCCTGACAAGCACACTATCAGAGGTTTATTTCCTTTCCCTCTGTTTATAAAGTTTACAATAGTATAAAGAGGTTTTTTTGTGTAATGGGAGGAATGTCAAATGTTGTGGGAGCGACAGATTTCACTTATGTGGCACTCAGGGCACCCCTAAAGAGCGAGACAAAAAAAAAAAGTAACACAATAACAGCTGAAATAGTTAGTGACAGCTTCTTCCTTCTTTAATTTCAAATACTGATTATTAGAAAACAATATCAGTTATTCATTGAAATTATTTAGAAACGCATATAGAAATTTCATCTAGCAGCTATAGCCGTCTACCTATCCTCTAAGATCTGTTAAGATCTGATATAGATATTATATCAGTAATTTGGAAATGAATACTAAATAACCAGTTGTTACATAGATACATTTCTCCAGTTGTATTATGAAAACTGGCAGTTTTAAACAATAATTAGAGTACCCAGTGACAATCGGAGCATATTTTGGCAAGGGCAGCAGATTGGAGGGGGTCAGCACATTTTTTGTGGCTATATTTATAAGAAGCTTACAGTTGTTTTAGGAATATTATACATGTATATAATGGGAAATGTTGCTCAATGAGCTTACATTCTAGGGGGTTATAATAAGAGAGTGCCCATGGAGCTTACAGTTTACAGGTAACTCTAAACCTTTAATTTATTCAGCTAGCTATTGCCTTTAGTTATCTTGGCTTTCAGCAGTCAGTAATGTGTTTGGGGAAGTATTGTTTCAAGAAATCTGTGTTTGAGGTTTTTTATTTATATATTGCAGCAATAGATAGATATGATATGATAGATATGTGTGTGCATATATATGTGTGTACACGCGCGTTACAGTGTGTATATTCATAACTCGGTGTGTGTATGTATCTTTGATTATGTATATGTATGTCTATATATATATATATGTGTGTGTGTGTGCGTGCGCGTGACAGTGTGTCTGTTATTATGTATGCGTGTGTTTGTGTGTTTATTTATGTGTGCGCCTGTGTATGTGTTTATGCAAGTGTTTGCAAGCCCTGATGAACATTTACTTTGGAAATGCCATGAAAAACAAACTTATGTTACTCCCTGAGCAAAAAATATTATTGACTTAAAAGGCCTAAAACCTTGGGGAAGGGAAGCAGAATTTTGATTGCCTAGGGCAGCACAAAACCTAAATACGCCAATGGGCTAGACATTCACTTGGTCAATAGGAGAGTAGATTACAACAAATTCCAGATACTATATTTCAATTTACCTGGAATAATTCAGCTGTGCACACAGAAATTCTCATTTACAAGATATATCTATTATTAAAATCAGCAGATTTTTTTATTGGATGTGGGCAAGGAGGCAAAAAGGCAACATTTTGTAACAAAGTCATATAACATATGAACCAATACCATTTTTTTTATTAATTCAAATAATAATTTAAAAATAGCAGCCTCTATTGGTTTTATTTTTTTTAGTGCTATAGAAGCGTTCAGTATACATTTATTTTTTTCCACAATATTTTATTGTTATTAAAAAAGCAACATACATTATATAGCGACACAAAAGATATAAACAATACATCTCAGTTACATATAAATAAAGAAATAATGCCAAGCTAAACCCTAGGCTGTCAGACAGTGTGGACGTTTTATTTTATTTACAAAGTACTTCATACAATTCAGCACCATCTATTGGTTATGATGCATCATTACATCACATCCTTTTTTGCCTCTTTTCATCAATGTATCCTTTTTTACAACAAAATAATGTGTAACTAGAAATACAGTTTACACAATACCAGAATATAATAATAATGAAACTATAACAGAAAATAAACTGCTGAATGTTCTAATTGATGGTGCTTTTGTTTAGATAGACTTACATGTTTGTTTTGTTTTTTAGAAATGATGTTAGTAAAAATCTAATAATGTAGCATGCTGGGAGGAAATGTACATTTAAGAAAGGAATGTTTACAGTATCCTCTACCCTTATGATTAAGTGCTATACTTTTATTGAATCCCTGTTTAAATTCATTATATTTATGTATAATTTTAAATGACCAAATCTTAAAAGGACAGAAAACACTTTGGCCTAGATTTAGAGTTGGGCGGTAGCCGTGAAAACCAGCGTTAGAGGCTCCTAACGCTGGTTTTTACCGCCCTCTGGTATTTGGAGTCAGTCAGGAAAGGGTCTAACGCTCACTTTGCAGCCGCAACTTTTCCATACCGCAGATCCCCCTACGCCATTTGCGTATCCTATCTTTTCAATGGGATCTTTCTAACGCCGGTATTTAGAGTCGTGGCTGAAGTGAGCGTTAGAAATCTAACGACAAAACTCCAGCCGCAGAAAAAAGTCAGTAGTTAAGAGCTTTCTGGGCTAACGCCGGTTTATAAAGCTCTTAACTACAGGGAGTGCAGAATTATTAGGAAAGTTGTATTTTTGAGGATTAATTTTATTATTGAACAACAACCATGTCCTCAATGAACCCAAAAAACTCATTAATATCAAAGCTGAATAGTTTTGGAAGTAGTTTTTAGTTTGTTTTTAGTTATAGCTATTTTAGGGGGATATCTGTGTGTGCAGGTGACTATTACTGTGCATAATTATTAGGCAACTTAACAAAAAACAAATATATACCCATTTCAATTATTTATTTTTACCAGTGAAACCAATATAACATCTCAACATTCACAAATATACATTTCTGACATTCAAAAACAAAACAAAAACAAATCAGTGACCAATATAGCCACCTTTCTTTGCAAGGACACTCAAAAGCCTGCCATCCATGGATTCTGTCAGTGTTTTGATCTGTTCACCATCAACATTGCGTGCAGCAGCAACCACAGCCTCCCAGACACTGTTCAGAGAGGTGTACTGTTTTCCCTTCTTGTAAATCTCACATTTGATGATGGACCACAGGTTCTCAATGGGGTTCAGATCAGGTGAACAAGGAGGCCATGTCATTAGATTTTCTTCTTTTATACCCTTTCTTGCCAGCCACGCTGTGGAGTACTTGGACGCGTGTGATGGAGCATTGTCCTGCATGAAAATCATGTTTTTCTTGAAGGATGCAGACTTCTTCCTGTACCACTGCTTGAAGAAGGTGTCTTC
Organism: Bombina bombina; assembly: GCF_027579735.1. Lineage (NCBI taxonomy): Eukaryota > Metazoa > Chordata > Amphibia > Anura > Bombinatoridae > Bombina > Bombina bombina. Next base: position 372,273,298 of record NC_069504.1, on the reverse strand, counting down.
CAGAAACTGGTAGTAGGACTGGGAGTTGAGCTTGACTCCATCCTCAACCCAAAAAGGCCCCACAAGCTCATCTTTGATGATACCAGCCCAAACCAGTACTCCACCTCCACCTTGCTGGCGTCTGAGTCGGACTGGAGCTCTCTGCCCTTTACCAATCCAGCCACGGGCCCATGCATCTGGCCCATCAAGACTCACTCTCATTTCATCAGTCCATAAAACCTTAGAAAAATCAGTCTTGAGATATTTCTTGGCCCAGTCTTGACGTTTCAGCTTGTGTGTCTTGTTCAGTGGTGGTCGTCTTTCAGCCTTTCTTACCTTGGCCATGTCTCTGAGTATTGCACACCTTGTGCTTTTGGGCACTCCAGTGATGTTGCAGCTCTGAAATATGGCCAAACTGGTGGCAAGTGGCATCTTGGCAGCTGCACGCTTGACTTTTCTCAGTTCATGGGCAGTTATTTTGCGCCTTGGTTTTTCCACACGCTTCTTGCGACCCTGTTGACTACTTTGAATGAAACGCTTGATTGTTCGATGATCACGCTTCAGAAGCTTTGCAATTTTAAGAGTGCTGCATCCCTCTGCAAGATATCTCACTATTTTTTACATTTCTGAGCCTGTCAAGTCCTTCTTTTGACCCATTTTGCCAAAGGAAAGGAAGTTTCCTAATAATTATGCACACCTGATATAGGGTGTTGATGTCATTAGACCACACCCCTTCTCATTACAGAGATGCACATCACCTAATATGCTTAATTGGTAGTAGGCTTTCAAGCCTATACAGCTTGGAGTAAGACAACATGCATAAAGAGGATGATGTGGTCAAAATACTCATTTGCCTAATAATTCTGCACTCCCTGTACTGTGCTCTAAAGTACACTAACACCCATAAACTACCTATGTACCCCTAAACCGAGGTCCCCCCACACCGCCGCCACTCTATTAATTTTTTTTAACCCCTAATCTGCCGCTCCGTACACCGCCGCCACCTACATTATCCCTATGTACCCCTAATCTGCTGCCCCTAATACCGCCGACACCTACATAATATTTATTAACCCCTAATCTGCCGCCCCCAACGTCGCCGCCACCTACCTACACTTATTAACCCCTAATCTGCCGACCGAACCGCACCGCTACTATAATAAATGTATTAACCCCTAATCCGCCTCACTCCCACCTCAATAACCCTATAATAAATAGTATTAACCCCTAATCTGCCCTCCCTAACATCGCCGACACCTAACTTCAAACATTAACCCCTAATCTGCCGACCGGAGCTCACCGCTATTCTAATAAATTTTTTAACCCCTAAAGCCAAGTCTAACCCTAACCCTAACACCCCCCTAAGTTAAATATATATAAAATAAATTAATCCTATTTAAAACTAAATACTTACCTGTAAAATAAATCCTAATATAGCTACAATATAAATTATAATTATATTGTAGCTATTTTAGGATTAATATTTATTTTACAGGCAACTTTGTAATTATTTTAACCAGGTACAATAGCTAAAATAGTTAAAATAATTACAAAATTACCTGTAAAATAAATCCTAACCTAAGTTACAATTAAACCTAACACTACACTATCAATAAATTAATTAAATAAAATACCTACAATTATCTACAATTAAACCTAACACTACACTATCAATAAATTAATTAAATACAATACCTACAAATAACTACAATTAACCCCTTAATGACCATAATGTAACCTGTATGTCACTGGTCGTTAAGGGGTTTTTCAGGACATAATAGCACAAGTCTAGCAAGAACACGCTATTAATGCCCTCCCTCCAGCAGGCTTTGTGGAATAGAGCAGTCTCAATACTGGTGGCAAGACCGTGCTATAAAACAATCAAGTCCCCAAAAAAGGCCAGCGACATACAGGGTACGTCGCTGGTCCTTAAGGGGTTAAATAAACTAACTAAAGTACAAAAAATAAAAAAGAACTAAGTTACAAAAAATAAAAAAATATTTACAAACATTAGAAAAATATTACAACAATTTTAAACTAATTACACCTACTCTAAGCCCCCTAATAAAATAACAAAGACCCCCAAAATAAAAAAATGCCCTACCCTATTCTAAATTAAAAAAGTTCAAAGCTCTTTTACCTTACCAGCCCTGAAAAGGGCTATTTGCGGGGCATGCCCCAAATAATTCAGCTCTTTTGCCTGTAAAAAAAAACATACAATACCCCCAACATTACAACCCACCACCCACATACCCCTAATCTAACCCAAACCCCCCTTAAATAAACCTAACACTAAGCCCATGAAGATCTTCCTACCTTATCTTCACCATGCTGGGTTCACCGATCGCTCCAGGCTCCGAAATCTTTATCCAAGCCCAAGCGGGGGCTGGCGATCCATAATCCGGCTAAAATCTTCTATCAAGCGGCGGCTGAAGAGGTCCAGAAGAGGCTCCAAAGTCTTCATCCTATCCGGGAAGAAGAGGAGATCCAGACCGGCAACCATCTTGATCCAAGCGGCATCTTCTATCTTCATCCGATGAGGAACGGCTCCATCTTGAAGACCTCCAGCGCGGATCAATCTTCTTCTTCCGACGTCCAACTGAAGAATGAAGGTTCCTTTAAGGGACGTCATCCAAGATGGCGTCCCTCGAATTCCGATTGGCTGATAGGATTCTATCAGCCAATCGGAATTAAGGTAGGAAAATTCTGATTGGCTGATGGAATCAGCCAATCAGAATCAAGTTCAATCCGATTGGCTGATCCAATCAGCCAATCAGATTGAGCTCGCATTCTATTGGCTGGTCGGAACAGCCAATAGAATGCGAGCTCAATCTGATTGGCTGATTGGATCAGCCAATCGTATTGAACTTGATTCTGATTGGCTGATTCCATCAGCCAATCAGAATTTTCCTACCTTAACTCCGATTGGCTGATAGAATCCTATCAGCCAATCGGAATTCGAGGGACGCCATCTTGGATGACGTCCCTTAAAGGAACCTTCATTCTTCAGTTGGACGTCGGAAGAAGAAGATTGATCCGCGCTGGAGGTCTTCAAGATGGAGCCGTTCCTCATCGGATGAAGATAGAAGATGCCGCTTGGATCAAGATGATTGCCGGTCCGGATCTCCTCTTCTTCCCGGATAGGATGAAGACTTTGGAGCCTCTTCTGGACCTCTTCAGCCGCCGCTTGATAGAAGATTTCATCCGGATTATGGATCGCCAGCCCCCGCTTGGGCTTGGATGAAGATTTCGGAGCCTGGAGCGATCGGTGAACCTGGCATGGTGAAGATAAGGTAGGAAGATCTTCATGGGCTTAGTGTTAGGTTTATTTAAGGGGGGTTTGGGTTAGATTAGGGGTATGTGGGTGGTGGGTTGTAATGTTGGGGGGGGGGTATTGTATGTTTTTTTTTACAGGCAAAAGAGCTGAATTATTTGGGGCATGCCCCGCAAATGGCCCTTTTCAGGGCTGGTAAGGTAAAAGAGCTTTGAACTTTTTTCATTTAGAATAGGGTAGGGCATTTTTTTAATTTTGGGGGTCTTTGTTATTTTATTAGGGGGCTTAGAGTAGGTGTAATTAGTTTAAAATTGTTGTAATATTTTTCTAATGTTTGTAAATATTTTTTTATTTTTTGTAACTTAGTTCTTTTTTATTTTTTGTACTTTAGTTAGCTTATTTAATTGTAGTTATTTGTAGGTATTGTATTTAATTAATTTATTGATAGTGTAGTGTTAGGTTTAATTGTAGATAATTGTAGGTATTTTATTTAATTAATTTATTGATAGTGTAGTGTTAGGTTTAATTGTAACTTAGGTTAGGATTTATTTTACAGGTAATTTTGTAATTATTTTAACTATTTTAGCTATTGTACCTGGTTAAAATAATTACAAAGTTGCCTGTAAAATAAATATTAATCCTAAAATAACTACAATATAATTATAATTTATATTGTAGCTATATTAGGATTTATTTTACAGGTAAGTATTTAGTTTTAAATAGGATTAATTTATATAATAAGAGTTAATTTATTTCGTTAGATAAAAATTATATTTAACTTAGGGGGTGTTAGTGTTAGGGTTAGACGTTAGGGGTTAATGTTTGAAGTTAGGTGTTGGCGATGTTAGGGAGGGCAGATTAGGGGTTAATACTATTTATTATAGGGTTATTGAGGCGGGAGTGAGGCGGATTAGGGGTTAATACATTTATTATAGTAGCGGTGCGGTTCGGTCGGCAGATTAGGGGTTAATAAGTGTAGGTAGGTGGAGGCGACGTTGTGGGGGGCAGATTAGGGGTTAATAAATATAATATAAGGGTCGGTGGTGTTAGGGGCAGCAGATTAGGGGTACATAGGTATAATGTACGTAGCGGCGGTGTACGGAGCGGCAGATTAGGGGTTAATAATAATATGCAGGGGTCAGCGATAGCAGGGGTGGCAGATTAGGGGTTAATACATATAATATAGGGGTCGGCGGTGTTAGGGGCAGCAGATTAGGGGTACATAGGTATAATGTAGGTAGCGGCGGTGTACGGAGCGGCAGATTAGGAGTTAAAAAAAATATGCAGGTGTCAGCGATAGCAGGGGCGGCAGATTAGAGGTTAATAAGTGTAAGGTTAGGGGTGTTTAGACTCGGGGTACATGTTAGAGTGTTAGGTGCAGACGTAGGAAGTGTTTCCCCATACAAAACAATGGGGCTGCGTTAGGAGCTGAACGCTGCTTTTTTGCAGGTGTTAGGTTTTTTTTTCAGCTCAAATGGCCCCATTGTTTTCTATGGGGGAATCGTGCATGTTTTTTAAGCTGGCCGCGTCCGTAAGCACCGCTGGTATCGAGAGTTGCAGTGGCGGTAAATATGCTCTACGCTCCCTTTTTTGGAGCCTAACGCAGCCATTCTGTGCACTCTAAATACCAGCGGTATTTAAAAGGTGCGGGGGGAAAAAAGCATGCGTAGCTAACGCACCCCTTTGGCCTCAGAACTCTAAATCTAGCCGAAAGTAACCACAATACATTTATATTGTCTTGCTGTAGAATGTCATCAAAGTCTAAACATTTTTACAATAAATAAGTATCTTCTTTGCTGTAATTGTTTTTCAATAACCAAACTCCACCCACCTATTGCCTTGTTTGGAATAACCAATCAGGGCTTGAATCAGCAGCCGACAAGGCTAGCCACAGTCATAATGTTAGTACAAAGAACTCTGTTTTGCAGTTATCAGTTAAAGCTAATTAGGAAATGACATGTAGCAAGGGTTAGCCTTTATAAGTCTGCAGTGTACATTTTCATTTGAGAAATTACAAAAGCCACAATTTATAGAGCTAAATTATGTGAAAATTGAGTGAAATAAATAATGAAAATGTGTTGCCAAGTTGTTTTACCTTGCGTTTAGTGCCTCCTGCATCCTTTTCAGTTTTATTAAATTAAAGTAACCAGCAGCAAACTTTTTAAGCAATGTTTTTTGTCTGTATACTGGACAAACATTTTGAATGCTGCTGGCGGCCGCCATGTTCAGTATTAATTTCCTACCTAAAAATCCAAATGCTCATGTCTACTGATAACTATTTTAGACTTTTGCTGAATTTAATATTTTTAATTGTTATCCAGAAAACCTGTGCGAGTGATTCAAAGTACTAAAAAGAACATGCAGTTTTAATGTATTTTGTTCTGCTGATACCCTTTGTATAAATGCATACCAGGTCAGCTCTAGAGCAGCAAATGTACAACCGGGATCTAGCTCTTGTCATTGGCTCACCAGATATGTTCAGATTGATCCCAGTAGTGCATTGTTGCTCTGGGGGGTCACTTTAACTATGTGTTAACCCCTTTGCTGGGGTTAAACTCATAGTTATGTTCAAGTAATAGTGTAGTAATAAAATGTTCTGCCATGTTACAGCATTTACTAATGTCCTTGTATGTCACTTAGGCTCAAATTCTAAACAAATTGCCGGTCAAGACGTTAGTTTTCACACCAGCACTTGCAGGAGGAGCCCTCATGGAATTCTATTAAAAAAGTATCTGTCCCTGCAAGTGGTGAGATGTCTCCCATACAAATGAAGAGAGCTCTCTAGCGGCTAGATTTAGAGTTTGGCGGTAGATGGGTTGCTAACGCCACGCGTGTTTTATGTCTAACGCACGGCATTGTTTGACTCCGGTATTTAGAGTTCAAATAAGACCATCTAACGATGCTCTTAACGCGTGTATGTCACACGCGTAATCCTGCCCGCGTTAGACAGTCTCCCATAGAGATCAATGGGAAAGGCAAAAAATTGATTTTTTCACCTAACACTCGATCTCACGAGAATACGCACAGCTCGGTCATATGACGCATACCACATCATGCACAACAATAACACGCCGCAAATGTCACAACAACAATTAATCAACAAAGCACACAAGCATTACACATTCACAAGCGGGGGAATTTGTAATAAAATTTTATACGGGGAATACGCATATACTTTAAGATGCGGAAAATCGCAAAATAACAACAAGGATTAAAAAAGATATACATACACTAGAAAAAAAATCGCATTCAATATCACTATATATTATGACAAACATACATATACAACACTTCACGAAGAACACACCATCGCAAATTCACATTTAAAAAGAATACTATTGTACAATGAAAGAGAAAACGACCACTATGACATCATAGCATTCTATACATTCCACAAATACCAACTCTAAATGAGCATGCGCAAATTCACACACTTAATACACATTGCAATAATATTAATTGCTAATAAAGCACACCTGAACACTATTTACAACGGAAATTGGGACATCATTAAACATTTACACAGGGTATATAAGCACCACACAAGCAGGGCTTCTTTGACTGTGTTGCTGTTGGGTCTTTGGAGATTGGAGGTTTAAGATTAGAGAGTTTGAGAATTTTTGAGAGTGAGTTAGTGTTAGCGTGAGAGAGTGAGTGAGTTAGTGGGAGTTAGTGGGAGTGGGAGAGAGTCTGTTAGTGGGAGCGTGAGTGAGTTAGTGGGAGTTATTAGTGAGAGTTGTTAGTGGGAGCGTAAGTTACTGGTAGTTAGTGAGAGTTAGTGGGAGTGTTTGTTAGTGAGAATTAGTAGTAGTGTGAGTTAGCGAGCGAGTGATTTTTCTGTACACTTAACACATTTACACGCAAACACATTCAATACATACATACACTTATCAATAACACTACATACACTCCATACCCCCTACCCCCTCATACTACACTCCATACCCCATTCCTTGTAGTCCCATTCCCTTTCATCCCATTTACTCTTATCCCATACCCCATACCCATCCCATACCCATCCCCTAGTTACATTTAGTTTACATATCCTCCTTTTAGTCTTCTTCTTCTTTTCGTTTATTTAAATACTCCTTACCCTCTTTGTTTTTTTACATCTCTCTCACACTTTAAGCACCTTTTTTGTCTTTTTACTTCTTTATTTTGACCCCCTTTCATTTCATCACACTCACTTTTTGTTTGATTATTTGGGGTTTAGTTTAGGGAAGAGATGGAGGCCAGGCAGGGGACAGGTAGAGGGGGGAGTAGAGGGAGGGGGAGAGGAACAGGGCAGGAAGGGGGGCAGGAAGCGGGGGTGGAAGCGGTGGGTGGACCCAGCCACTTGGTTCAAGATGACCAAGTGGCTGGGCCCAGTGGCGGTCAGAGTAGGGCTTCACAGTCCGGGAAACAGAGGGCATCATCACAGGGGAAGGCCAAGGCGACTAGGGAGGCGAGGTTTACGATGGAGGAGAAGGAGGCCCTCGTAGAGGCCTATATGGCCAGGCATAGGAGGCTGCAGCACCAAAAGACAACCCCGACTGACAGGAGGAGGCTCTGGAATGAGATCAGGAATGCAGTCAATGCAGTGGGTGGCCGGAACCCGAGATATGGATTCGATCAAACATCGCTACCGGGACTGTAAACAGGAACTCAAAAAAAAGTTAGGTCTGGAGGCACGACATGCCGCAGGAACCGGTGGCGGACCTGCCCTTGAAATCGAGTACTGCCGATGGGAGGAAATGTTGCGGCCCAGCATCTCCGAGGTGGAAGTAGTCGGTATCGGAGGAATTGATACCGGGAACCTGCCACTCTCATCTGACGGTAAGCTCATTGAACAATAATTTCACATACGAATGTATTTCAATGGACACTATACGCAAACATTTACTTTCATGATTGAGGTAGCGAATACAATTTGACAAAACATTCAAATGTACTTAAATTACCTAATTTGAATCCTTCTTGAGATATATTTTAAGGAAGAAATAGCCATGCACACGGTGAAACAATCACAGGAGGCAGCTATATTCAGCTAACAATCAGCATCTTCTAAGCATATTTAGATATGCTTTTCAGCAAAGAATATCCAGAGAATTAAGCGAATAAGATAAGAAAAGTACATTCGAAAGTTGATAAAAAATGTATGCTTCTAAATCATGAAAGATAAAACATTGGGTTTCATGTGTTAAGGATCCGATTAATGCTATAACGTTGTTTACACGCATTCAATTACTTTGCGGTTACATCAGTATCTAGGCTATAGGTTAGGTGTGCATTTAAACAGACTGAAAACAAACGCTAAAACATTCATATTGACCAGATATCACAAACACGGTTTATGAAAAAGCTGAAATCGTATTGATTGTTTGTTAGATTTCTAAGTGGATTAATGATTCTGCATTTGTAATTGTATCGTAAGCTAAGTCATTTAAAGCTTGATTTTCTAATATGCTAATATATACATTTTTCTTTTTTTTGTTTTTTTAATATACAGAGTCTGGGGAGGAGGCAGCACAGGAAACACAGCCTCATGCATCTCCCTGGGATGAGAGTGGTGGGGAGGAATTTCCACTTCGGAGGGAAGAGGCCCCCCGTGACGAAGAGCACACGGGAGATGATGAAGAGGCCCCGGAAGCAGAGGAGGATCCTGCGGAACCCGAGGCACCTCAAGAACCCGCACACCGCCGTGCACAGGCACCCCGCCGTGCACGGGTACAACAACAAGCACAACAAGAGGAAATAGCGGAGGTGCGGGTTCTACTGGACTACATAGACGCAACAGAATACTTGATGGCCAAAATCAAATTATTCAAGGACAAAATCAAATCATCACCATACTGAATCGAATTGAAGAAGGACAAACCAGAATATTTCAGCTTCACCAAGAAATGTTCACTTTTTTCCGGGAGGCGCATGCTGGTCTACCTCCTGGTCCGCCTCTTGTTGCTGGGCCTCTTGTTGCTGGGCCTCTTGCTGCTGGGCCATCTCCTCCTGCCGGCACATCTCCTCCTGCCGGCCCATCTCCTCCTGCCGGGCCATCTACTCCTCCTCATCCATCTACTCCTCCTCATCCATCTTCTCCTCCTCAGCCATCTTCTCCTCCTCATCCATCTTCTCCTCCTCATCCATCTTCTCCTCACCTTGGTCGTCCCAGTACTCTTCCTTCCACTCTTCCCACAACAGCTCCAAGGAGAACTCTTCGGAGTCGGCAGTTGCCTCTCCCAGAGCCTCAGCCCCGTGGGAAGAGGGGAAGGAAGAGGAAGGAAGTATTTTTTTTTCATCTTTACTGGTTTTTTTAATTTAATGTATAATGGATAGGTATGTGATGATGTGGTTTTCATACACTTGTGGACCACACTCTGTATATAATCGACTTCTATGGGACCGGGTCCATGGAGGGAGATTGTTTGCAGAGTGTGGGTTATAAGTGTGTGAAAACCACATCATCACATACCTATCCTTGTTCATGATATTGATTGGTTTCTGTGATGTGATGTCCAAACTGTTTCCCGAATCGCAAACAAAATTACCATTACAATTATCCATGATGGCATATTACTGTTTGAATGCCAATAACACAGCTTAAAGGGACAGTCAGAAAATTATTGATTACAAAGAAAACACTGTATTACGCATTATAAAGTTGGAAACAACAAAACATGGAGAAATACGTGTGACTTATGTGCTTACCCTTGTATCTCTGACTATGAAAAATGACCACTTATTTGTTGTTCAGACATAACAACATTTTAGATATCAATGATCAATACATGGTCAATAATATGCTGTATGAGCACAAGGTTTTACATATACAAATGCTATCCAAATGCCCTCTAGTGCTCAAATTGTATAATGATTACAAGCACTCTTCAAGATCGAAGAAATGAGCACACCAACCTCATAGGTTTAGCTAGCAAATTTAAATAAACACAGACAAATGTTCAATTGTTGAGAAACATTTGATATCATTGATATTACATAATTGACTTTTAGAATAATGCAAAACATTATTTGTTTTCGAAACTGTCCCTTTAACAACATTACATATGCTAACACATATTTGAAGCTTGTTGGTATATCTACATGTACTTTGTGAAAAAATAAATATTGAAATCACATTTATATTGACGTGTTAAATAAAGTCTATTTTCTTTAAGAGACATTATTGTGTTAATATTTTATTGTAAAGACATTTGTTTGAACAATGAATATGGTTTAAAGTCCTTTTAGGAGAGGGGGGGGGTGAAAATATGCTAACAATAATATATTTGAAGATTAAACAATGTGGATCTCATACATGATACAAAAAACAACATTTGCATTCAAGAGACAGTATACTATATTTTTAACAGAACTGTATGTAATAGACACTACTACAAACAACAAGATTAACATATACTGATATCAATATTACAAAGCTTCAAACACTTGAAAATAAAATAGGGTTAGCTATATTGAAAATATAGATGAACCCCCATTACAACCGTAAAACAAGACAATACCCCATCATTAACATATGAAAAGACCCTTTACACAAACTGGAGAAAGCTGGAGATGGTACTCACATGAAACTCAGAGGCTTTGCGAGGAGTCAGAAAATTACTTACATTTTCGTAGAACAGAAGAAAAAATAAACGTATTGGTTAAACAATGGACTATCTAACTAGAGACAAAATCAAAGCTTTTGATTTATAATGTGAGTGTCTAATGAACCTTTAATAAAATATACAACGAAATTACATTTAGAAGAAGTCGGCATCATATATTTAGCATATGCTAAATATAAATGCATATTGATTACTTTATTCAAACACAATAGCGCATATTTATTAATTAGATATCTTTAACATTAAACACAACAGTCATTTTTCAGAAAAAGGAACATTGTTGACAAACATATTAAACATGGACTATAGAGATTTGCACTTGCCTCGAAATATCATATGCATGAAAACATTTTGCTTTCGTTCGTTTATTCAACCAGACATCCAGCAAAAGAGAATGTGTTGGTCTTTATCAGCTACGGGTCAACAATGTAACATGATGCAAATAATACATATTCGCAAGGTTTTTAAAATTGGCTGCAGTCACAAACGTTTTTAACGTGCACAAATATTGCGGGACTACGTAATCCAATCAGACGTTTTTTTACCTTTGCATGTGACGTCTTAACATGGCGCTTCCTTGATCACGTAAGAACGCCATCCAATTAAAGGCACATTCTTGATCACGTAAGAACGCCAAAAAAAAGGCGCATCCTTGATCGCGTTAAAACGCCATCCAATGAAAGGCACATTATTGATCACGTAAGAAAGCCCAAAAAAAAAGGCGCATCCTTGATCGCGTCAAAACGCAATCCAATAAAAGGCACATTCTTGATCACGTAAGAACGTCAGTCAATACAAGGAATCATTGGACAGCCTGGCAGGTGACGTCTTAAGCAACATGGCGCATCCGAGATCGCAGAAAAACCGCAGACAATACAAGGACTCAGTGACATCTTGGCATATCACTAAGAAACGTATTTATATTTTAGGAACTAGTATGTGTCTAGATTGCTATCTAGGAATGTCACCAAATCATGATTCATCTTTTCGGTCTTGACTGTCCCTTGAACTATAGCTATGGTGTATATCTTTAACATTTAAAAGATACACATGAGAAATACATATGCCATTGATGTTTTAAGATATGTTTGGATTGTTGTGGAATAACAATAGTTATACATGGATTGATTAAACGTGTCATTTATTCAAGTTTAATTATTGTCAGCCTACCTATAACCATATATGGGAGGATAAGTATTTTGTTAACATCTTTGTTAACAAATATTCATCATCTAAATTATTTGCATTACACACAGAGATTTATTTGGTTACACTTTTACAATAATATAGAATTGAAAATGAAATACATGTGCTGTCAACATTACAATAAGATTGTTTATTAATAAGATTATATGTCCTTGTTCATGTAAAAAGGACAAAAACGCTTTAGAAATGGAAATACATTCATTAACAATTGTGCTCACCATCACTTAAAGGGACATTATTTTGTTTTTAAAAAGAGCATACACATAGACAATACTATTTCAATAAAATGAACACTTTACAGGGATTATATCATTGTATCAATACTCAGATCATTTGGTAAAGGTGCATCAATTCATGCAGAGTTTCTAAATACACACATGGATCTGAACATTGAAATATACATATATACACAAATAACAATCTATATATACATATATAAAACAATTACTATGCTAATCATAATCAGGCAATGATAAAGCTAAGAGAAAAATATATAAAGACAAATAATAAGATTACATTGGAGATGTTAATCTTAAAGTCATTTACTATTGTCTTACATATATGATTTTATTATTACAAATATATTTGGTAGGTCCCTTTAAGGATCAACAACATAAACTAGAGCTTTCAAAAAATAACATGAAGAATCAGGACAAAGATTCGTGAAATAAAATGTATTTTATTAGTATGTAAGAAAACATACACAACGTTTATAAATAATCTTGTAAAAATAAGGAATATATGAGCCATATGACAAGGTAACACAGTGCATCACAGTCCATGAAGAGAGTTGCCAAGGGCCAGCATAGCCCCATTGGAGACATATGACAAGGTAACACAGTGCATCACAGTCCATGAAGAGAGTTGCCAAGGGCCAGCATAGCCCCATTAGAGACATATGACAAGGTAACACAGTGCATCACAGTCCATGAAGAGAGTTGCCAAGGGCCAGCATAGCCCCATTGGAGACATATGACAAGGTAACACAGTGCATCACAGTCCATGAAGAGAATTGACAAGGGCCAGCATAGCCCCATTGGAGACATATGACAAGGTAACACAGTGCATCACAGTCCATGAAGAGAGTTGCCAAGGGCCAGCATAGCCCCATTGGAGACATATGACAAGGTAACACAGTGCATCACAGTCCATGAAGAGAGTTGACAAGGGCCAGCATAGCCCCATTGGAGACATATGACAAGGTAACACAGTGCATCACAGTCCATGAAGAGAGTTGCCAAGGGCCAGCATAGCCCCATTGGAGACATATGACAAGGTAACACAGTGCATCACAGTCCATGAAGAGAGTTGCCAAGGGCCAGCATAGCCCCATTGGAGACATATGACAAGGTAACACAGTGCATCACAGTCCATGAAGAGAGTTGCCAAGGGCCAGCATAGCCCCATTAGAGACATATGACAAGGTAACACAGTGCATCACAGTCCATGAAGAGAGTTGCCAAGGGCCAGCATAGCCCCATTGGAGACATATGACAAGGTAACACAGTGCATCACAGTCCATGAAGAGAGTTGACAAGGGCCAGCATAGCCCCATTGGAGACATATGACAAGGTAAAAGAGTGCAACAGGCACAACAATAAACTTTTAAAAAGGCCAAATGGCAACAATAAAAAAACAAAATCAACATGTGGACGGAGGATTCTTATCTGCCACCATGGAGCATCTCCAGATCCTCCACTTACTGGTCATCCTCTTCATCGTCCTGTGCATGTCCAGCTCCAGATTCAGGCCTTGAACTTAATCTCATAATTGCACGCAGAGTCAAGTCCTGAACCCGGAGCTGGGCCTGCATGGTGTCGTTCATCCCTCTCAGGACAGCTGCGTTCCTCAACACGGCCTGCTCTACTCTTGCTATACCTTCTAGCATGAGCCATGCTGAGTCACAGCCTAAAATAAAGAATACATTAAATATTAAGGATAATTACACAACAGACGAAAAAATTTTACAACATACATTGTCATCATAAAGACAAATAATTCTTTACATCAATTATTTTACATTTATTCTTTACACATGAATTAGGTTATTCAGACAGACAGAAATCATTAAAGGGACATTTAACTCAAACATGTTGTCCCCTTTAATTGGTTTTAGATGATCCACTTATACAGCTTGAGTGTATCAAATCTTGTTAAAGGATTTACATTGTACTTACATTAGCAATTTAAAAATTAAAATTATACTGTGGTAGGCACACCTATCCTTAAACATTTTGGCATTGAGGACAAGCTGTGTAAACATAGCAACCTGAAGAAATTACATTCCCACTGGGTTAGACAAGAGATAATGTATCAACATTTGTACATAAATTGTTGGATCCAAGTAGTGGTGATTGGTATATGTAGTGATATCCAATTAAAGGGACACTGAACCTAAATATTTAATGGACTGATTCAGATAGAGCATGACATTACAAATCTTTAAAACTTACACATATTCATTAAATGTTTTAATTCTCTAGCTAGATTTTGAATGCAAGAATGTTGCTTTTTATGGAAGCCAATATTTGTTTATCAACTTTGTTTGTCCCTGCTGGTTGATGGATACATTCATCCAACAATAAAGAAATGATGGCCAGAATTATTTTATTGTTTAAACTAATTATAGGAATTTCTTTGTTTCAAAAAAAATATCAAGAGAATGAAGAATAATTCATAAGAGTAGTAAATTATAAATTTGATTAACATTGCATGCTGGATTGGAATCACAATTTAAAAAATTTAACTTCACTGTACCTTTAAGTATCTTATAACGTGTATTTTGAATGATACTTACAGCTGTGCCTGGGAAGGACAATCCGACACCCAGGACAATGAAGGTTGAGACAGGGGGGAGGGATGGGATTGGCTTGGGGAGGGATGGGAGTGGCTTGGGGAGGGATGGTAATGGCTTGGGGAGGGGTGAGCTGCCGCTCCGGGGTAGGCCGTACAGCTGGGGAGTGGGGAGTTTGGGTCTGGGCAGCTGTACGGGCCATAATACGGGGAGATGTGATTTAGTGATATCCCAAATGTGTTTCATAATATATATCTATATCATTCATAGAGAGAGTTGGTGTGGTGAGCCCACAGGAATCCAGCAGTGACATAGAGCCGCCTTTGCGGTCTCCTGGTAAGTCCATTGACTCATTTATATGTAATTGAAGGTGTATTGCTAATCAATATTATGATCATGATTCTGATGAAGCATAACATTAGAAAAAAAAATAAGATTGTCTCTTCTGATTATATATTAATTTTCTTTTAATATTGAACGATTAATAATTTCAACTTTATTAGTCTCCACATTTGTTATTCAGAAGATGTATAACATATGTTTGTTTCCATGTTCTTTTTTTACAACAGTCATCAAGTGATACACACATGAGAAATCTTAAATGTTCTATGTACTATGCTTTTATTATTTTTACATTAATCCAAACAATACATCGAAAATATGAATCATTGAGAATAACAAATATAATGTAATTTGTATGCTCCATCAAAATGATGTAAATCATAACTTTGGGTGTGTATATCTTTAATGCAACATTGATGTGTGTCTTTGACCAACAGTAACATATGTTATAATATCTGTTGTTAACGTGTACACAACATGTTATGTTTTACAGAGATTGATTTAACATATGTGACGGAGGAGGAAGAGGCTGCCTTGGAGTCTAATGGTATGTGAAATATATCTATCATGTTTCCAACATGTTTGTTTATTTGAAATAATTTAATTGAAGACATTCAAAGTCTACATCTTTTGCACTTTAAAAAGGAATATTATTTGTCTGTTCAAATACACTACTGCCCCCTTTCTATATCAGGCAGCATGAAATATTTTGAATAGAATAATCTGGTGTTTCAAGATGCGTTTCCCACGCAATATTTCTTAATGTTCAAATTCCGGTTAGAATGTCAGTAAATTTGATAATCTGTTTATAAATGTTAAACTACAGGTTTGTTATTAGCAAATAAACCTCGAGCTTGTATTTCTCTGAAGTGCTCATATATGTTATTGTGCAATGGCGTCTTTAGTTTTAAATATACATTACAAACAAACAATTGTATCAAATGATCTGTAGAGATAGAAGATTGTTTAGACTTTAAAATGTAAATCAATTTATCTTAGTATTTATATATCCTCAACAGAAGAAATTTAAATGCACATGGTTGAGCCAATCACATAAGGCATCTCTGTGCATCCACCAATCTTCATCTACTGAGCCGATCTCGATATGCTTTTCAAGCAAAGTATGTCAAGATAGGAAGATAAGTAAATACACTATTTAAAGCTCTTAAAGGGACACTGTCCAAACAAATTTAGCATTGGTGATTGAGCATGAAATGTTAATCAACTTTATTATTTAATCCGATTATCAAATGTTAACAGTTATCTTGTTATGTTTCTTTGCAAATCAATAATGATATTTTATATTACGGACAATTGTTTAAAAAAAACCTGGGTTGTCCTTGACGATTGTTGGATCAATTATTCCAAACAAAACAAGCAAGTTCTGTCCAGAGTACTGAAGCAAATAAATTAGCTATTTAATGCCTTATTTTTAAAGTAATGATAGCAACATCACAAGGAGCATTCATAATATGAGACAAGTTTTAAAGTTGATTAAAATAGTATACTCATTCAGAATGTATAAATCATTATTTTTTTAACTGTCTACCTTTAAGTATATTTTGAGTTCATGTCCCTTTAAAGAAACATTTCACAATAATGCTTAAAATATCATAAACCTAGGCACCTTCCTTTTGCTAAATTAGTCTAACATATGAGTAAAGCAAATTTAGATTAACTTCTATATTGTTTTACACACTGACTGAAATATATTTATTAAAGGAGGTCAGGGCTGCCACTAGAAATCATGGGGCCCCTGACTCAGCCAGTTTTCGGGCCCCCCCCCACCCCCACCCACCCCCACCATCCTCAAACAGACTCATCAAATAAAGTCCTCCTCACTATCTATCACTGTGACATAATGATGCATTTAAAACAAAGATTTGACTTATTATATATAACTTGTCAAGCAATAATTGAAAGATGGCTGACATTCTGTACCAGGAACACTGTGTCTTGGACTCTTGCCCCCTGGCCCACAACTTGGGGCAAGACAGTGACACTGTCACAGTGCCATGTGTGTGGCCCTGGCACAGCATCTCAGCCATCTTTCAATTATTGTTTGACAATTGACAATTTGACATACAAAAAAAGAAAATAAAACCAAATAGAAAATAGTCAAATAAGGATTATATAATACCGGGCGGCGCCGGTTAAAACAATTTGGTATAGAGACACAATATAATAATAATACCATGGCTATGTAGGCAAGTTTGTTTATTTTTTAAAATTATTTTTAAAAAAAATTATGCAAACAATTTTTAGGATATACACTGATCCCAACAGGTTTTATGACACTTTAAGTCAATTTAGAACAAGGCAGGCACTAAGCAGCAGTTAGTTACTAACCAGTTAGGCATCAGAGCAGCCTCAGCCTGTGTATATTATATATATATAAAAATAACTATATCATACTATACAGGATTACAGTGAATCAGTGATACAGTAGTGATATATAAGTACAATTGCTGAGAGAGACAGTCAGATAGTCACACACACACTAGACACAATAATTCTGTTGATTTTAATAAGAATTTTTTTTTTCAGAAAAGTTAAAATATTTAATTGATCTCTGATCTGCATCTACTTTCTGGAAGAACTTAGGGACTGGGTATTATTTAATGCCAGCAGAGACAGTTAGATAGTATTAGTAGTCAGTCACACACACTTTAGACACAATAATGCTGTTGATTTTAATAAGTCAACTTTTTTTCAGAAAATTAAAAACATTTAAGTGGTCTCTGTCTGATTTGCATCTGGACTGCTTTCTGGAAGAACTTAGGGAGTAGGGTATTATATAAAACATAATTAAATATAAAGGTAACAGATTTTTGTGTCAGGACAGGAGGACAAGCGGCAGGATAGTAATAGTAATAATAAGACTGTCAGGAAGTAATCAATATCAGAAGAATTGTCAGGGCAGCCTGAGCCAGCATAAAGTTTATGCAAAGACCAAAGAGGGATCATTCAAAATGGATTATATCATCATGTATATCAAACTTTACAGTAGTTGACAGATCAGATGAGCATGATTGGCTTGTGTTTTGCGTGCCTTCAAATAATTTAAACTCAGTCATGCTCATCATCTGTCAACTCATCTCTGGCAACTGGCATTGGGCAAAGGCAGGCAGCATTCAGGTGATGGCGGGTCGGGTCCAAGTCCAAAAGGATTCATTCAGAGACAGACAGCAGCAGCAGGTGGCCATGTGGACGGTCGCGGTTGGTAAGTTAGTTACTAGTAAGTAATAGTACGACGTCCGGGGGCCGGGGCCCTAGCATACTGATACTGTGTGAGTGTCTGTATGGCCCTTACCTGATATCTCCCAACTTGTGCCCGACTGCCCGAGGCCGACCGGTCCGTCTGCGTGCTGGCTGCAGCTGCTGCAAGTGATGTCACGTGTGCCTCTGCCTGCCTGGCCAGTAAGTCCCGCGCAGCGGCGCACACTATTGTCCCGCCCCCTTCTCCCGCCCACCAAACCAATCAAAACTCCGTCCTAACCATTGAGCCCTCCTCCTCCTGTCATGGTCCTGGGACTCCTGGGGGCAGAGTTTGATTTCTATGTTAAGCTGATTTCCCGCCACACATGACATTAGAAATGGCGGTAAACCAGCTCAACATAAAAATCAAACTTGGAGTCAATGTGTGGTCTGTGGTGTCACGTGACTGAGCAGCAGTCAGCCAGTCTAGGGTGGGTGGGTGGGCGGAGCAGTGACGTCATCATCGGCACTACATGCCTGGAAAAAAAATAAAAAAATTTTTTTTTGCTATGTCAGCAGGGTCCCGGGCCCCTGATCCTGGCCGGGCCCCTGAATGCTGTCACCCCTGTCACCCCCTGATGGCGGCCCTGAAGGAGGTATTTTGGAGCCTTCAGCTTAGAGGGACATTAAGCTATATGTTATGTATGCATTTTGTATAATATTCTTATATTTGACCAACTTAATATGTTTTGTTATTCAATCATTATATTGTAATTATATATATATATTCTTGGATTAAATACATCTCTACATAGGCTATTTTGATGCTGATTGTTGTTTGCATATAGATGCCTTATGTAATTGACTAAGATATGTGCATTGATGTATTTTTTGAAAAGTATATTTAAAGACTGAATGTAATTCTATAGTACTTTCTAAATATGTTGAAATTCTTGTATGATATTTTTAAAAATCTATACACAATATACTTTGTGAATGTCCCTTTAAGGACCCAAACATTTGGAATTTTGATTTAACATTGACAAAATAAACTAAAGGGGAATTAAAATTCTATATAGATATTTGATGTCTAACCCAAGAGGTAAGATTTTAAAATATACATAATATTACTAAGTATAGTTAAATGACTCCACTAGAAAATTACATAGATTAATCTGGCATCCAATAACTAGCTTGTGAAAAATATCAACTTAAATGACCTACCATTTATAAATGTAAAAATTAAAAGAATTTAGAAAATAATGTTTCGAGATACCTAAGGAAGATACAAGATCTTATAAAATTAATTTTACATTCAACAACACTGTCACTTTAATGTAATTGAACCACTTCACCTTCTTAAAAGTTAAAATAAAAAACTTTTGACTACATATCCAAAATTAATTTAATATCTACATTTTCAAAAGAAAAGCATCGAAGGATCTCACTCCCCAATTAATGTTCTAAAATATATTTTAATGTAATATTCTCGGAATCAGTTGATTTTATAATATTAATGCATTATTTGATCTTATGCATGTGCTTGTCAAATAGCCAACTACCAGTCATGGGAGTCCAACTTTTATTTATTGACAGATTATATTGATATTTAGTAGAATCTGTTCAAAAGAATGTATTTAATAATAAAATGTTTATTATTAACATGTAAAAATAAAAAAGAATAAGTTTATCGAAAAACTAAAAATATTCCTTGAAGTCATCAGATGCCAATCTGAAATGACAAATAAAAAAATGGAACAAAGTTAATACACACGTTGTCAAATATTCATAAAATACATTTAAAATCATCTTGTGTCTATGCTCTAACTTTGTTCAACATTTTTTAAAGATAATTATTAAATTGATTTAAAAGAAATGAAATACATACACCATTATATTGTTGAATCAAAATTCTATTTAAATATCCAAATTTCAAATTATACATAATAATGTATATCACATTTCAACAATATATGTATGCTGAACATAAATGTAATATTTCATGTCCATTCAAATACCTCTATATCAACTATAATATGTATTCCTTTTTCGGATTGTGATCCCTAAATATCTAATGATGAAATAAGTATGACTAATGTATGTAAGCTAACAATAATCAACATTCTTCATGTGATTCTTAACTAGCATGCACCAACCTGGATAATGCATGGTCTTTGAAAGTCAATTCAGGGGTAAACAGTTGATCTTCAATAGGTGTCTTATTCATCAGTTAATTAAATAGAGGACTGGGAAATACCATCTAAAAAAGTAAAATCATCTAAGTGTCTGATTGTGATACCTAAATATATAATTTTGAACTAAATATGACTAATGTATGTAAGCTAATAATATTCAACAGTCTTCACTAGCATGCATTGGTACACCAACCTGGACAATGCATGGTCTTTGAAAGTCAATTTAGGGGTAAACAGTTGATCTTCAATAGGTGTCTTATTCATGAGTTCATTAAATAGAGGACTGGGAAATACCATCTAAAAAAGTAAAATCATCTAAGTGTCTGATTGTGATCCCTAAATATATAATTTTGAACTAAATATGACTAATGTATGTAAGCTACTAATATTCAACAGTCTTCACTAGCATGCATTGGTACACCAACCTGGACAATGCATGGTCTTTGAAAGTCAATTCAGGGGTAAACAGTTGATCTTCAATAGGTGTCTTATTCATCAGTTCATTAAATAGAGGACTGGGAAATACCATCTAAAAAAGTAAAATCATCTAAGTGTCTGATTGTGATCCCTAAATATATAATTTTGAACTAAATATGACTAATGTATGTAAGCTACTAATATTCAACAGTCTTCACTAGCATGCATTGGTACACCAACCTGGACAATGCATGGTCTTTGAAAGTCAATTCAGGGGTAAACAGTTGATCTTCAATAGGTGTCTTATTCATCAGTTCATTAAATAGAGGACTGGGAAATACCATCTAAAAAAGTAAAATCATCTAAGTGTCTCCAATAGGATGTCTCCACAGCCTTATTCTATAAAATAGTTTGCACTTACCATGTGAACATGTCTTTGTATGGTTTTCAAGGTCAGCATAATTGAAAGATAATGCCAGACATGATCCCATTGGTATACTTCAATTTCAATCTTGGCTTTTTCCCCACTGTCAGTCTGGGCAATCTTCACTGTCAGGCTTCTAATAGTTCCCTTTCAGTCTTTAGATTAAGTCATCTCCCTAATGGAAGAAATATTTTAAAGAAAATTCATACAAGTGTGTGAATCAGTTCTGTACCCCTCTCCCACCCCCCATTTCATACTAAATTTATGTCACTAGCTTACTAAGCCTGTGTATCAACCTGTGTTATTTTCTATCAAGTGTGAAGATGAGTCATATTGAGCAGAACAAACCTCTAATGTGTGACATTGAACCATAGTCATTCTAGAGGATCCCTTTCTGAGTATGTACATTTTAAGTAATGTGTAAACTAAATTCTATTTTTGAAAATGTATGCCATATGATGTATTTGTGTACAATTCATGCCAGCAACAGTCCATACATTTCTACTTACCATCTGATGTCCTCTTTAAAAACCAGGTGGCAAAGACTCGCTACAGGACCCAATGCCCAGAGCATCACCTATATGAATAAATAAAAAAAAAATTTAAAATTTGATCAATACTAACATGTTTGCACAATTCTCTACTTGTCATTTCCCTAGAGTTCACATCTATTGACAATACTCCAGTCTAACTTCTATTCTTTACCGTCTAAAGTGGCAGTTGATGACGTCTGCTCTGACATCAAGTCCCTCGTCCTGGAATTCCCCCTCTAGAACAGGATCATCCTCCTCATCTCTGAGGAGGTCTCTGTCCACCGGGACGGCCTGCAGCATCCCAGCCCGCTGTGCAATATTATGCAGGACGCTACAGGCTACAACGATCTTAGCCACCTTCTTTGGGTTGTACTGGAGTGCTCCTCCAGAACGGTCCAGGCACCTGAATCTCATTTTCAGGAGCCCGAACATCCTTTCAACCACCGCCCTGGTTCTCTTATGAGCCCTATTGTAGCGCTCCTCAGACACATCAGTCGGGCTACGCAAGGGGGTAATGAGCCAAGGCCGGCTCATGTACCCAGAATCACCTATAAATTATGAACAGAACATAATTCAAACAGAATCCTTAAAATAGTATATTGTTTTAGAAATAATTTTTTGTACACGATAATCCATATTAAAATTTTTCAGAAACATCCAAAAAAAAGTTCTATATTATTCTGTATCTTGCCATTTCAGCTAAGACATGCTACATATGCGTATTTCTCCAAAACCAAACCTTGTGTAAAATGCTAACTACATGGTTACATTGCATTCTCTATCTGAGCACTTAAGGTAAGACATGCTACATATCTGCATTGAACTAAAACTACACATTAGCGGAAAGAGACAATGACAGGGTTAAATTGCATGAGATAATATATTCACATTTCAGCTAAGACATGCTACATATGCTGCAAGCATATGAGTTGAATAACAGAAATGCAATAATAAAGGTAAATGAGAGGTGTTTCCCATTGTGTACTGTTTGTGAATCAAGAAATGTTTAGTGAATTTTATTTAAATTTTAAATGTAATTTTATTTAAATAATAATGTGTTACTAGTGATGTGGATTTGTAGTTGATGTAATCTAAAAGTGTGAAACAATTTTATGGTGTTGTGAATATTCAATAATTAAAAAACATAAATCCACCATAGTCATTTCTTGATCTATTTATCATCGCTAGGTCTAACGCATAAAATCATGTCTTTTCTAGCGCTGGTATTTGGAGTTTTTCAGTCTACGCTATTTGCGTGCGTTAGGGAAATGAGGGTTTCGCGTGCACGAGCACGTCTTCCCAATAGAAGTCAATGGAGGCTCTAAAGATTTCCAATTTTTTTTTTCTAAGACTGGTTTTCCTCGTAAAGTGAATGACGTCATGAGCTTGTGTGAAAAAGTCGCTAAATCGTGTTCTTTTTGTAATAAATAAATATTTTGTGTATGTCATGTGGTGTATATTGTTTGTATGCATCGATGAGTGTATGTTTGTGATAATGTTATTAGTTAGATGTAGGTATACGAGGGTCTTTTCCCGTGTGTCAATGTAAGTCAATAGGAAAATGGATTTGTGTTGTTTTTTTTCAAACACCCGAGATCTCGCAACTTTAATCCTTTGTATTTTGCTGAAAAATTATTAAATATGAAAAATAAACATAGTGTAGTGTTTGTATGAGTGTAAGTGTACTTTGTGTAATATTTTTAATTTGATTTGTAGAATTTAATTTTGTCGGTATATGTTTACTACTGGGTCTGAGGTGTCGGTAGAAATTTGAGCGTTAGGTGATTTTGGAGTGGCGGTAAATAAACTCTAAATACCGGACTCCGTAAGAAACCCGCGTTAGGGGCCTCTAACGCTGGTTTTCACGGCTAACGCCGAACTCTAAATCTAGGCCTAGGTAAAAGATTGCAATGGAGTGCGATTTACAGAGGGAGACACCAGCATGTTTTAAAACTTGGATTTTATGTTTAATACAAATCAAATTATGCTGTTTTCAGTACACTGTACCTAATAGCTGCTGTAATTTTCATATGCATAAGTTTTCCTTTCAGGTGTTTTGAGTATTTTTGGTGAAAACTTTCTACATTTTAAAGGGACAGTCAACCCAAAAATTACTGTAACTTATTTAGATTAGTTAAATAACGATCTTTACAGTAAACTGTAGCCCAATTTTCATCTAAATAAACTTTGGCAGAAAATACACTTACTAGATCTCATCTGGCCGTTTTGAAATGGCCGTCTGACCCCTCCTTCTCTGACATCTCCCAAAAGCTCCCACTAGTACAGGATCCTTTCTTTTCCTTTCGTCCCTGTGCGCTCCTGTGTCTCCCTTCATTCAGTTCAGTGAGACACTCATTTGGCACCCCCCTCACTTCACTATCTCCCTCATTCATCCCCACGGCCGCAATTTCAGCTCTCTAGCTGTTCGTACCCAGCACTCACTGCCTCTCATCCATGCTGTGCGCTGTTACAGAGAATGAGAGGCAGTGAGTGCCGGGCAGGAGGCGATGTGATGTGGGTCTGTGCCCCTATCACCCCCTCAGGAAGTACAATTAGAGCGCTATGAGAGGGACTTTGCCGTGCAACTGCAAATGTCAGAGGCTGCACGAAAGCTTAGTGTGGAAATGACTGTAGAACAGAGGCGGAAAAGGAGGCTGGTGTATCTGGATGCGCTGTGAAAGCTACATATATATATATATCTGTATTGTCTGCTGCTGTATATATAGAAGTTTTCCTGCAACAATACATTCCAGTTACAGGTCAAATATAGAAATGTATGTATTCTAAATAAAAATGCAATAAGAGGTATAATAGATATAATTAGCAAACAATATTATAGTCCATAAGTGCATGTACCAAAAAAAAAAATAGTTTGTTGAACAGAGATGACTGTAGAACAGCAGCGGAAAAGGAGGCTGGTGTATCTGGATGCGCAACACAGTGCAACACATGTGTAGTGTTCTATATATGTGTTCTTAATATGTGTTGCACTGTATGTTAATTTACCAGGTAAGTTGTGTGTTGTCCTCAAGCCAAGTTTACGCCGCAGATTGTTACTTTGCTCCTCCAGCTCCTGTAGCCTTTGCTGCGCATCCAGATACACCAGCCTCCTTTTCCGCCGCTGTTCTACAATCATCTCCACACTCTGCTCTGCAGCCTCTGACATTTGCAGTTGCACGGCAAAGTCCCTCTCCAAACGCTCTAAATGTACTTCCTGAGGGGGTGATAGGGTCACAGACCCACATCACATTGCCGCCTGCCCGGCACTCACTGCCTCTCATTCTCTGTAACACAGCGCACAGCATGGATAAGAGGCAGTGAGTGCCGGATACGAACAGCTAGAGAGCTGAAATTGCGGCCGTGGGGATGAATGAGGGAGATAGTGAAGTAAGGTGGGTGCCATATGAGTGTCTCACTAAACTGAATAAGGGAGACACAGGAGCACGCAGGGACGAAAGGAAAGGAAATGATCCTGTACTAGTGGGAGCTTTTGGGAGACATCAGAGAAGGAGGGGTCAGACGGCCATTTCAAAACGGCCAGATGAGATCTAGTAAGTGTCCCCTGTCCCCATCGAGTGTTAAGAGAGTCATCACTCGGAAGGTGCGGACAGACCGCTGCACATGATTGCGGGCCTGTCTCAGCGGTCTGAGTGGGTTTAGTCACCGTTTCTGAACAGGGCCGTGGTAAGTCCACTATTTCTAGACCATCGGCCGTCTCAGGTAACGACTCAGCCCCAGAAATTACATAGCATTCAGTAGAAATATGACAGGCCGGGTCTTCACACACTCTCTCCAACAAGAGTGGTTGTTTATGGGCACTCAATGAGTTCCAGGAGCTGTACGTTACCCTTATGGGCTCCTCAAACTGTTCAACGGAAGCCTCTGATTCCCGGTCCCTATCACAAGGGTCGCGTGGAGAAGGGCAGCCTGCGAAACACTGCGCAATCAAACTCCTCAGTCCAGCGAAGTGCACATTAAGCATCTCATATATAGTGTCTGCTGATGCTTTCATATCGATATCCATGTCTGATTATAGTTGTGTAGTAATTAGTACTACTCGTAACCCCAGTCTCCCAGGGGGGGGAATATGCGTAAACCCCGGCTCCAGAAACCACCAAGCACTTTATAAATGTGGCGGCCTTGAGGCCTAGCTGCAGATCTTAGACAGAGCAGTCAATCCAGAAAGTTTTCCCCTCAGGACTGTGAATTTCTTGAGTCTTGTAGTGTCCCTCTGGCCCCCATCCATAGGATTGGAAATTTTTATAGAGGAAAACAATAAAAAATTGTGTAAAACACTGTAGTGGAACCAGGAGCTCCCACAAAACACGTCCTGTCTCTGCAACTGTAGGCTCCGCCCCCGAAAGTGCCCCTGTTTTTAATAGTATTTTTAAAAAACGGGCTTTCATTCACCAAAGTTTACCTTTACTTTAAATTACAATTAACAATGTGTATAGTTAATATTATGTATTCCTTTGTAATTTACCTACAAATTTTACGTTTTTTATAAAATACCATTTTATTTTATTGTTATGAATATGCAAGTCAATAGATAATGAATAAAAAGTCATGTGATCAGGGGCTGTCAGAAGAGGCTTACATTAGATACAAGGTATTCACAGAGGTAAAAAGTATATTACTATAACCATGTTGGCTGTGCAAAACTGGTGAATGGGTAATAAAGGGATTATCTATATTTTTAAACAATAAAAATGTTGGAGTTGACTGTCCCTTTAATGCTGGTGCAGGAACACACTTTAAAGAAAAAATCTGGGTTTTCTGTCTCCCACCACCAACTGTGAGGTTGATTTTTTCATAAAGCATTTTGTTTGCATAGTGCTTCTGTAGCTATTACTGTAATATTAAAACTTTTATATTATACGTGAAGGTTTCAATGGAAAAAACAACCATTTTGAATGACAAAACAAAGGTAAAGGATTTTTTTGGCAATAAAATATAATAAACTCTAGTATGTCAAATGGATCACTGTAAACACAATAGAGAGGATAAACATTTTACAGTGCACATGTCCTTGTAATTTTAACCTCTGTTTATATTTGATCTTGTAAAAAGTTGTTAAAGGGACAGTCTAGGCCAAAATAAGCTTTCATGATTCAGATAGGGCATGTAATTTTAAACAATTTTCCAATTTACTTTTATCACCAATTTTGCTTTGTTCTATTGGTATTCTTAGTTGAAAGCTTAACCTAGGAGGTTCATATGCTAATTTCTTAGACCTTGAAGGTCACCTCTTTTCAGAATGCATTTGAATAGTTTTTCACCACTAAAGGGTGTTAGTTCACGTATTTCATATAGATAACACTGTGCTCGTGCACGTGAAGTTATCTGGGAGCAGGCACTGATTGGCTAAACTGCAAGTCTGTCAAAAGAACTGAAGTAAAGGGGCAGTTTGCAGAGGCTTAGATACAAGATAATCACAGAGGTTAAAAGTATATTAATATAACTGCGTTGGTTATGGAAAACTGGGGAATCGGTAATAAAGGGATTATCTATCTTTTAAAACAATAAAAATTCTGGTGTAGACTGTCCCTTTAAATATAGAACACAACTCACTATGCACTATAAACTTTTACAGACCTTTCCTGACTACCCAACTGTCATTAGAAATAGTAGTAGAAATAGCCCCATTCACTTTGGAAATAGTTTCCCATAATGTAACATTGGAAGCTGAAAAAGGATACATTTTTTTTTTTAAGGATTAAAAATAAATACTTGGCTAAATCCAATCTCTGGAACAATCTCAGACACCACATCAGGGAAAGGAAATATATCAGGGGGATTTAACCATAGGAATAAAAACAGGATTTAAACAGTAAACCAGCTTATCCCCATCTACTTTTGAAACTTAACCTCTAAAGGAAATAAAGTTTATTTAAAAAGAGAACAAATATGCTCAATTTAAATGAATAAGTATATATATATATATATATATTTATTTCTTTTTCTGATACATAGTCTAGTGCCGAATGTCTTATACATAGCTTATTTTAGCTCTATGCTAACTGATACTCCTTTCACACTGTTGTGTTTGACACCTCGACCACCTGACTGTTTTTACAGTATAAGGATGTTTTTTGCCTGATCTTTCGGTCGCGGTCTCATTCACACTAACGGGTTAGAGATTGGTTATTTTTCTATACTAACTGAGACTGGTGTTCTTTAAATCTAACAGTATAATGCCTGACTCTTCTGCCCATTCGTGGCTTTTGTTGACACTGACAGTCACTATGGATACATGTTATGACTAGGGCTTAGATCTGTCTAGCTTTATATATATATTCTTGTTGCCTCCGTTTGTACTGTCACTTGAATGTGTTTCACATAGCTGCCTTCAACTGTATGTTTTCCGATACTTCACTGACGTTACTGCGTGTGACACCACGACCACTGGATTAGTTGTACACTATAAGGGTAATGTTTACCCGGCGTGTCTGATCATGGTCTCACTCACACTAACGGGTTGAAGATTTTTTGTTATCATTTCTCTAAACGCTCATATACAGGTGTTCCCCTGATCTATTAGTATAGTAACAGGCTGTTCTGTCGGATACTTTGTTTTGCTTTGCTAGACTCCGGCGATACAGGATTTCAGCACCTCGATTGGCCAGGTACTTTGACCAATCGTGGCTTCTGTTGTCAGTCTCTATGGTTACCCGTCATGACTAGTTTTTAGAACCGTCTAGTTTTATACATATACTTCTATTGTTTCTGCCTATGTCTTGTTCTTTAATTTGTTAAATATCCACATTAGAGTAGTTAAGCTTATTAGGCTTATAATGTTTTAGATATCACTTTGGGGTATTTACACCACTCTGTTACGCTGACAGGGCTGACGCTTCCCATTTGGGGGCGTGTCTTACGTGTAGATCGTGACGGCTTGGTGCATTGGGTATAAAGTCACGGTGGTGGTAAGTGTAACTGTTGATACTTTGTCTGTCTGAGGATGAGCTTGTTAAGCTCGAAAACGTTCACAAATTAAAAGTGGATCTTTGTACAAGCCCTTTGGAGTGCGCTTTTTTACTGCAGGACTGGATATTTTGTTTGCTGCACCCAAGGCCATATTGGTGAAGTTTGGAGTGCACTTTGTCTTCTATTGTATTATATATATATATATATATATATACACTGTGTGCAGAATTATTAGGCAAATAAGTATTTTGACCACATCATCCTCTTTATGCATGTTGTCTTACTCCAAGCTGTATAGGCTCGAAAGCCTACTACCAATTAAGCATATTAGGTGATGTGCATCTCTGTAATGAGAAGGGGTGTGGTCTAATGACATCAACACCCTATATCAGGTGTGCATAATTATTAGGCAACTTCCTTTCCTTTGGCAAAATGGGTCAAAAGAAGGACTTGACAGGCTCAGAAAAGTCAAAAATAGTGAGATATCTTGCAGAGGGATGCAGCACTCTTAAAATTGCAAAGCTTCTGAAGCGTGATCATCGAACAATCAAGCGTTTCATTCAAAATAGTCAACAGGGTCGCAAGAAGCGTGTGGAAAAACCAAGGTGCAAAATAACTGCCCATGAACTGAGAAAAGTCAAGCGTGCAGCTGCCAAGATGCCAATTGCCACCAGTTTGGCCATATTTCAGAGCTGCAACATCACTGGAGTGCCCAAAAGCACAAGGTGTGCAATACTCAGAGACATGGCCAAGGTAAGAAAGGCTGAAAGACGACCACCACTGAACAAGACACACAAGCTGAAACGTCAAGACTGGGCCAAGAAATATCTCAAGACTGATTTTTCTAAGGTTTTATGGACTGATGAAATGAGAGTGAGTCTTGATGGGCCCGTGGCTGGATTGGTAAAGGGCAGAGAGCTCCAGTCCGACTCCCGCCAGCAAGGTGGAGGTGGAGTACTGGTTTGGGCTGGTATCATCAAAGATGAGCTTGTGGGGCCTTTTCGGGTTGAGGATGGAGTCAGGCTCAACTCCCAGTCCTACTGACAGTTTCTGGAAGACACCTTCTTCAAGCAGTGGTACAGGAAGAAGCCTGCATCCTTCAAGAAAAACATGATTTTCATGCAGGACAATGCTCCATCACACGCGTCCAAGTACTCCACAGCGTGGCTGGCAAGAAAGGGTATAAAAGAAGAAAATCTAATGACATGGCCTCCTTGTTCACCTGATCTGAACCCCATTGAGAACCTGTGGTCCATCATCAAATGTGAGATTTACAAGGAGGGAAAACAGTACACCTCTCTGAACAGTGTCTGGGAGGCTGTGGTTGCTGCTGCACGCAATGTTGATGGTGAACAGATCAAAACACTGACAGAATCCATGGATGGCAGGCTTTTGAGTGTCCTTGCAAAGAAAGGTGGCTATATTGGTCACTGATTTGTTTTTGTTTTGTTTTTGAATGTCAGAAATGTATATTTGTGAATGTTGAGATGTTATATTGGTTTCACTAGTAATAATAAATAATTGAAATGGGTATATATTTGTTTTTTGTTAAGTTGCCTAATAATTATGCACAGTAATAGTCACCTGCACACACAGATATCCCCCTAAAATAGCTATAACTAAAAACAAACTAAAAACTACTTCCAAAACTATTCAGCTTTGATATTAATGAGTTGTTTGGGTTCATTGAGAACATGGTTGTTGTTCAATAATAAAATTAATCCTCAAAAATACAACTTGCCTAATAATTCTGCACTCCCTGTATATAGCAGATTCAGAGGTAGATCCCTGATCAACAGAACCAAACCTCTTCCTCTGAGGACATAGCAGCTTTATGACTAGAAACATTAACTCCAGCAGGCTTAGCGCAAATAGAAGGTACATTCTAACCTGATCTTTTAAAGTTACTTGAAGGAGGCATGGCCACCAACTGTCACGCCGCGCCGCTCTAGCCGTTGCTAGGGGTGCGGCGTCTCCTTACTGCTTGTTGCCTAGCGCTGTGTCGGCTCTGGAGGTGTGCGGTGCTGACATCATCGCCGCACGCTCATGATGCCGACCGGTCCTGTGGCGCCAATCCTCAGTTATTTAAATGGGCAGCAAACAATCTATCACTGCCCAAGTGTAGGTGCTACTTCGTGTACTCCTGGGTGTGATAGATTGTTTGCTGGACTGATACACCATTGCTGATCCCTGCCTGTCTCACTTTGTTACTTGGTTAACCCCTGAATTGCTGGACTGATTGATTGTTGCTGAACTCTGCCTGTCTCACTAGGCTACCTGGTTAACTCCTGTATTGCTGGACTGATTTATTGTTGCTGATCCCTGCCTGTCTCACTACGCTACCTGGTTAACCCCTTCATTACTGACTGATACATTGTTGCTGAACTCTGCCTGTCTCACTATGCTACCTGGTTAACCCCTTTATTGCTGGACTGATTTATTGTTACTGATCCCTGTCTGCCTGACTATTCTCGTAGCTTGCCTTGTGCCTCCCTACCTGTGGTGTTTGCCGCTCTCCTCATTTGTCTAATATTCTCTGCTCTGGGATATTCCCTATCTTTCCGGCTCAACGCTGGGATAACAAGACTACTGGCCGAGTTCGGTCTGAGTATCCCACGAGCCTTACACCAACATTTCAAACACAGAAGACCAAATAAAATATTAGATTCCAGGATTGAGTAGGATTCTCCTGTAAAAGACAAACAGAAGGAGCAGTAATACCCTTAGAAGCAAGAGCGATGTTAGATAGGTCAGAATTCATTAGAATAATAATATATTTATTGTATAACTTAGTCTGAGATTAAAACCTCATCTTATAAACAATATAAACACTTCACACTTTAGAAAAATGTTCAAATGAACCATCTTCTAAGGCAGATTTAGGGACAGAAGGCTCCATAGCTGCAAGGAACTTACGACAGGGACATTAAACACTAAACAAATGCTAGATAGAATGAGGCATTCAGGGACGACTTCCTGTTGGGGGCGGAGCATTGCGAGATTGGTGCTCCTCAATGGCTGCAAGAGTGTTTGCAGCGTGTAAGAGCCTACACCCCATGCCATTTGCCCCGTGGCCTAAGCTGTTTCCTGGGCCTGATTTGGGCCGTTGGTACAAATTGTACCAGTGCAAGAAGTCTCCATTAGCCGGACTTGGCTTGCGGCAGTCACCGTAATTGGTAACAGTATACCAGATGATGACCTGACCCAGTGCATCTTAGCCAGAAGCAGAGATGTGAAAGTGGAAGGATTGTTTTTTTTCCCCCAGTAACAAAAAACGCTGCACCGGACCCTCTTTAATCAAGTGTAGCTGGCAGGTAAGAGCTTCGAGCGGCGGCTGAAGCTGTACCTGGAGCCCTATCCTTGCTACTGAAGAACAAGAGGTGAGCAGATATACCGGTAACTATACCTTTCCTTCTATACATATCCAGAGACTGTCTTGCAGCCAAACTGCTTGTTTATTTAAAAACGGACAAAGGGAAAAAAAAAAACGTGTAAAAATGTGCTAAGATGACAGTTATATATTCAGGTTATTGAAAACTTTTCCAAAAGTTACCTTGCTTTATATCCCCGGTAAATACTGGAGAAGTATACTACATTGAGTTGGGTGCCCTGAATCTCCAGCAGTTAAAACTGATGCAGCATGGGGCTCAAGAAGATGGTTCCAGCTTAAATATTTATCCTAGACTGTGATACATATAACCTATGGAAGTGCTTTGCAGATAACATTTTGCAGATAATAATTTCCTGCTGAACTCTGTGGTTATATGCTACATGTCCCCTTCAGGACCTTGGTTATTGCTGGGAATATATTTTTTATAAAAATTATTTTGGGAAGATTAATATACTCCAGTACATAAAAAGACTTTCTGTTGGGATTTGCCTCGCTTCAAACTATATAGAGAATTTCGGCATGAGCTATTGACAAGCATGTGGAATAAACAGTCCTGTTGAAAAGCCCTTACCCTGTTATTTATACAGGGGGACTTATGTTTAGCTGCTGAATTGACTAGATGAGTGATTTATCTTTGCCTATGGGCCCTTGTATTGTTTAACAGTCTAGTTATTCTTAAAATATATTCAAAATTTTATATTTTAGGCTGTAGAGAAGTGGCATTTGGGGTCATTATATTGTTAAATTGTGATAAGTCATTTTAGAATTTCTACATTGTATTTAATTATAGGTCTAGGTAGACTATGTAGCTCTAGATAAAGTTAAGGCTTGTGATGGTTTCTTTTTGATTGGGGCTAAAATTGGTTATGCTATTTATATGAGAACGATCTTCAACCCAACTGTGTGGCATAAACTTATACATTGTAGCTTTTACTATTATTATTATCTCTATATGTCTCCAGATTTATAGTTTAATATGTAAGTTTGTGGGTTCTGATTTACCTTTGCTAATTTAACTAAAAGGATCATAACAAGCTTAGTATTTAGTGAGATTGTATATATATATGTATATATATATATATATATATATATATATATATATACACTGTGTGCAGAATTATTAGGCAAATGAGTATTTTGACCACATCATCCTCTTTATGCATGTTGTCTTACTCCAAGCTGTATAGGCTCGAAAGCCTACTACCAATTAAGCATATTAGGTGATGTGCATCTCTGTAATGAGAAGGGGTGTGGTCTAATGACATCAACACCCTATATCAGGTGTGCATAATTATTAGGCAACTTCCTTTCCTTTGGCAAAATGGGTCAAAGGAAGGACTTGACAGGCTCAGAAAAGTCAAAAATAGTGAGATATCTTGCAGAGGGATGCAGCACTCTTAAAATTGCAAAGCTTCTGAAGCGTGATCATCGAACAATCAAGCGTTTCATTCAAAGTAGTCAACAGGGTCGCAAGAAGCGTGTGGAAAAACCAAGGCGCAAAATAACTGCCCATGAACTGAGAAAAGTCAAGCGTGCAGCTGCCAAGATGCCACTTGCCACCAGTTTGGCCATATTTCAGAGCTGCAACATCACTGGAGTGCCCAAAAGCACAAGGTGTGCAATACTCAGAGACATGGCCAAGGTAAGAAAGGCTGAAAGACGACCACCACTGAACAATACACACAAGCTGAAACGTCAAGACTGGGCCAAGAAATATCTCAAGACTGATTTTTCTAAGGTTTTATGGACTGATGAAATGAGAGTGAGTCTTGATGGGCCAGATGGATGGGCCCGTGGCTGGATTGGTAAAGGGCAGAGAGCTCCAGTCCGACTCAGACGCCAGCAAGGTGGAGGTGGAGTACTGGTTTGGGCTGGTATCATCAAAGATGAGCTTGTGGGGCCTTTTCGGGTTGAGGATGGAGTCAAGCTCAACTCCAAGTCCTACTGCCAGTTTCTGGAAGACACCTTCTTCAAGCAGTGGTACAGGAAGAAGTCTGCATCCTTCAAGAAAAACATGATTTTCATGCAGGACAATGCTCCATCACACACGTCCAAGTACTCCACAGCGTGGCTGGCAAGAAAGGGTATAAAAGAAGAAAATCTAATGACATGGCCTCCTTGTTCACCTGATCTGAACCCCATTGAGAACCTGTGGTCCATCATCAAATGTGAGATTTACAAGGAGGGAAAACAGTACACCTCTCTGAACAGTGTCTGGGAGGCTGTGGTTGCTGCTGCACGCAATGTTGATGGTGAACAGATCAAAACACTGACAGAATCCATGGATGGCAGGCTTTTGAGTGTCTTTGCAAAGAAAGGTGGCTATATTGGTCACTGATTTGTTTTTGTTTTGTTTTTGAATGTCAGAAATGTATATTTGTGAATGTTGAGATGTTATATTGGTTTCACTGGTAAAAATAAATAATTGAAATGGGTATATATTTGTTTTTTGTTAAGTTGCCTAATAATTATGCACAGTAATAGTCACCTGCACACACAGATATCCCCCTAAAATAGCTATAACTAAAAACAAACTAAAAACTACTTCCAAAACTATTCAGCTTTGATATTAATGAGTTTTTTTGGGTTCATTGAGAACATGGTTGTTGTTCAACAATAAAATTAATCCTCAAAAATACAACTTGCCTAATAATTCTGCACTCCCTGTATATATATATATATATATATATATATATATATATATATATATATATATACACACCAGAGGTTAAATATTACTGTGTACTTTTTACGGAGATCGATACTTATATATATAATAAGCATAGAGTAACATTGTTAATTAGTCAGGAACCCTATAATTTAGGAAAAAGGGAAAGTTTCTTTTTTATGTAGTTTTTTCAAAACCATTGCTAGGCAGTTCTGTTTCCATCTTAGAGTTATATGATATATGAACCATACATGACGAGTTAGTTATATTGTTTAAATAATCTTTGTATACAGTCTTATAGGCTCTTTTTCACAGAAAGGACAAGTTTTTTCCTCCCCCTTTTTTTCTCTCTTCCTTTTTCACACAGGTTTTTCACATTCACTTATATTAATCACATTTATTTATATATTTTTTATTTATTTATTTATTCCACTGTTTGTTTTCGTATTTGGCCATGTATCATTTTTAGTGCACTAGATTGTATGGATAAATTCCTCACACAGGCAAAGCCACATTCGCCCACGATGCCTGCTAAATTGAAAGATAAAAATCTGAAAGCTAATGACACAAATATTGATAATAGCTTAGATTATTCATCTTCCAGAATGGATCTGCAGTCATTGGTTCTGCAAATATCTGAAGTATTTACTCCTCAATTTGATTGTATTAAGAAAGACTTATCTAGTATTTCTACAGATCTAGTTACTCTAACATCTGAGGTTAGACAATTTTATACAAGAATTGCTGAAGTGAAAAATAGAGTTTCCGATCTGGAGGATCTAGTTAATTCTCAAGAAACTCTAAGTCAGAGATAAGAAATAAAAAATAATTTACATTTACGCTTAGATGATATGGAAGACCGAGCAAGATGTAATAATATAAGAATAATAGGGCTTCCGGAAAGCCCTGAATTTGAGGACTTATTGAAAATTACTTATGTTCTACTTCCTCAATCATTAGGGTTCCCTACACAACAACTTCCTTTATAGGTCGAAAGAGCTCATAGAGTAGGCCCTAAAAGAACATTTACTGATGGAACAGTGAGAAATAGGATGTGTCTTGTAAAATATCTTAAATTTCAGGATAAAATGGAATTATTAAGGCTTTTTTTAAAAAAATGCAACATTTACCCTGGGAAAATATAAGATATTACACTTTCAAGATTTTTCTAGCGAGACATCCTCCAAGAGAAAATGAATGGCCCCTTATTGTACGCAATTTATAAATATGGGTCTAAAGGCGCGACTGGTTTATCCAGCTAAAATCTTATTAGAAGATAATGGTAATAAATTTACATTTAATAATGTTAAGGAGGCGAAAGATTATATTGCCACAAAAGGAACTTTGCAGGTTTAATTTTCCTAGCAGAGATTATATAACCTGTCTAGTTTTATGTACTGTATGATATATTATCTGGGCTGTTCATTGGAAGGGTATACTTTAAATAGATATATGACAGGTTCTGTCACGGTACGAGATGCCTGCCTCGCAGTTATTTTAAATGTGTGGTTAGATTTTTCTTTTTTCTTTTTTTTTTCTCTCCCCCCTTTTTTTTCTTTTTTTCCCCCTCCTCCTCTCCCCCCACCTCGCAAGATCAATATTAGTCTATTGACTGTATTATGAATAAACTTATAGTCTTGTCCTGGAATGTCGAAGGAATCTCTTCCCCGGCTAAACATAAACTTATTATTAAACATTTGACCAAAGATAAACCAGATATTGCTTTTCTGCAGGAGACGCACCAGAATGATATAGAATCCGAGAAACTTAAGATCAAATGGGTGGGAAGGGTTATTGGGGCCCCCTCTTTTAACAGAAAATGTGGAGTTGCAATATTACTTAATAAAGATTTAAAGTACTCTATTATTAATGTTGAAGCCGACCCTGAAGCTCGGTTTATTATTTTAAATATAGTAATTAATGATATTAATTATGTCTTATGTAATATTTATGGTCCTAATATAGTCTCTCATGGATTTTGGAAAAAAATTGAAAATAAATTGTTTCCTTTGGCTAATGAAAATATTATAATGGGTGGAGATTTCAATCTAACCCCTTGTCCAATAATGGATAGACTCTCGAGCAAGAATCTAAAAAGCTACAATAGAAGTGCAAGACTCCTTAAAAAAATGTGTTACAAACTCAAACTAAGTGATATATAGAGACTTAGGAACCCAGATTCACAGGTTTTCACATGTGAATCTAAAGCTTTTAAAACTGTTTCTATGGTGAAAATCATACTTCATGCAGGGGGCTTCCGGTGGGGGCGGAGCTGCTAGACATGCTGTGCAGCTCATGGTGCTCTGGAAAGTAGGAGCAAGGACATCTCCCCCAGCATTTGTTTGCCTGCCATACCCAGATCATCTGGGATCTATTGCAGGACTATAGGAGGTGTCTACGCCTATGCCGTTGAAGCCCTCGAATTGGCAGTCAAGCCCAGCGGTGGATACCGCATCTGCAGCAGAGGATACACATGGGCAGGAGAGGAGCGGCGCTAAGAGCGGGCAGTCAAGTCAACCCCGGTGAAATTCCCGGGCTCTCTGAGTGGAGTAACCGCTTTTAGGAGGGGGTGGGGTGTCCGCGGAGTGATCGGTGGGCAGCGCTCCCTCCTCGTGGCTGAGTGCGACATCTGGTCGGTCGTAGGGCTGAGGAGACGCCGGCTCTTCCCTGCTGTGGTGCCCAAGGCGGACTTGTCAAAGTTTAAATCTCTCCTGGTAAGACTTATCTGCTTTGGTTGAATATCCCCCTGACATGTTGGAATGTAAGTGTCTGGAATAGGAGATCAGCCAAGGACGCAGCTTACTGACTTTCCTTGGGAGGCTGACCTGATATGAGCAAGTGTGGAGCGTACCTCATTTTACCAGCTACCTTATTTTTTTCCTCCTACCCCAGCTTGTGTGAAATAAGGATCCTGAGTGTTCGGCAGGAATGATTATTTTTACATTGCTGGTGTGATGGGCAACTCTGTCTTGGTCTTGATATCTACATAAAAGCTGACATAGCTTGGAGACCGATAAGGAGATACACCTTTCTCTTTAGTGACTTGCTTGGGTCATCCCTCTTTTTTTGGGGGGATAGTTGGTGAACTGTGTAAGCTGGTGACCTATTGAACTTGGTAGAAAACACAGAGGGGAGAAGGAGAAAGGAAGAAAAGTCACAAGCAGTGTATACATGACTGGCTAATTTTTTGGTTGAGCAATCCTGTGTTTGCTGATATTCTATTATTCTGTTTGCTTCCTTTTTTGGCTTTTTTTGTTTTTTTATGAGAAATATCATTCAATATTTTGGTACCAAAATATAGTGGCTAGCTGCTGAGTCTAGGTGATATATCCCCTATTATTACCTGTCTATATATTTGTCCACTCTCTATAACTGTCCACGTTAAAGGCCCTAATCTCACTAGTTAATATACTCTTTGTGTATCCCTTTAAAGGGAAAAAAAAATCACTCTCACAGTAGAAGTTTTTTTCTTCTTGTTATCTCCTATTTATTTAGGGGACGTAATGTCTTCATGGTATTGATATCACATATGTCGTATGGTTGTTTTCTGCTGTTTGTTTTTTCACATATTTCTTAATCACTGGGTACATGGAAAGATTTATTACACACACGAAACAAAGTTCCCCCATAATGCCACCTAAAATCAAGGACAGAAAGGGTAGGAGTGTAGACACTTCATTGGATCCCTTGTTGGATGGGGGTACGCCCCACCTAGATGTAGGTAACCTAGTATCACAATTAACTGACATTTTCACTCCCCAATTTGATATTATCAAAAAAGAGCTTAGCATGATTTCCACAGATATTGTATCATTGTCAAACGAGGTTAAGCAATTTGCTTCAAGAATAAATGAGGCAGAAAACAGGATCTCAGACTTGGAGGATCGGGCTAATGTCCAAGATAAAGTAGTGCATGACCATGAAGTTAAAATTTCTAGCTTACAATCCCGTCTGGAGGACCTTGAGGATCGCTCCAGGCGGAATAATATTAGAATCATTGGACTCCCCGAATCCCCTGAGTATGAGGACCTATTAAAGGTTACCTCTTTGTTACTCCCCAAAGCGTTAGGTTTCCCCGCTCAACAATTACCCCTTGCAGTGGAAAGAGCGCATAGGGTGGGACATACCAAAGCAAGTGTAACGACTGCTTATAGGAGTATTATGTGTATCTTTAAGCTGCTTAGATATCAGGACAAGGTTGATTTTTTAAAATAATACAGAAAGTCAGGGGAATTTATTTTTGAGAAAAACTAATTATTATTTTTCGGTAGAGACATCTGTTAAGAGGAAACAAATGATCCCCTATTGTACTAGGATCACCAGTAAAGG
Source organism: Bombina bombina (assembly GCF_027579735.1). Lineage (NCBI taxonomy): Eukaryota > Metazoa > Chordata > Amphibia > Anura > Bombinatoridae > Bombina > Bombina bombina. The sequence goes on along the minus strand of NC_069504.1, from coordinate 372,234,020 downwards.
TTTGAAAGCTTGGATAACATACCCTGCTAAGATTATAGTGGATGAGAACGGCATCAGACATGTCCTTAATAACCCCCAAGAGGCTCAGGAATTTATTGGTGCTTTGTAGTTTAGTGGGGAATTGATTTTTCACAAAACTGAAATGTATTGGATTGAACTGTTATTTTTTATTGTTGATTTTATTTTTGACGCATGTCTGTTTGATATATTGTTTGCCGATTTTTTAAAAGGAAAAAAAAGTGTTAGCTTGAAATTTATTATTATACACTCATGGTTTAAATGGTGGTCAGGTTTAGTATTTGTGCCTAGGAGTGGAAGCATATTTCCTTTCTATTTTGCTGTTTTTAAACTTTTTTTTTTTTTTCTCTTTCTTCCTCCTCCCCCCATCACCGGTCTCAGAGTACTAAGTAAGCATGGTATTTAATTAGATGGCGTCTAAGATTAATATACTTTCCTCGAATGTTGGGGGTGTAACATCTCCTAGAAAACGCAAATTAATCATTAAGTATCTGGCTAAAGGTGGCTATATTGGTCACTGATTTGTTTTTGTTTTGTTTTTGAATGTCAGAAATGTATATTTGTGAATGTTGAGATGTTATATTGGTTTCACTGGTAAAAATAAATAATTGAAATGGGTATATATTTGTTTTTTGTTAAGTTGCCTAATAATTATGCACAGTAATAGTCACCTGCACACACAGATATCCCCCTAAAATAGCTATAACTAAAAACAAACTAAAAACTACTTCCAAAACTATTCAGCTTTGATATTAATGATTTTTTTTGGGTTCATTGAGAACATGGTTGTTGTTCAACAATAAAATTAATCCTCAAAAATACAACTTGCCTAATAATTCTGCACTCCCTGTATATATATATATATATATATATATATATATACACCAGAGGTTAAATATTACTGTGTACTTTTTACGGAGATCGATACTTATATATATAATAAGCATAGAGTAACATTGTTAATTAGTCAGGAACCCTATAATTTAGGAAAAAGGGAAAGTTTCTTTTTTATGTAGTTTTTTCAAAACCATTGCTAGGCAGTTCTGTTTCCATCTTAGAGTTATATGATATATGAACCATACATGACAAGTTAGTTATATTGTTTAAATAATCTTTGTATACAGTCTTATAGGCTCTTTTTCACAGAAAGGACAAGTTTTTTCCTCCCCCTTTTTTTTCTCTCTTCCTTTTTCACACAGGTTTTTCACATTCACTTATATTAATCACATTTATTTATATATTTTTTATTTATTTATTTATTCCACTGTTTGTTTTCGTATTTGGCCATGTATCATTTTTAGTGCACTAGATTGTAGTGCACTTTCTTCCTCCTTCCCCCATCACCGGTCTCAGAGTACTAAGTAAGCATGGTATTTAATTAGATGGCGTCTAAGATTAATATACTTTCCTCGAATGTTGGGGGTGTAACATCTCCTAGAAAACGCAAATTAATCATTAAGTATCTGGCTAAATATAATCCTGATGTAGTAATGCTGCAAGAAACACATCTTAATGATGCAGAAGTTGCGAAACTGAAGTGTAAATGGGTGGGTGAATGTGTTGCAGCCCCTGCGGTTAAAAGGAGATCAGGAGTGGCAATCCTGTTGCATAAAGATTTAGTTTATAAAATTGTTCAAACGGAGGCTGATCCGGAGGGAAGATTTTTGATTTTACATATTCAGATTAAGGATTGCGACTTTGTTCTATGCAATTTATACGGCCCTAATTTATTTTCTCCTGTTTTTTGGGACACTATTAGGAGTAAGTTATTTCTTTCCTCAGCAGCTAATTTAATATTAGGGGGAGATTTCAACATGACGTTGTGTCCTGTTTTGGATAGGTTGTCCTCAAAAAACCTACGGGAAAATTACAAAGTTGCAAAATATTTTAAAAGATTCTGTCATGAATTGAATTTAATAGATATATGGAGACTTAAAAATCCGGAGCAACGTAGTTTTTCCTGCGAGTCAAAAACACATATGACATTTTCTAGAATAGACCTGTTCCTAATATCCAAATCATTAGCATTATGTAGATCTGAGGCAGATATACACGATATTGTTATTTCGGACCATGCAGTAATTTCCTTTACACTCTTAGCTATTGCCCCCACCCAAGAGTCAAAATACCTCGTTCTTTTTTCCCCGTTTTCTGACTGATAATCCCAGGTTCATTAACTGGTTAAAACAGAAATGGAAGGATTATACAACTTTTAATATAAGGCAATTTGGTAAACCTGAGGTTTTTTGGGAGGCAGCGAAAGCTGTATTGAGGGGAGACATTAAACTATACTTGAGTACTTGGAAGAAGAAAGCCCTGGCCCAGGAATCTCAACTAGCCGCACAAGTCAGGAATGCACTTAGGAAGTTCTACATTGATAAGACTAAGGATAACTGGGACAGGTACTGCAAATCTAAAAGGGAAAGAGATATTTATTTGAAACAAAGATCCCAAGAAGAAGAATTAAAAATTAACTATCAATTCAGGGGACATTATGGGAACTCGGCCAAATTTTTGGCCAGGGTAGTAAAGGTCAGGAAAAGTAAGAATCTTATTTCTGCTATTAAATGTGATAACAAAAAATATACCAATGTAGATGATATTAGTCAAGTCTTCTTTAAGATGTTTCAACGTCTGTACTCAGAATCAGAGGTTAATCTGGATAGCGTGTTGAATTTTTGGGCCAGTGTTAAAGTACCTAGTATCTCTGAGGAAGAGTTGTTAGGCCTTAATAGCCCTATCTCGGAGGAAGAAGTTCTAGATGCCATTCAAGTAGCTAATATCAACAAATCACCAGGACCAGACTATATTCCGGTGGAGTTCTATAAAATTTTGAAAGAAGAAATCAAAGTACCTTTAGTTAACATGTTTAATTTCTATTTCTCTTCTAGCAATTCAATATCAAATTATTTCTCGGCGGCCCGTATATCATTGATTTTAAAGAAAGGTAAGGACCCGGAGGATCCTGGGTCTTAGACCTATATCTGTTCTAAATGCAGACTATAAACTATTGACGGCCATTGTTTCATCTAGGTTGGCAAAATTACTGGATAGAGTCATTCATCCAGACCAAACAGGGTTTATGAAGGATAGGAATTCCCTTAAGAATATTCGCAAAGTCACCTCGTTTTTGGATTTTGCCTGGAACTTAGACCCCAAGAGTGATGACTTTGAGAAGGTCAGTTCAGCAGCAATCCTTACGGTAGATGCGGAGAAGGCCTTTGATGCAGTGAATTGGAACTATCTATTTTCATCCCTAGAACGATTTGGATTCAAGAATCAGTTTCTAGAATTTATTAGGAATTTATATAAAAATCCTATTTCATTTCTCTGTATCAATGGCCATTCTTCTCCATATATATCGCTTAAAAGAGGGACTCAGCAAGGATGCCCCCTCTCCCCGCTGCTCTTCAATTTGGCATTAGAGCCGTTTGCCATCCTATTAAGTGATAGTTTACCCGGGATTCGTCTGGGTTCTACCAGGTTAAAAACTCTTCTTTATGTGGATGACCTATTGATTTTTCTGGATAATGCACAATATTCTATTCCTTCAGTGTTGCAATTATTTAACTCTTTTTCCTCTTTCTCAGGGTATAAAATTAACTATGATAAGAGTGAACTTCTTTGGTTACATAGGAATGGCTCTAAGTGGGTAAATCACATCTTCAAAGTGGTGGAGTCTTTTCGGTATTTAGGTATCATCTTGCATAGAAATCCTGCAAAGTGGTATAATTTAAATTTTCTGCCGATTTTGCTGAAAATTAAAAATGATCTAGAAAATAGGTCTTCTCTCCCAATCTCTTTATCAGCAAGAGTTAATTTAATAAAAACAATTATCCTTCCAAGGATTTTATATCCTTTACAAAATCTCCCGTTACTATTGACTAACAGAGATATTCATGACTTACAGTCTTGGCAATCCAAATTTATCTGGGGCAATAAAAAACTATGGATCGATTTGAACAGATTGACGCAAAATTGGTCCCGGGCAGGTTTAGCCTTGCCAGATTTCAGATTATACAATTGGGCTTGTTTAGCCAAGTTAGCTTTTGATTGGATCACTGAGTCAAATAAGTTTGTTTCGTTGGAGTTAGAATCATTTTTGATTTCTCCTTTTGCATTGAAAGCTATCTTCCATTGTCCTTTGAAAAGTTTACCTTCAAATATAAGTAAATTGATCTCTTTCAAAAATGTCATCATGGCGTGGCATAAAATTTGTCGGGTTTTGAAAATTTCGCCAGTATTTTCAGAGTTTTTCCCGATGATAGGTAATCCTGAATTTATTCCAGGCATTAATCAGAGAGTTTATAGGCTTTGGGCAGAGGTAGGATTGGTTTATATTCATCAGTTATTCGACTATAACCAATTGCTTACATCAGAGTAATTGTTTCAAAAGTTCAATTTATCTAGCTCGAATCTGTACGCCTATTTCCAGCTACGGCATTATGTATTCACTCAGAAGTGGGATACTGCAGTATTCCTTGATTGGATGGACATTAAGAATATAATCCGTCAATTTTCGTTAGGTCGCTCTTCAATATCATTGATTTATGACATTCTTCTGGCTAAACAGGGGGAATTACTTGCAGATAAATTATATAATTTCTGGAAAAGGTATTTCCCGCAACTAGAGGAGAATAGAATAGAGCGAAGTTTCCTGGAGTTAGAAAAGTTACAGATTTCTGTCTCATGGAGAGAAGCGCATTTTAAATTAATTAATAACTATTATCTCTCCCCCGATAAAATGTCCAGATTTTATCCGACTCAACAGTTCAACAGTTTTGGCAAAAAATCAGGTTTTGGTATAGCAAGCTGTACAAAGACTTGGGCCAATTTTCTGCTGAAGAGATATTCCTTCTAACGAATTCTGATCTACAACCCAAACGGCCGATAAAAATATTAAACACAATTATTTTGACAGCAAGACAGTTAATAGCCAAGGGTTGGAAAAGTCATGTAGCTCCGAGCTTTACATGTTTCCTTAAAGAAATTAAATTCCAGATCTTATTCGAATCTTTCCACACTAAATTTTTAGTGGAAAGTAGGGTATTAACCTTTCTTTTAGATTGGCTTCCGTTAATTAGGTCTTATCCTCTCCCTATTCAAAGACGTATTTTACTGCCTTTTTTAAATTCTATAGCTTTTTTAGAGTTGGTCATACTTGAGTTGTTCCCATCAACTTGGGTAACTGACTTTCGTGAGATAACTATATGAGACACGAATTGGGGGATAAGAATAACTTCCTGTAACACATACAGCTATACAGCTGTGTATTACCGGTGGGGGGAGGAGGATGATATTTTTATTTTTTTTATTTATTTATTTATTTCTCCTTTTTTTTTTTTTCTCCCCCTTTCTTAAAAACTCCCAACAGTATGATCATTATTGTTTATCTTGCTTTCTTGAAAAGGTGAAGATTTCACTGATTTTTGTTCTGTTTAAACAAAAATTAATTATGTATATGATATTTGATAAATAGACGCAGGGCGACAATTTTTGTTTTCTTTTTTAGAAGTATGTTTTTTTGTTTGTTTTTTTTTTGACAATATTTTGATTATTGTTGACTTGTACTGATGGTAAAAGAAGGGAGGAAGGAAAGGGAAAAGATAAAAAAAACAACTAATATCTGTGGGGGCCTGAGTCCTCCTGATCGAGGTCCAGAAGATCTGAAATACCCTCCACATAATGAGTGGGGAGAGAGAGGGTTCCTTTTTTTTGTTTTTGTTTTTCTGTTATTTTAACTGCAAAAGTTGAAAACTCCCAACAGTGTATACTCTAAGTCCCTATTTTTGGGTAAAAGGAAATATTTTAGAGTAAAAATAGGTCAAGATTTATGCTAGGATATTTACGTTATTTTATGTGGCCCTGTGTGTGTGGCTATATACTCAATGTATTAAGACTGGCATATTGGTATTTGTTGTTTTGCACTTTTTTGCCCTGCGTGGCTATTTTTTATCCTGCATATTTGTATACCCTGTTGGATTAATAAAATATTAAAAAAAAAAAAACTGTTTCTAGAATTGATTTATTTTTAATCTCTGAATCTTTATCTATTAAAAAAATAAGTACAGCTATTAGTGACATCTCAATCTCAGACCATGCTGTTATTTCTCTCAGACTTCTGTTTGCTAATAGAGATGAGAATAAAACTGCCAGATTTTTTTCCCCACAATTTTTGCTTAATAATGTTAAATTTTCTCTTTGGTTAAAACAAAGGTGGGGAGATTTCTGTGGTTTTAATATTAATTATTTCAATAAAATTGAAATTTTCTGGGAGACTGCTAAAGCGGTACTGCATGGTGAAATGAAAGCATATCTGATTACTTTAAATAAGAAAAAATGTGCAGCAGAAATTCAACATACTAACCAGGTTAAAAATGCATATAGAAAATATTTGAATCAGCAATCAGCTAGAAATTGGAAAAGTTACTCTGAAGCTAGAAAAGCACGTGATATATTCTTTAAACAAATTTTTTTAGAACAAGAGTTAAAAACTGATTTACATTTTAGGGAATTTCACAGCTGTCCTGCGAAAAACCTTGCTCGTCTTACAAAAAATAGAAAGAAGAGGAATTATATACCTGCTATACAAATAGGCAATTTTATTTCTATCAATTACTTTATTCTGATACAGTCAGTGAACCTGATAGTCAGGATAACTTTTGGTGGAATTTACAGATCCCTAAGATTGCTGAGGAGGACTCTCTAGTCTTGAATGCTCCAATCACAGTGGAAGACATCTGTGCAGCAGTAGATCGGCTTAAACTTAATAAAGCAGCAGGCCCAGATGGCCTTCTGGCAGAATTTTATAAGATATTAGCTCAAGAATTGAAGATAACATTGGGCAAATTATTTAATTTTTATTTTTGTCCTAAAGAATCTATGTCCTCATATTTTTCTGAAGCTAATATATCATTAATTCTTAAGAAAGGAAAAAATCCAGAAGATCCTGCGTCATATAGACCAATCTCTGTATTAAATACAGATTATAAGCTTCTATATTCAATAATTGCTAAAAGGCTTGCTGTGCCACTTGAGAAAATTATTCACTCGGATCAGGTAGGCTTTATGCTATCGAGAAATTCTACTAGACATATTTGAAGTGTGGTGACATTTCTAGACTATTGTTGGAATCTGCATGGAATGGATAAAGTTAAAAATAAACTTACACAGGATATAGCAATTCTTACTCTTGATGCCGAAAAGGCTTTCTACTCTACTCTACTTATATTGTGGGATCACCTATTCAATGCGCTTGCTAAATTTGGTTTTAAAAATCAATTTATACATTGCTGATCAATAATGCTCTATCAGATAAGATTATTTTGAAATGAGGTACGTGACAAGGATTCCCTTTGTCGCCCCTATTATTTAACATTGCACTAGAACCACTAGCTATCAAATTAAGGGATAAGATGAAAGGTATAGTTGTCAAATTATTACTTTATGCTGATGATCTACTGCTGTTTCTTAACGATACTAGACAGTCTATTCCCCTGATAGTGAGGTGTCTTGAAGAGTTTAGCTTATTTTCAGGATATAGGGTAAATTTCCAAAAAAGTGAACTTCTTTGGATTAAAAAATCCACTACTAGTCTCCAAGAAATCCCTTTTAGATCTGTGGATTTTATTAAATATTTGGGTATTTTATTCCATATAAACCCTAAAAAGTGGTATCGTTTGAATTTTATACCATTATTCGATAAAATTAAATCAGATCTAGAACTCTGGATGTCTTTTCCACTATCTTTGAAGGCGCGGGTTAACTTAATAAAAACAATTATTTTTCCTAGACTTCTTTATCCTCTGCAAAATGTGCCTGTTTTTATCCTTAATAAAGATTTGAAGAAATTATACTCTTGTATGTCCAGATTTATTTGGGGTAATAAAAAGCTGCGAATATCCCTGGATAGCCTTATGTTGAAGAAGGAAACGGCAGGATTATCTTTTCCCAATATTAAATGTTATAATTGGGCAGCAATGATCAAGATTGCTATAGATTGGATTACAGAGTCTAGTGTATATTCTTATTTTGATATTGAAAGCGTTTATTGTACTCTGTTCTCATTAAAGGCAATTTTACACTGTCCCCCTAAAATATTACCTATTAATATCCATAGTCTCATTTCATTCAAAAATATAGTATTGGCTTGGAAGAAATGTTGTTCTCTCCTTGAGATAGACCCAAGTTTTTCCAAATTTCTCCCTATTATAGGGAATCCACAATTCCCACCAGGAATCTATAATAAGGCCTTCCAAATTTGGAGGGATAAGAATATTAATTTTTTAGCACAGATTTTGTCAGAAAGTGGACAGATTGTATCTTTTCAAGATTTAGTTTGTCAATATGGCATTCCTAATAAGACCTTTTATGCTTACTTACAAATACGACATTTTTTGAATACACTGGGTTGTGCTTTCCCCTTGTCATCAGCATGGTCTGAGATTGAGTTATGTTGCTCAAAATTCAGCTTGGGTGATGCTTCTATTTCTTTAATTTATGACATTATGTTGGCTAAACAAGGTGTTCTTTCTACTGGAAAAATAATTAATAGATGGATATATATTTTTTCGGACATGGATGAAAATAAAATTAGTAGTAGCTTTCTAGCTCTCAACCATTGTCTTGCTTCTACGTCATGGAAAGAGTCCAATTTGAAGATGTTTAATAATTATTATATATCTCCTTATAGAATGTATAAAATGTTTCCTACTACAACTCCAAAATGCCCATGCTGTAGCCTACCTTTGGCAGATTTCTGCCATATGATTTGGTATTATCCTAAGATTTATCAACTCTGGCAAAAAATAGGGTTCTGGGTCTCTAATCTTTATAATTTTCCAATTTGATTTACTTTAGACAGTATTTTTTTTTTATATATAGCCAATTTGAGAACTCTAGTGTATGTTATAATGTTATCAATACTATTATATTGATAATAAGACATTTGATATCTAAGAACTGGAAAGCACACCTAGTGCCAACATTTTCAGTTGTGCTTAAGGAAATTCAGTCACAGATTATTTTTGAATCCTTTCAATTACAAACAGTCTCGGAAAAAAAAGAAGCTTTTTTTGAATGGCTGGCAACCAATAATTAATTCTTACCCAATTAATATTCAAAGACAGATATTGTCCCCTTTCTTGAATTCAGATTCTTTTGCTGAGCTAGCTTTGTTAAACTTTTTTTCCATCTGACTGGATATCTCCCTATAGAGAGGTATATACACGCAATGGTGGGGGGGGGGGAGAGGGTTTTTTTCCCCCTATTTTTTTTTTTTTTTTGACAGCCCATTGTAATTTATCTCTGTTATATAGAATAAGACAGGTAAACCTTCCTGACTAAAGATAACTAATGGATATAATTAGGAGAATTTAAGATAAGGAAGGGTGTTGTATGCTCCAATGGAGAATTATATCCTGTTAGGGATCTACAAACGGAAAAGGATAGGGGACTATCTAACCTAGGTTTATTTGGGGAAACCCTTATTAAGTATAGAATAAGATCAATTATTATTTTAAATTTTTTTTGGAATTAAAAGAGAAGCAATTTTACTGGCTTTATGTGTGAACTAGGACAAGGATTTTATAGAAGAATTGCTATTTGTATTTGTGGTAATAAAGAGGAAGCTGTGTCTCCATATGTAAGTAATAGATTGACTAGAAGCTGTGTCTCCATAATATTTATTTCTATATATGTTTAAAATATATGGGGTGTTTTTTTTTTTTTTTTCCTCTGGTGTCTTTGTTGGTTAAGTTTAGTTAAAATACTTCAACAGTGAAGTTTGGTTTAAGAAAAAAGAAAAGAAGAAAAAAGAATTGTATGCATTTATCTAATTCTGCTGCCTCCCCTATGTATTGTTTTTTTCTTTTTAATAATTTGTGCTTGTGGGTGGAGACCTTGATATTTGTAACAAGAGAGTATTGTTCATGATGTACAACACACCCTGCGACGTGAAATGAAAGAGTGAAACTAATGTAACCTATATTTATTTTTTGATTCTAGTGAGGAGGGGGGAGGAGTATTACATTCCCCTCCTACCAGTTGCACACAGAAGTTGATATCCACCATCCTCTCCTAGATGGAAAGGATCCTGTCCTCCCCCAGTGAGTCCCAGGGGTTCCAAGTTAAGGCAAACAGATCAATCTGTTGGCGGGCGTTGTACACATAGTTTTCCATTGACTTGAAGTAAGAGATGAGCTGCATTAAAGCCTGCCATTTCAGACAGTCGGGTTTCTTCCAATTCCTGGCAATAAGTAGCTTTGCAGCCATCATAATAGTGATCAGTAGGATACGGCTCGGTACCGGTAGGGGTCGGGGACCGGCATGCATTATAGCCATCTCCGGGGGGAGGGACGTAGTGAGACCCAGAAGCCGACACAGAGACTCCAATTTGCGCCACAAGGGGGCGATGATAGGGCAGGCCCACCAAATATGCTGGGGGTCCCCTATTTGTTGGCAGCCTCTCCAGCAAAGGGGGGAGCTGTTCGGGAACATTTTATGAATTTTTGAGGGAACATAGTGCCATCTGGTCATTAGCTTGTAGAGCAATTCAAAGAGAGTTGCACAGTGAATGAAAGACTTAGTTTGTAGGATTGCTTCCGACCATATCTCTGTAGACAGATCTACACCCCAGTCTTTCTCCCAATCTCCCATTTGTCTGGTCTTGGTTAGCTTAGTAGCATTGAGGAGGATTAGATAGTGGGAGGACAGTGGAGAAATGTGTTGTGAGTCTGTGGAGAGCCTGGTTTCCCATGAAGTCAGTGGTCTGGGGGGGGGGGAATTCAAGAAACCCCATGATTTTAAAATGGAGAGGAGCCTAGGGAGATCAAATCTGAATTTGAGTGGAATATTGTGGCTTTGTGCCATGGCGTCTGGAGACGTGAGTCCACCTTCTGCAAAAAAGTCTGTAATTTGAAGGTTGGAAAGGGTCCGGCGAACTGCCAATCCCGCCAGCGGGAGACCGGGAATTTTAAAGGATTTCCAAGAAAAAAAACTCAAGAAGAACACCAAAGAAAGTAAGCTTTCCATATGTTATGATAAATTATCTGCTTAACTGGCTTACTTGCATGAAGCACAGTATGAATATCCGAGTCAGAGAAACCACTGATCTTGAGTTCTAAGGGGTCAATTTATTAAAGTCTGGTGGACATGATACGCTGTAGCGTATCATGTCTGCCAGACATCGCTGAATGCGGACAGCATACGCTGTCCGTATTCAGCAATGCACAAGCTGTTCTAGTGAACTGCTTGTGCAATACTGCCCCATGCAGATTTGCGGCCAATCGGCTGCTAGCAGGGGGTGTCAATCAGCCCAATCTTATAGGATCAGGCGGATTGCTGTACGCAGTCTCAGAGGTGGCGTCTGAGTTAAGGAGCAGCGGTCTATAGACCGCTGCTTTTTAACTCCTGTTTCCGGCGAGCCTAAAGGCCTCTTCGCTCAGAGCATTTTGAAAGTTTTTCACAGTTAGACAGTACTAGTTCATCTGTGTCATATAGGTGATGTGCTCACTCCCTTGGAGTTATTTAGGAGTCTGCACTGATTGGCTAAACTGCATGTCCATCAAAAGCACTGAGATAAGGGGGCAGTCTGCAAAGGCTTAAATACAAGTTAATCACAGGGGTAAAACATATATTAATATAACTGTTTTGGTTATGCAAAACTGGGGAATGGGTAATAAAGGGTTTATCTATCTTTTTAAACAATAAACATTCTGGTGTAGACTGTCCCTTTAAAAAGCAAATTGTTGTAACTGGGATTCAAATTATTCACACCAGTACTAGCCCACAGCACAACTCAGAACATAAAAGAGCTAAGAGAATGAAAATGAAGTAACACAATAAAACTTCTACACCCAGCACCCCTAGCAGCTCTTAATTACAGGGCACAGAAAGGGTTAAACTTGCCAAAATAAAACACCAAAATGCCTTAGAATGCACCAGATCAAATTCACAGAAGCTGAAGCAGAAAAGGAAAAAAGGTTGCCAAGGAGAGGGGCTGGGTTAATCACCATAACAATATGCAGGCCCAGGACTTGTTTAGTATTTTTAAATAAACTGTCAAAATGTAAAACTGTGAAAAAAGCATGTTTCTTATGGCCACCTGTGTCCTCCTGCACAACTGCACTGTGAGAGATCTATCTGATAACTGCAAAAGACATTTACTGGCTCTCTTAAAGAAACACTACCCATTTGTAGAAAAATGCAAAAATTAGGTTTTTGATGTAAAAAAATGTAAATTTAGCTGCTAGGGGTGCTGGGTGTAGAAGTTTTATTGTGTTACTTCATTTTCATTCATAGGTAAAGCTAATCAGGTGTAAGGCTGTGACCCCCAGCTATGTAGTACCTGAAAGGAGAGTACTACTGGATAGCTCCTGGGCTGTGTAGGGCATGAGTCACTTACCTGGACTGAAGCACCCCTCCACTGTGTCTTACCAGCATGTTGAGGCTTTTCTTCCTAACAGGTTGCTGATCCAGTATAGAGCCCATTCAGTGCAAGTACTATACTGCAGAGGATACTGTGGATATATCTGTAACCCCTCAGGGGAGGCTAGGGACCGGTCCCTGTGACACCTAAGGGCAGTTATGGCTGTTAAAGTACCCACTAGGGTTCTGGAAAGCACATAACAGGGGTAATCCTCATTCCTGTTTCACTCAGAGTCTTCTTAAATCTTCTTGTAGTGAAGTTGCCTAGGGGTACTGCATCCCAGGTCAGGTCTGAGCCCACAAATCAAATGAAGAAAAATAAATAAACTCTTGATAGTAGAGCACCTCTGAAATCTTTAACCTCCCTCCTCACAGGCCAAGAGCAACTGGAGAGGGAGAGGTGGGAGGGGCTAAAGCTCTGTGACGGTTTTTGACCTCCTCCTGATAGACTGGAATATATTCCCCAGTTATGAAGCTATGGACTCATCAGCTAAGAATGAAAATGTATGCGCCCAGAAACGATGCACTTAATAATAAAGGGAAATTACCTAAAAAATAAATAACCGTCCCAAGGTCCTATACATATATATAACAATAACTTAACAAGCTTATATTGTATATATAACAATAACTTAACAGGCTTATAGAAAGCCAAATATAAAATAAAAAAATTAAGAGTTTCAGGGCTGAAACATAACAGAGGATCTGGAATAGGAATATATAGACAAACTGATGGAAGGAGGCAAAGGACAAGTCCCTGCGACATCCGTGGAAAGGCTTCTGACTACATCCCAATAGGTGAAATATATGCCACTTTCAATACTCCAGATACATCCCTCCAGCAACCACTATACTCTAAGGGAAAATGGACCTCAGCTTAGTCTGAGAACCCCTCTCTCACTGAAGAATTAAAATGCACATCTTCATTCTTCAACCTCCTCCAGCAGAGGCAAAGATATGACTGAGGTGTCAGGTGGGAGGGGTTATATAGAGTTCCTGGGGTTCTGAAATATTTGCCTCCTCTTAGTAATAGGGAATAGTAATTCCCAGGAGTAATGGATCATGGACTCTCACCTCCTGTATGAAAAAAATATTAACTTCCTGTTAGTTTCAGAAACACTGTGCACGGACCAAAATATAGATTTAAGAGTCGCTTGCGAAGGGGTAAATTTGAAACTGCATAAACAGCACACAACCCCCACACAACGTTGGGGAGGAGTTTGGGAGGCACTTTGAGAATCACAACGGCACAACAAAATGGAAAAAAAAGTTTTTAATCCTGTATGCTCTCAGTGCTGCATCACTGTGGTAGAGGATTTTGTGGGGAGAAGCTTTCAGATAATGTGTGTCCCAGGTATGCTGTACCTATGTAGGCTCAGCAGCAATGCACTACTGGGAGCTAGCTGCTGAATGGTGGCTGCACATATATGGCTCTTGTCATTGTCTCACCCAATGTGTTCAGCTAGCTTCCAGTGGTCCATTGCAGCTTCTTCAACAAAGGATACCAAAAGAGAAAAGCTAATTTGATAGTTGGCATAAATTGTAAAGTTGTTTAAAATTATATGTTCTATATGAATCATCACAGAAAAAATGGGATTTGTGTACCTTTAACTGATACTTCTGTCCTCCTAAGACTGCATGACATATTAGTTGTAATTTGCTTACTATATGGCTGACATTTTTATTATCAATGACCTTGTAAGAGGCATTTGTCAATCAGCCTTTACTTTCATAATTGTTGATAAACTGATCAAAAGAGATTATAGCCCTTTGAGTAAAAATGTCTTCAACCGCAGAGCCATATAGAAACACTGGATAATATCTCTTTAATTAATTATTTTGTTGAGTGTTTGAACTGAGGATGAGATTAATGTTGTGTAGGAAAAATATAATATACTTTCATTATTTATTTTGCCTGCCTCTCACAGAAAATTGTGCACTTCTACTGCCACAAGAAAAACGACACACTCTACACAGTGATTGTTTAATCAATGAAGTAGCTAAAATATATCTGATCCCTAACAATTGGCCACAGCATTATATATAGATAGATAGATGATAGATAGATAGATAGATAGATAGATAGATAGATAGATAGAAATAGATGATATATAAATGATAGATCTCTGATCTTTCAAATTAACAATTATTCGGTGTGAATGTAAAGAGACATGGGACCATATGACATCAAGAGACTCCTATAATAATTACCCATGATGACTATTAAACATTATACTATTCACTTTTCAAAAAAAGGAAAACATTTTTTATTATAATGTATCACAAACTGGAAATATATATATATTTTCTAGAAATGTTAAAACGAGCCTGTTATTGTTTAGATGATATGAATGAGTACGGATCAGTCCAGTTACTTCTCAGCACAGTTAGAAAAGCAACAATAACAAAAGCAGACAGAGGGAGAACAAATAGTTGTGTGTGCATTAGAAATCTTATGAAAGGTGACCTTTTGTTATGCACCGTGTTGTACCTCTATTGTTATCTGTTATATATAACACGGTCGAGAGGTAGTTTAGCAAGTTTCAGTTTACATAAGAAACAAGTTCAGGCAGAACAAAAATGAAAAAGCCGGTAAATGCGAGGGTGAAGTTTATAGGGCAGCTACTTAATGTAGCCGTTTTATTCTGAAATATGATTTTTTAAATGCAT
This sequence comes from Bombina bombina, assembly GCF_027579735.1. NCBI lineage: Eukaryota > Metazoa > Chordata > Amphibia > Anura > Bombinatoridae > Bombina > Bombina bombina. The sequence continues at coordinate 372,218,906 of NC_069504.1, read as the reverse complement.
TTTAAAAAAATCAAGGCATTAGGTGTTCTACAGAGTAACAATTTAGTGCATTGTGTTCGATTTTTTAAAAAATGGAGGTTATTCAGAAGCAATTAGTATTACATATAAAAAGATAGATTTATAGAATAGAAAGATAGATGATAGGGTAGATAAATAGATAGAAACTATAATGATTATTTATAACTTTTTGACTTTTATTAACATTTAAATAAAACACCTGTTTTTTATTTATTTTATCTCGTGTACTGTAGAAGATCTTATTACACCTCACATTCTAATGTTTAAATGACATCACTATTGTGGATTGCACGTACTAAATGAATGGGTTGAACACACAGATTACACACTAGATTAAAAATTCGTTACATTTTTGCACAATAGCCTTAGGAAAAAAAAATACTGTACAAATAAGAATAAAGTGTGAAAAGTATTTACACAGCTACGAGTGTATCAGTTTAGTAATGTTTGCACTTAGCATTATTCCTGTTTATAACAAAACACAAATGACTATACGTTTCCTGTGTTGCAACACAGACATTGATCGGTTCCTTTAGGGTGCGGAGCTACGTCACGCAACAGCTGCTCCATCTAGCCCTCTCAACTAAGGGGTAACCCTACCAGATGGCCACGCCCACATCAGAGACGTCCAGGTATGCTGATGGCGTCACTACCCCTACCTATCATATGTTTACCAGGTGAAGGAGGAGCCAAGTGCGAGGCACAGAGCAAGAGTTAGTTACAGAGGGCGGGACGGATTGAGGAACTGAGAAGAAGAAAGGTGCATTGTAACACGTCCTGGAAGGAATAGTAGGAGACCCTCGTCACGCCGTGTCTTGTACCTCTACCATGTTACCCTCTGTAGTGCGAAGGTGGCTGAATAAACCAAAGGTAAGAGACCATTTGTCACGCGTATGAGACCCTCGTCACTCCATGTCTTTGATAAACGGGTATCAGACTATTGTTTTCTTACACGTTTTTTGAAAGATACCGATCACGTGTGTTATTCACTGGTGTTAGATGTACTCTTCACATTCAGATTATATATTTAGTTTACATGCGTAATTATGCGAGTCACTTGATTTCTGTATCATATGCTATCAAAAGGTAAGTTTCCTTCTTTCTGTCTACTATACAGAGGTAAAATAGTCACAGGTCAATACCCACTTGTTAAAAGACAAACTTGTCATGTGTATACTGTACACAAGTAGAGAGCCCACTTGTCATATGTATACTGTACACAAGTAGAGAGCTCACTTGTCATATGTATACTGTACACAAGTAGAGAACTCACTTGTCATATGTATACTGTACACAAGTAGAGAACTCACTTGTCATATGTATACTGTACACAAGTAGAGAGCTCACTTGTCATATGTATACTGTACACAAGTAGAGAACCCACTTGTCATATGTATACTGTACACAAGTAGAGAGCTCACTTGTCATATGTATACTGTACACAAGTAGAGAGCCCACTTGTCATATGTATACTGTACACAAGTAGAGAGCTCACTTGTCATATGTATACTGTACACAAGTAGAGAGCTCACTTGTCATATGTATACTGTACACAAGTAGAGAACCCACTTGTCATATGTATACTGTACTCAAGTAGAGAACCCACTTGTTATATGTATACTGTACACAAGTAGAGAGCCCACTTGTTATATGTATACTGTACACAAGTAGAGAGCTCACTTGTCATATGTATACTGTACACAAGTAGAGAGCTCACTTGTCATATGTATACTGTACACAAGTAGAGAACCCACTTGTCATATGTATACTGTACACAAGTAGAGAGCTCACTTGTCATATGTATACTGTACACAAGTAGAGAACTCACTTGTCATATGTATACTGTACACAAGTAGAGAGCTCACTTGTCATATGTATACTGTACACAAGTAGAGAACTCACTTGTCATATGTATACTGTACACAAGTAAAGAGCCCACTTGTCATATGTATACTGTACACAAGTAGAGAGCCCACTTGTCATATGTATACTGTACACAAGTAGAGAGCCCACTTGTCATATGTATACTGTACACAAGTAGAGCTCACTTGTCATATGTATACTGTACACAAGTAGAGAGCCCACTTGTCATATGTATACTGTACACAAGTAGAGAACTCACTTGTCATATGTATACTGTACACAAGTAGAGAACTCACTTGTCATATGTATACTGTACACAAGTAGAGAGCCCACTTGTCATATGTATACTGTACACAAGTAGAGAGCCCACTTGTCATATGTATACTGTACACAAGTAGAGAGCCCACTTGTCATATGTATACTGTACACAAGTAGAGAGCCCACTTGTCATATGTATACTGTACCCAAGTAGAACACCCACCTGTAATCTGTATATTGTAAACCGGTAGAAGCCACACCAGGCAACTGCATACTGTACACAGGCAGAAGACCCACTTGTCATGTGTATATGGTACGCAGAAGACCCACTTGTCATGTGTATGCTTTACACTGGTAGAAGATTCGCATTTCTTCAACTAGCTTCACTTGCATTTGAGCCAGTGAGTGCTGTGTCCTGCATAACTCCATGGGCGTGAACACAATGTTATCTATATGGCCCACTTGAACTAGCAGTCTCTTGTTGTAAAAAGCTAATAAAAAAGCAAGAGACTGTCTTAGAAACAGGCAGAAATGTAGAGGTTTATATGCTATAAAGTATATTAATCTAACAATGTTGATTGTGGAAAGCTGGGGAATGGGTAGTAAAGGCGTTATCTATCTTTTTAAACAATATCAATTTTGGTGTAGACTGACCCTTTAGGTTCAGGCTATTAATAGGCAATGTAAACACAGTCAGCAGAGGAAATTACACTCTTATGCCTAGATTACGAGTGTTGCTCTAATTGCAGCGCAAGTGCGGTATGTTTTTTTTTCTTAGGCTCCTTCGAGCACCTGCAGCCTCTCTAGCCTCAGCAGTCCTTATGTTATCTAAATATTATTAGTGCAACATTTGTAATCTAGGCGTTAGTGGGGTGTAGAAGAGATTACTAATGAAATTATTATTTTTCATTGTTCTCTCTAAGTATTGGGCTTTGGTTTACAAACCGATAAAAGATAAGGAAGCAAGTGTATATGTTCAAACTGTTAACATAATGAGAGAGAATTTTATCTACAAGTTCAACCCACTGTAATAGGCTGTGGTTTCAAAGCACAAAACCAGCAATTTAAAAAAAAGCTGAAAATGCAATTTCACATACATTCTAAGCAATTTTACAGTATACTGTCACTTTATTATAAACAAGAAGTTGGCATTAATCGACTACATATATATTTTCTATACGTACTTTGTTATACTACTGTATATGACCTGTCATACTGAAAAAAAGCTTACCTTACTAAAAAGTCTGACTGCACTGATTTAAAATATCCCCATGTGTGTTTTTTATTTATTTATCTTTACTTTTTTTATGATCTTATCTTTTCCAAAAAGATTTCTTTTATACAGGTGGTGAGAGTCCATGATCCTTTACTCATGGGAATTACTTCTCTACCACTAGGAAGAAGCAAAGATCCCCAAACCCCAAGAGCTCTATAAAAACCCTCCCACATGTCTCAGTCTTTACTTTGCCACCGTTGGAGGTGGTGGGAGAATGAAGATGTGCAGTGTTCTTCAGAGAAAGGGGTTTCAGTATATATTGAGGCCCGATTCCCCTCAGAGTACAGTGCTTCTCAGAGGGATGTATTGAAGAATGGTTTGTGATACAATGGTTACGCCTCATGGGAAATCCTTCATAGGGCCTCTGTAAATTCGGTCGCATGGACTCGTCTTCTGCCTCCCTTTACAGACATTATACTCCTATTGCCTTACCTCTGCTGTTATGTTTCAGTACTGGTTTGGCTGTCTTCAACTGACTTGCCAGTGGACGAGTGTCTATGGGTAAGTATGTTTCTTTCCTATGACATGGAGAGTCCACAACGTCATTCCAATTACTAGTGGGATATTCAACTCCTGGCCAGCAGGAGGACGCAAAGAGCACCACAGCAAAGCTGTTAAGTGTAACTTCCCTTACCCATAATCCCCAGTCATTCTCTTTTGCCTCTGTCAATGGAGGTTGTGCGAAAATGGTGTCTGAAGATATTTAATCCTTTTATGGGTACTTTTCCCTTCAAGCAAGGATTAGGGGCCATGCTGTGTCCATGTCAATCGCTTTAGTTAAAGTAATGGTGGCTATTAGCAGTTAGAAAGCGGCAAGGTTGTCTTTGCTTTGATTCTAACATTATTGCTACCCCTTTGTTGAAAGACAGGGTTGATTACTCTGTTCTTTCTTTTACCTTCGGGTCCATGTCAGCGGTCAAATGAGGCTAACAAACCTGTAACTGCTCCACAGCAGAAAATCCTGGAGGGTAAGTCCTGTATTATTTATTTCTTTAAACATTGAAAGAAAGAGGACCAGACAATCAGGGACCTGGTGGGACCTGTCACCATTAAGCAGGGTTTGTATTTTATGAATGTCCCTAAAATTTGTGAGATCTTGTGGCGGAGCAGATTCCTGGGGTAATCCAGTGAAATATAAATATTTGATGCTGCCTCTAGAGCCTTGTCAGGTAGTATAGAGACCCAGGCTTATAAAGTATGGGGTACGTGTGTAACTCTCACACCCTGGTTTATGCCCGTTTTTTACCTTCTCTGAAGGTAGGGGTTTTATTCCTATATCATTCTAAGGAATTAGTAGCCTCTTTTCTAAATTTACTTTAGTTGCCTACACAGAGATGATTTTTAGACCGAACATTTTAAATAGTGACGCACTTCTCCTCAGCCTCTGTCCTGGTAAGCTCAATGATGAGGTTTTATTCCTGCATTATAATTATAATGCAGGTATTTCATGTCAGTAATTTCTTTAGAAGTACTGAGGATAGTTTTGCTATAGAATGTCTCTTTTAGTTTTTATGTTATATCCTGCTTTGTTGTTTTAACGGTCACAATATGGCGGCTTGAACTTTTATGTAACTGTTCATCTAGTCGACTATATCTACGGAGTATTATTTTGAGGTCTGTGTCTCTGATATACAATCTGAGCTTTTCAGATATGTTGACATTACGAGGTAAGACGTTACGCTTTAAAGTTTATTGGTGACCAGAGTTTTTTTTGCATACTCTCACTACTGGCTTTTCCGGACCGAGCCGTTTTTTAATTATGACAGCGAGCGGTCTTTTTCCATAGGCATATGTAAACAGCGTTTTTTTTTTCTTGGTAAAATTATTGTGTAGCATATTATTGTTGTAAGATATTTTTGTCTAATTTTAGGGTATTACTTTCATTAAAAATGTGGGCTTTTTTATTGGCTCTAATTATGCAAAAAAAAAAACTAAAAAAAAAAAACATTTTCGGTATCCGTTTCGATTTTCGGCCAAGTGCATCCCGGATTTTCGGATTCGGTTTCGGTCCAGAATTTCCATTTCGGTGCATCACTAATTATAATGATTAACTTAAAGGGACATGAAACCCACACTTGTTATTTCATGATTTATAAAGAGCATGCAATTTTAAACAACTCCCAGTTTACTTCTATTATCTAATTTGCTTCATTCTCTTGATATCCTTTGTTGAAAAGCATATCAAAATAGGCTCAGTAGCTGCTGTTTGGTGGCTGCACACATAAGCCTCATGTGATTGGCTCACCCATATGCATTGCTATTTCTTCAACAAAGGATATCTAAATAATGAAGCAAATTGGGTAATAGAAGTCAATTGGAATGTTGTTAAAATTTTTATTCTCTATCTATCTGAATCATGAAAGACAAATTTTTAAAATTATTCGTTTTTTTTTTAAATGTGTATCTTTATTAGGTATTTCCTAAAATGTACATCAACAGATCATTGTATTTGATTAAGTTAACATTATTTAATTACACAAACAATATGTTGGACATATAATATTGATATAATCAACATAAATTAAAACCATTTAAAATAAATATTGATATACACACACAAAAAGAGGAACAATCCCGTATCTGTTAATACTTATTCAAAAACCCATTTCCCCTTCAATTGTTCATTGAGAATATACATTTTTATCACCTGTCTTTGTACATATAGATCTTGCTTTAGAATAAAATATTTTAATTTCTCAAAGAACATTTTAAATCAAGGTTCTTTCTTAGATTTCCATTGTTTGTTTTAAAATTATATTTTTACCAATTAAAATACTAGTATCTATAAATCTTGTCAACTGTATATGGTTTTTCTTATAGAATAGAAAAAAAAATGTATTACGGTTGAAATGTAATCTGGATATTCCATATAATTTTAATCCATTGATAAATTATATTACAAAATCTTTGAATTTTTGGACTATCCAAAAACAATGTAATATATTTGCTTTAAACATCCTGTAACTCGTTATATTTAAATATTCTCATATGAGTAGATAACTGGTTGACGGATAGGGAATACAGCATTGTAATAATTGTTTTTTTTGGTATTTGTTGTAATCTACTTTGTTTAGAAAGTTAGACTATTGTTTTTAATATTTATCCAATACACATATGACAAATTAGATTAGTGTTTCATGAAGGTTGTATAAGATGCTTTAAACCTGTAAAGGATATACAGTGAGGCCTCGGTTTACGAATTTAATTCGTTCTCCGGGTCGTTTCGTATTGCGAAAAATTCGTAAACCGAAACATGGTTTCCCATAGGAATGCATTGAAAATCAATTAATGCGTTCCGGAGGTCCGAAAAAATTCAAATAAAGTGTCCAAAAAATGCTCCAAAAGGCTTAACAACTTGCTGCAAATGGCTCCAATGTCTCCAAAAGGCTCCACAACTTGCTGCAAATGGCTCCAAAAGGCTTAACAACTTGCTGCAAATGGCTCCAAAAGGCTCAACAACTTGCTGCAAAATGGCTCCAAAACCTCTCCAACACCTCCACACTGGTACCCAAACTTCATTAATTCAATCATACTTGAGTATGCAGGGGGCACAGGGGCCACTGGTTTCGTATTGCGAAAAATATTCGTAAACCGAGGGGGGCAAACCGGCATTTTGTTTCGTATTGCGAAAAAAATTTGTAAACCGAGTCAAATTTTCTTCAAATTTCGATTTCGTAAACCGAAATTTCGTATACCGAGTCGTGCGTAAACCGGGGCCTCACTGTATTTGCTTTCCAAACTTTAAGAGTGGATTGGTAAATGGCAGGTTATCACAAATTAATTTAAAATGTAGTAAAAAATAAAAGTATAAAAAGTAAATCGAAAATGATATTAAAAATGTTATTAGTCATTTGTTATATATGCATCAGCAATTTATTATTATTATTATTATTATTATTATTATCATCATTATGATTAATATTTTTATTTTGCAACTCAAATGCAACCATTAAAAATGTATTGAGTAATGTTTATCTCCTTTGCTGTGGCCAATTAGGGATAGATACAATGATCTCCTGCACATATTAATTATTGTGCAGCATTAGAATAATCAGGGTTGTGAAATCCAGTGAATGTACTTCAGCTTCTCAGAGGGGAGTGGAAAACTATAATTTACAGATTTGAATTACAGGAAAGGCAGGCAAAAGAAATAATGAAAGCAACTTAAAAAGTTATTTCATTTCACTGTGCATAATTAAACCTTTTTGGGGCAGTTCAAATTTGTATTTTATCTCCTTAGTTTGCCTATTGAAATATAACTGCAGCAAACAAATTGATTCTGTATTAGAAGACTTTTTTTCAAAGCCAGAATGTTTTTATTGCAACACTAAACAAATATCTCATAATTACAAGTCGTTTTATGTCTATTAAAATGGACATTAATTACTAAATATATTTAATGTCCTCCTTCTAATTATGGATGTCGCCATTTTGAAAGCTAGGGTTCATTGCAAGTATCTGTTGGAGAGTTGCTGCACATGTGTAAACACACCAGCCCTGGAATGCAGTGAAACATAGATTTCAACATGGTGGCACCCAAGACCTAGAGGGAGGTGGGAAATAACTTCAATACTATACTTATAAAAAGTATTTAGTGTTAAATGTCCCTTTAACACATTTTGCTGATGCCTGCATTTAAATATCAATTTCAATGTTGTGGGTTTTTTTTGTTTTTTTTTTCCTTTTGAGTTACCAACACAAATTCAGTAAAACAGTCATGTTTAGAATGTCATTTTAGTATGGAGAAATATTAAATAATTGTAATGGCCAAAAAAGTGTACAGTTTTCTGTAGCATATGCAGCAAATTACATTATATGTAGTCATTATTTTCTTAAAATAACACACACAATATAAGCCCACATTTAGCATCAGCTCATCTTCACAAAAACATCCACATTTAGGACTTTATACGCTTTTTTTTTTTTTTGTTAAATAAATTGAATAGTAACACGGGTCAGCAACCTTGTCACCTCAGATGTTTTGGAACTACTTTTCCCATGATACTAAGCCAGTTTAAACAGTGTCTGAGCATCATGGGAAATGTAGTTTTAAAACATCTGGGGAGCCAAGTTTGCTGACCCCTTGGAACTTTAGAGGACTCGATAAAGTGCTGCATGAGGTTGCCAGCCTTACTGTGATTTAATTAATCTGCAATGTAGATTCAAAGAAAATGTATCGTTAGCCATTAAAGGGACATGAAACCCACATTTATTTTATTCAGATAGCGCATACAATTTTACAGCGTTAAAAATTACTTCTATTGCCATATTTGCTTAATTTTCTTGGTATTCTTTGTTGACTGAGCAGCACTGCACTACTGGGAGCTAACTGAACACAGGTGAGCCAGTGACAAGAGGCATATATTTGCAGCTACCAATCAGCAGCTAACTCCCGAGCCTACCTAGGTATGCTGTTTAACAAATGGTACCAACAGAACAAAGCAAATGAGATAATAGAAGTAAATTGGTAAGTTGTTTAAAATTGCATCCTTTATCTGAATCACAAAAGAAAACATTTTGTCACTTTTTTTATACAGACAACGTGGGTTAATTTAACCCCTTAGTGACCAGAGCACTTTTCCATTTTCTGTCCGTTTGGGACCAAGGCTATTTTTAAATTTCTGCGGTGTTTGTGTTTAGCTGAAATTTTCCTCTTCCTCATTTACTGTACCCACACATATTATATACCGTTTTTCTCGCCATTAAATGGACTTTCTAAAAATACCATTATTTTCATCATATCTTATCATTTACTATAAAAAAAATTATAAAATATGAGGGAAAATGGAAAAAAACACACTTTTTCTAACTTTGAACCCCAAAATCTGTTACATATCTACAACCACCAAAAAACACCCATGCTAAATAGTTTCTAAATTTTGTCCTGAGTTTAGAAATACCAAATGTTTACATGTTCTTTGCTTTTTTTGTAACTTATAGGGCCATAAATACAAGTAGCACTTTGCTATTTTCAAACCATTTTTTTTCAAAATTAGCGCTAGTTACATTGGGACACTGATATCTTTCAGGAATCCCTGAATATCCATTGACATGTATATATTTTTTTTTAGAAGACAACCCAAAGTATTGATCTAGGCCCATTTTGGTATATTTCATGCCACCATTTCACCGCCAAATGCGATCAAATACAAAAAATCGTTCACTTTTTCACAATTTTTTTCACAAACTTTCAGTTTCTCACCGAAATTATTTACAAACTGTTTGTGCAATTATGGCATAAATGGTTGTAAATTCTTCTCTGGGATCCCCTTTGTTCAGAAATATTAGACATATATGGCTTTGGCATTGCTTTTTGGTAATTAGAAGGCTGCTAAATGCCACTGCGCACCACACGTGTATTATGCCCAGCAGTGAAGGGGTTAATTAGGGAGCATGTAGGGAGCTTCTAGGGTTAATTTTAGCTTTAGTGTAGTGTTGTAGACAACCCCAAGTATTGATCTAGGCCCATTTTGGTATATTTCATGCCACCATTTCACCGCCAAATGCGATCAAATTAAAAAAAACGTTAAATTTTTCACAATTTTAGGTTTCTCACTGAAATCATTTACAAACAGCTTGTGCAATTATGGCACAAATGGTTGTAAATGCTTCTCTGGGATCCCCTTTGTTCAGAAATAGCAGACATATATGACTTTGGCGTTGCTTTTTGGTAATTAGAATGCTGCTAAATGGCGCTGCGCATCACACGTGTATTATGGCTAGCAGTGAAGGGGTTAATTAGGTAGCTTGTAGGGAGCTTGCAGGGTTAATTTTAGCTTTAGTGTAAAGATCAGCCTCCCACCTGAATCATCAGACCCCCTGATCCCTCCCAAACATCTCTCTTCCCTCCCCTACCCCACAAATGTCCCCGCCATCTTAAGTACTGGCAGAAACTCTGCCAGTACTAAAATAAAAGGAAAATTTTGGCTTTTTTGTGCATTTTTTTTTGCATATTTACATATGCTTCTGTGTAGGATCCCCCTTAGCCCCCAACCTCACTGATCCCCCACCAAACAGCTCTCTAACCCTCCCCCTCTGACTTAATGTGCGCCATCTTGGGTACTGGCAGCTGTCTGCCAGTACCCATTTTAGTGAATAATATGCATTTTTTTTAATTAAAAAATGTCCCTTTTCTGTAGTGTAGCTTCCCCCCCCCCCCCCTCAATACCAACCCCCCACCCCTCCAGATCCCTTAGATGCTTTGGTAAAAAAAAGTATTTCATTTTATTTGACAATATACTTATAAAAAATTTTCTGTAGTGTAGCGGTTCCCACCCGCTCCCGCCCCGTGCACGCGCCCGCCCGCCACCCCCCATGCACGCGCGCGCCCGTGCGCGCCCCCGAAGGATCCGACCCCGATCCCGCCCCCCTCCACCTTCCAGATCTCACCGATGGCCGCCCACCCGCCTCCCAAGTCGGCTCCCACCCACCAACGCTACCGGCCATCGATGTCCGGTGCAGAGAGGGCCACAGAGTGGCTCTCTCTGCATCGGATGGCCAAGGGGGGTTATTGCAGGATGCCTCCATATCGAGGCATCACTGCAATAACCGGAAAGCAGCTGGAAGCGAGCAGGATCGCTTCCAGCTGCTTTCCAGACCAAGGACGTACGCCACACATCCTCGGTCATTAAGTGTATTTTTTTAGAGGACGTGTGGCGTACGTCCTTGGTCATTAAGGGGTTAAAGTATTTTAATAAACCAAATAAATTGTAAATTAAAAACCCATACAGAGCTGGGACGGACTGACAAAACATGGGACAATGCCACCAGTAAACATTGCCAACCCAACCATGTTTAAATGGGCACTGTCTAATGTGCCCTCTGTTGGTGACAAATTCTCCAGTTGGTCAGTTCACCCCAATACAAAGCATCCCTTATAAATTGACATAAGCGACAGATAGAGAGATAAGATAAGAAATATATATATATATATATATATATATATATATATATATATATATATATATTGTACAAAACTGCATGCTCTGTCTGAATCATTAACATTTTTTTTATATATATTGTTTTGCTTTCCTGCTCCTTTAACATCTGGTTGGTGTTAAATGGATGCTGGAAGTTAGTTTTTGGGTGCTACTTGATATTCATTGCATTGGGGAACTTGTGCTCATTCCCAAGTGCTTTATTGTAGAGCTAGGGTGTATCTACAAGGTTAGAGATATGCACAGTATTAGAAAAACAATGATACCTATTTATATAGATACCAATGTTTTGTTAGTGCTCTTGAAACTAAACACCCAGCCTGTTTGCTAAAGCTTATAGGGACATTCTAATGTAAAAATAAAATGCTCTGATTCATGTTACAGTATTTTTGCACATCTGTCCCTTGCTGTGTTTAAAGGGAGCAACAATAAAGTGGTTAACCCCTTAAGGACAAGGCCATTTTTCAATTTCTTTCCCTTAAAGGGACACTGTACCCAAATTTTTTCTTTCATGATTCAGATAGAGCATGACATTTTAAGCAACTTTCTAATTTACTCTTATTATCAAATTTTCGTCATTCTCTTGGTATCTTTATTTTAAATGCAAGAATGTAAGTTTAGATGCCGGCCCATTTTTGGGGAACAACCTGGGTTGTCCTTGCTGATTGGTGGATAAATTCATCCACCAATAAAAAAGTGCTGTCCAGAGTTCTGAACGCCAAAAAAAGCTTAGATGCCTTCTTTTTCAAATAAAGATAGAAAGAAAACAAAAATTGATAATCGGAGTAAATTAGAAAGTTGCTTAAAATTGCATGCTCTATCTGAATCACGAAAGAAAAATTTTGGGTTCAGTGTCCCTTTAAAGTGAATGTAAAGTTTCATCAAGTAGTGCCCGTTTTTTAAAAATACTATTAAAAACAAGAGCACTTTCATTGATTAAACTTTACATTACACCATATTTGTAAAAATACTTAACTCTTCGTCTTGAAAACCGGATCACTGATGATGTCGCTTCCCCCCGCCCGTCGCAAGCCTCTTCCTACGTCAGAAAAGACGATTTTGGCCTTCCTCCAATCACGGCGTTGCTTTAGGCAATGCTTCTCCCGGGGGGGAAGCCGTGATTGGAGGATGCCGGAATCGTCATTGCTGACGTAGGAAGAGGCTTGCGACGGGCTGGAGAAGCGCTGGAGCGGCTTTCAAGGCGAAGAGGTAAGTATTTCTTCAAATATGGTGCAATGTAAAGTTTCATCAATGAAAGTCCCCCTGTTTTTAATAGTATTTTTAAAAACCGGGCACTACTTGATGAAACTTTACATTAACTTTAAGGACCCGGGCTATTTTTTACATTTCTGCCGTGTTTGTGTTTAGCTGTAATTTTCCTCTTACTCATTTACTGTACCCACACATATTATATACCTTTTTTTTCGCCATTAAATGGACTTTCTAAATATACCATTATTTTCATCATATCTTATAATTTACCATATTTTTTTTTATAAAATATGATGAAATAGCTAAATAGTTTTTAAATTTTGTGCCGAGTTTAGAAATACCCAATGTTTCCATGTTCTTTGCTTTTTTTTGCAAGTTATAGGGCATTAAATACAAGTAGCACTTTGCTATTTCCAAACCATTTTTTTCCCAAAATTAGCTATAGTTACATTGGAACACTGATATCTGTCAGGAATACCTGAATATCCCTTGACATGTGTATTTTTTTTTAGTAGACAACCCAAAGTATTGATCTAGGCCAATTTTGGTATATTTCATGCCACCATTTCACCGCCAAATTCGATAAAATAAAAAAAAAAATCGTTCTCTTTTTCACTAACTTTGGGTTTCTCACTGAAATTATTTACAAGCAGCTTGTGCAATTATGGCACACATGGTTGTAAATGCATATCTGGGATCCCCTTTGTTCAGAAATAGCAGACTTATATGGCTTTGACATTGCTTTTTGGTAATTAGAAGGCCAGTAAATGCCGCTGCGCACCACACTTGTATTATGCCCAGCAGTGACAGGGTTAATTAGGTAGCTTGTAGGGCGCTTGAAGGGTTAATTTTTAGCTTTAGTGTAGAGATCAGCCTCCCACCCCCTGATCCCTTCCAAACAGCTCTTCCCTCCCCCACCCCACAATTGTTCCGCCATCTTAAGTACTGGCAGAAAGTCTGCCAGTACTAAAATAAAAGGCTTTTTAAAAAAAAATAAAAAAAAAAATAAATATCTGTTCAGCTGTGATGGACCCCCACCCAAACAGCTTTCTAACCCTCCCCCGCTACCTATTTGCTGCCATATTGGGTACTGGCAACTGTCTGCCAGCACCCAGTTTGTCTCCCAAAAAGAAGTTTTTTTTGTTTTGTTTTTTTTTTATAAAATTTGCATTTTTCTGTAGTGTAGCTGCCCCCCTCTCCCCCTCCCAGATCCTTTGATCGTTATTTTTCCCCCCTCCCTCCTTCTCATTCAATGACATTGGTGGCAGTGGTTGCTGAGCACTTGCACGCTCCCGGGACCCGGCATGCACATTGCACATAAAGGAACCGAATGCCGGGTAGCGATGGGCCGCCCACCCGCTCTCTCTGCATCTGTCTTGGAAAAAAGGTATTGCAGTGATGCCTCAATATCGAGGCATCACAGCAATACCTTGAAAGTGATCAGGATCGCTTCCAGCCACTTTAAACCCCTAACGACGTACAGGGTACGTAGCTGGTCTTTAAAGACCAGTTTGTGTTTGACAATTGGAGTGTTTGTTTTTGGTTAAAAAAATTCAAATAAAATTGGTCTTTGAGTCGAGAGGAATGCCATAGAACATTACTAATTTGTGTGTGCATCGCTTATTGCATGTGTTGTATACGTCAGGTGCATTGATGTTAAAGGGTTATAAAGGTGCAAAAAGAAAATGCTTTAATATATTAGAGCATTCTATTACTGCACTATTGTTTGTATATAATGGTTTAAATAAAAAAAAAGCAAAAAACAAAAACTTGTAGATGTTTAGTGTTTTATATTAGGACAATAACAATTTTCCTTGTGAAATCCGACACATTCCAATGCTTTAGAATAGAATGCGGTAGTAAACTGAAGAACCACAAAGATGGAGCTATTAGGAAAACATTATTATTATTATTATTATTATTATTATTTATATATATATATATATATATATATATATATATATATATATATATATATATATATATTAGTCCAGTGCAAACACAGCACTCACTGGATTTAAGTAAAAAATTACTTTTATTGAAAAAAAGTTAAAAGCATAGTGTCCAACGAAATGTCATGGGACTATACTTTTAACTTTTTTTCAATAAAAGTAATTTTTTACTTAAATCCAGTGAGTGCTGTCTTTGCTCTAGACTGTTTATATCTGACACATGCACCCTGGAATATGCTTACCCCATCCTGGGGTTAAAGAGTGCTTATCCTTTACTTGAAATATATATATATATATATATATATATTACACAATCATTGAGATGTAGATATTCAGCCTGTTGGTCATACCTTCAGTTTTCTCTTCTTTCACCTACTGTTTACTGTATTCATTAAAGGGATACTCAACCCAAATTTTTTGTTCCATGATTCAGATAGAGCATGCAATTTTAAGCAAATTTCTAATTTACTCATATATTATCAATTTTTTTTGTTCTCTTAGTATCTTTATTTGAAAAAGCAGGAATGAAAGCTTTGGAGCCGGTCCAATTTTGGTTCAGAACCCTGGATAGCGCTTGCTGATTGGTGGCATTTAGCCATCCGATTAGGAAGCGCAACCCAGGTGCTGAACCTAAAATGGGCCTGCTCCAAAGCTTTAATTCCTGCTTTTTCAAATAAAGATACCAAGAGAACAAAGAAAAATAATATGATTAAATTAGAAAGATGCTTAAAATTGAATGCTCTATCCGAATCATGAAAGAAAACATTTGCGTTTTAGTATCCCTTTAAATATTTATGGCCATGTTTGAAAATATAGTTATACTGACTTAAAGGGACAGTACACTGTAAAATTGTTTTCCCATAAATGTATTTTAAATGACTTGTTATACCAACTGCAGAGTATAAAATGTATGAGAAATTGCATTTTCGGGTTTATTTGTGTATCTGAAGTAGCTGGTTTTGTGCTTTGAAACCACAGCCTATTACAATGGGTTGAGCTTCAGGTAATATCAGATCTCATTATGTTATCACTTTTATGTACACAGACTTGCTTCCTTATCTTATATTAGTCTGGAACACCAAAGCTCAATACATAGAGAGAACAATGGAAATTATCATTTTATTACTTAACTATCATGCCCCCCACTGAGGGTGTAATCTCTTCTGCTGGCAGTGTTTACTTAGGCTTGTCAATAGCGTATACGCCAGTATCAAAACTTTCAGTATAGGTTGGGAAACCACAAGCTAAATCAGCTATTTCAAATGCTGAAATATGAGTAAAGGAGCTACTTGCAACCAATTTAATACACTCTAGCAGGTAAAAAGGATCATTGGGAATAATTTAAAGGGGAGAAAGTTTTTGGGTGAACTGTCCCTTTTAAAGGGACACTGAACCAAATGTTTTCATTCATGATTCAGATAGAGCATGCAATTTTAAGCAACTTTCTAATTTATTCCTATTATCAAATTTTCTTCATTCTCTTCTTTGTATTTTTATTTCAAATGCAAGAATCTAAGTTTAGATGCTGGTCCATTTTTGGTGAACAACCTGGGTTGTTCTTGCTGATTAGTGGATACATTCATCCACCAATAAAAAAAGTGCTGTCCACAGTTCTTAACCAAAAAAAAGCTTAGATGCCTTTTTTTCAAATAAAGATAGCAAGAGAATGAAGAAAAATTGATAAAAGGAGTAAATTAGAAAGTTGCTTAAAATTGCATGCGCTATCTGAACATGAAAGGAAAAAAAATGGGTTCAGTGTCCCTTTTTAAGCTGTTGATTTGGTCAGGACTCTTTTTAAAGGGGCATTAAACACTTAGAAATTGTAATATAAAATGTTTATGTGTAGGAAAACCACTTTACTGTATATTTTATTTGCCCAATTTTCGTGTAAGTCTGAAAATTGATAGTTTTCCAGTTCTGTGCATTGGAAATGTGCATGCCAGTTTCCATGGTTGCCAAAGGGGCAAATATAACCAGATTTATAGCAGTCTTGATCCATGGTGCTTTCTGGTTATGGTCAGCAGAGCATACTTTTAGTTTTTAAAGGGAGATAACACCAAATTTCAAGATTCAAACACAGCTTTCAGTCTTTAAAACATTTCCAGTTTACTTATTTTATCAAATTGGCTTTGTTTCAAGGTTTTCTTTGTTGAAGAGATACCTAGGTCGGTAGCGTGCACTTGACTGGAGCACTACATGGGAAGAAAAAGTGCTGCCATCTAGTTCTGTAGCAAATGTATAACTGTATTGCAAAACTGCTGCCATATAGAGTTGCAGATTCCTTTCTGCTTTTCAACAAAGGATACCAAGAGAAAATTTGATAATAGAAATACATTGGAAAGTTGTTTAAAACTACATGCGCTGTCAGAATCGTGAAAGAAAAATGCTGGGCTTCAAGTCACTTTTGATAAAATAAATTTGAAAATGAGTTGAGACTCTCCTGCTCAATAACAGGACTAAGAACACTTAGAAATACAAGCAAAAACTGTAGGGCAGGTGTGCATTGACTAATAATATGTTGGTCTATGTTACTGTAAATTAAAAGGTAAGCAATGCAGAAGTGTTACTCACCTAGCTGATTACAGATGTGAAAACTGAGAAGCTATTACAATTATGATGTATTTGCCATGGGCAGTTTTTCATGACCGGTTTAGACTTGTTTGCGTAGATGAGTGATTGAGAAACCATGCACTGCAACAGAGACATGTTTGTACTTTTTTATGACTGCTATATCTAGAATTAATTGAATATTCTGACCTCTGCCATGTATGTATAATGGTGTTCAGAAGGAATAAGCTATGTTCACAATTCTGTGGTCCTTAGATGGTCTGGCATCTGCCTTGTTGATGCTGTACAGGGATTGACATGAATTTGAGATTGTATTTTAAAATGTTCCATTATGCTTAAAATGGAATTAAGACAAATATATATTTATGTAACAATATTTTTGATTAATAGAATTATGAATATTAATAATCAGTCATAAAATTATTGTCGGCAATAATCTTATCAATACACTCCAGTGAAACGCTATATAATCTAAATATTTTTATAGCTTGCTATAGAATATTGTAACAACTAGACATACATATTTGGTCATAATCAATACACCATTTTCATCAGTGTTCATAGAGATTAACTGGTCAGAATTTAGGAATATTTATTTAATTTGAAATTAATTATTAATATTTATAATTATTTTATCGTCATAATTGCTAGATATCTCAATAGCATTTTGGAATACACTACAGAGATTAATCAATATTCAATTACTCGTCTGGTACCTCTGTATTATGGACACACAATTATCTATGAATTTACCTTAACTCAAAACAAATTAAACATCAAATATTTTCAATAAACTTTACACGAACCCTTTGTAGCTAGCCAGAAATATTAACCAATTCAATATATAGCTTATTCAACAACGTTTGGACTCACATATGTCCGAATCTCACAATGAAATCTTATCTTAACTCTCACAATCTAATGTGATTTCCAGGGAATATAATTCACTATATTACCCAAAATAGTCTTATAATACATCAAATAATCAACCATAGATTGTTACACAATTATCAATTCAATGTGATATGTCAAGCCGAGGCCCCGGTGCCACCCTCTTAAGTAGTGCTTGTTGTAAGTTTTCCAACCAATCCCATTCCTTTCTCGTGAAACGCCCTATTACCAGCCAATAAGAGTCTGTTGTACGGTAGGCGTGAGAACCGGCTGTAAACTGATTGGATTGGCTGTATGAATTTCAACACCAATGATTATTTGATTTCAGAGAGCGAATTACTTTAACTTTCAGTTATAAACCTTGTATCTTCCAACATTTACAAAGAGACAAGCATATAGAAAGACGCTATATTCGATCTTTACTGAAGTTTATGCGTGATTATATCGCCTCACTTATCGGCGATTATGAGACATATCGTGCTAAGTTATGGAGATTTTACATCCATGTTATCTGTTGCACTGTTTACTTTATTCACACTCGTCATCAATGTTTCCTACAAATCACAATAAACAATCTGAAATATATATAATATAAGTCTGATCATGTGTAAAATAGTGTCCATTTTCAAATCACACAACCCTACAGCATTTAACACTCCCCTTCAAGGATATTACTAAAACAGTGTCATTAACCCTTTAGGGGCACTTGTAAGGATTTACTGTGATCTGATCCTCATAGAACATTTTTACAAAGACTTTAAAATATATTTCATTGTTAAATCACATAGCCTTATGGCGTGCAACACGCCTGTCCAATTGAGGGGCGCTTGTAAGGAGTGAATGTGATTTGGCCTTCGTAAGAAGATATAATACTGCAGAATTATTTATGATATGTCTCATTTGAATCTACATTAGGAGTAATTCACCAACTCAAAAAATTATTTTTTAAGTGGGGTACTATGTATGATTAAATTCTATTGTAAATGACATATACACCTTCTATGTATTTGTCATCTGATTTAGGGCTTCTGCATCAAATCTCCAAAAATGATATAAATCATTGAATTGCATTAGTATGAAAATACATATGCACTGATTATGAAGAGCATGATGTATCGTATGTTCTATATGATCAACAATAGTTATATACATAACAGACAATGATTATAGTCTGAATACCCATTGCATATACAGTGATGTTAGAAATTGTTTAAAACTGCACTACGGGCGGCACTTTTGATATGAAGTACATTACATTGTATTTAAATTCAAAATTGGCGAGAATAGATGACCACAGGGATAAGACACTTGTGTGCATCCGATCCCTGTAAGTCACCATGTCCGCCCATCTTTGAGTGTGATTCCCTGGTGATTATAGCCATAAAATTTTTTTTTTGCTTATCAGGGATTATACAATGAAGAAATTTCACAGAGATTCACTATATATAAGAGATTTATTCATTGGATTAAAGGAATACCCAATAATTATTTGCTTCGTTCATTCCATGTGGCATGGCTGAATTTAATTTGAATATCCAGCCTGTTTCTTTTTGTAACAGAATATTCTCGGTGTTCCCACCTCTGATCCCTGGTTTAACTCTTTCAATGCCCCAACATTTGAAAGATGTTGTTTTACCTGCGTGGTGTGATAAAAAGTGTCTAGCCACACTGGTTATTTTTTTACCTTCTTTCTGATCTTTCTGGGCATTACGTATGTTACATAGATGTTCTGTTATTCTTGTACTTAGTTTACGAGTTGTCATGCCTGTGTATATCAAATTACACGAGCATGATAAACAGTAGATGACATTATCACTTTGACAGTTAATGTGTGTTTTAATTTTCCATTTTTTTAAAAATCTGTCTGTGATAAATTCCTTTTTACTCATAAATTGACAGGTTTTACAATGACCACAGGGTGTTGAGCCTTGATAGATTGGTTTTTTATTCCTATCAAAGTGACAACAGACTCTTATTGGCTGGTAATAGGGCGTTTCACGAGAAAGGAATGGGATTGGTTGGAAAACTTACAACAAGCACTACTTAAGAGGGTGGCACCGGGGCCTCGGCTTGACATATCACATTGAAAAAGGCTGAATACTACAGCCGAAACGCGTTTGTGCTCTTAGTAAGCACACTTCAGGTGCACTATTTGTTGGTTTTAACGCTGTCCCTAGTCCCTGACACCTGAAGCCGAGGGAGCTGCTATCGGCCAGGAAACAGGGGGGCTAGGTGTTCAGTTTTATGTTTGGGTACTTTACCAAGGTGGTCCTTGTTTTAACACGAATTTAATAAAAATTAATAATTTTTAAAAAAATACTACTAATTAGGAATGAGTGCTAGTAAAACCCTTTTCTTTTTTGGTTCTCTTACCAATTTATAATTGTATGTTCAATATTAGGGTTAGCACCGGAAGTAATATTCTATTATTCCTAACTCACTATATCTAGTGCCAGTTTCTCTATCTTTTTGTTATCAACAATTATCAATTCAACATATATAAATTAATATAGCATTAAATAAGTTCAATTTAACCAAAGTGACTAGTGCAATTTCTAAAATATCACAGTAAAATAAAACTAATTTGTAAATATTAATGCCTACCCCTTTTCTCAATAATAATTGACTTAGCGCTAATATATTTAATATATGAAGTACACTGGTCTATTTAAAGGGACACTGAACCTAAATGTTTTCTTTCGTGATTCAGATAGAGCATGCAATTTTAAGCAACTTTCCAAACAGCTCTTCTTTAGGTGTTGCGCTCATTCAGTTCACAAAGGCTTTCAATTAATAAAAATTGAACATTGATAAATTGATAATTGAAAACGATATGTAAGTTATTACTCTCTACAAGACATTTGAACAATTTAAAGTGGTATTTAGTTTCCTTTTTTAAATATATAAAATTGTGTATACGCTAGTTGTATTATGTTGTATTCTTACTATGTTTTGTGTTGGTTGCACTATTTGAGTAATAAGGTATCGATCTTGGTCCAGTAAATTTTTCACTTTTTCCTCAAGAGGGGCATGTATGAAGGCGGGCTTGTCTATTGGCTATATGTTTAAAATAGACAACCAATTACCGTGCATCATGACCTATAAATAATCAGATGTGCCCTCAACTCACTAACCGTTTGACCTGAGGAAACCCCTATGACGTTGCAGTCACGTGGGGGGGGGTGAAACGCACGTCGGTAGTGACGTATTCAGAGCGGGATGCTTTGACACAGACCTAACAGACGGAAACAGTGTTGCAAAATTCACAGCAGCCAAGGAGGATTTCTAACTGGTGATACGTTTACCTTGAAGGTGTATGTTCACAAGACGAACCTTTGGAGTTGCAAGTCGGTATCACAGAGGGGTAATAGCAGCCTCTTAAATGTCCGTATAATGCAATACTAACCTTGCTTAAATTTCCTATACACGGACTTTGATTGCCATATGGTAATACATAATGGAGGAAACGGTTTCACTTTGAACTGATTCATTCAGGACACTTATTCACCAGAAGTCCTTATATCACACAGGATGTCCTAAAGCTCCATATATATTACATACAATTGGAGTATTCTGTTGTTTCTTATGAATTGTATTATATGCAACATTGTTCTTCGATATGGTAACAATTAGACTTGTTTTGGGGGCTGTACATAGATCCTTTTATTTATATGTGTTTTCATGGCACTATAACACTATTCCAATATAGTAGTGTCTTCTGAAATCGGTGTTGTACAGAACCCCATAGTCTATCTTACCACAATTAAACATTGGCCTACAAATGTATATTTGATTTGTGTGTGTGTGTATTCCTACCTTATTTATATTATATTTGTTTAAAGTTAAACCTTATTTATAGGAGTAGCGTTTTAACAAACATAGATCCTCACGGATCACTATGATGGCCGATTTGTGCATAGCTATCCTCTAGTGGAGGTGTTGTTTTGTTATGACATTAAGGGATATTAGCAACTGTTTGTTCAATTTTTGCCTTTTGATGTTTAGGTCTACAGAGCAGAAACGTTTCTGAGTATTTTGTGGTTCAATTGTCTTGACAAAGTTTATGTGGATACCCTGCCTGTATTGTATATGCACGATCTAAAAAAAACTGTGGTAAACCATTTATGTATAATAAAGAAAAAGTTCTGGAGCCGCAGAAAAAATGAATCTTTAGCTTTATTCCATAAAACAAGTAGGGTACAAAATGACAATAGACATGCCCTTTAGTTGATAGATCTGCTTACGCATTTCAGCATATTAGCCGTACTCATAGCTCAGATTGCTCACGGACAACCGGGAACTCCTTACCCCCCACGAGTCGGCAACCAGCGGTGACGTCATACGTGTGAGTCAGGCGGCGTCCGACGAAACGGCTTGTTTGAGCGTGGAGGCTCCAAGCTAGGTGCACGGCACTGCTATCACCTAGGAATCAAGTCTCTCCACCAGCGGCTCTCGATCAGGTAACCGCATTGGGAAGTATAGCCATGAAGACGGGGGTAAGTAAAGCATCTACCTATATTTTCTCAGCACTGAGGTATCCACACATCCGGATTGCCACAGAAGGGTTTGCTTCTTTGGGAGTTATTGTTATTTTGTGAACCATTTATGGTAAGGTTCATTTGAACCATTAAAAATAAAAATTGAAGTGCTGAAATCCCTGTCTTGTGTGTAGTCACTTATTCAGTTTCTACCTACTCTCTCTTAAACTCAGGTTTATATGTATTTTTAAGGGTCTGCACTTCTGTCCTTCATTTAAGGTTTATCTCTCTTTCCACAGAGAGTTGTTCAAAGTCAGGCCCCAAAAAACCCAAATGTCTCCTTGTGTGTCCCTTTCATAGTCACAAATTCCACCTTTATTTCTAATCATTCCAATGGAAATTCTCTGGGTATGCCCTTTGAATCTGAGCTTAGCTCTCATTGGCCCTAGGTAATTTCTGCAGGCCTGGTAACCAAATACCTTTTGGCTGCATTACCTTATATCGAACACCGGGGGGACAACAGGAATTTGGAACGTAGTTCCATGTAATGAATCATTCCGCTACAGGAAAAATATATTTTTAGAAATGTATATTCAATATACTTATTTCCTAGCTTTAATAAAGCATCTGGTCAATTTTATATGGGCTTTTTAGTTTGACTAAGCGCATATTTTCGAGTCCAAACATGGGTATTTTTTATAATTTATACATTTCCTACTATTTTATATCATTTTGAGTGTATAAAGGCACAATTATGTTATATTTGATAGTACAAATTATTAGGTATGGATCAGTCAATTCAGAGCCCAATCTAGAATTGAGATATCTTGGAACATCATATGCCTGTAATAATTTTTTTTTTTTTTTTAAATTATAGACAATTTATTAAAGCTTTCAAGTTTTAATCTTATATGCTTTCAACTTCCACAAGATAAAAATGTCTCCTTTAGACAGCGTATTGGGACTTCAAAAGGACCTAGTGATCCATCATGTTGATTATCACATGTATCTGGTAACTTACAATATCCCCACTAAAGTACAGACTCTGTGTCTGCGAGCACCACAGGTGGCATCCTGATCTAGGCAATTTTTCTTAGGGTAAATTAATTTAAGGATTTTAATCTGGGAAAATCATACAACAAAAACTCTATTGAAATGACCTCTTCTATGAGACTGTGATCAAAGGTTCTTGAGGTGTGATATTATCTCTTAAAGTTTGGGACAAATGTTTGCTCTCTGGATTTATAGATGAACCAGTGCACAGGTGAAGTAATCAACTGATCAGTAACCAACCTGATCTCATCCATCAGCTGATTATTTAACCTGTGCTCTAGTTCAGCTATAATGAAAACCAGGACTGTTGGAGGTACTTGAGGACCGCGGTTGGAAAACACTGATGTAGTTTATCTTAATCAGTAAGGGGGGGGGGTGTCTGTGCCACCCGCCTTAGTCATTTACGAATGGTCAAAGCATTTTTTGTCAAAACAGCTTTTATATGGGTGCAATATTAATCAATATGATGATATGTGTGTGTGTTTGTGTGTGTATGTGTGTGTATATATATATATATATATATCTACACACACACTCTTTGAATTATATGGTTTTAACTATCAGGACATAATAACAATCATCTGGTCCTTAGCAGCTCTTAAAATTAGGTAAATACAACCTCAGATGAACAACAAGACATGACATATTACACAGTGTCATAACAACAATAAAGCCAAAATGTTGGTCATCTGAGGTTGTATTTACCTAATTTTCAGACCGGCTAAGGACCAGATGATTGAATTATTTGATTTTACGTATCAGGACATAACAAAGAGGGTGTACTTTTTTTTTTTCCTTTTCTTCACTTGACTGTGTGTGTGTGTGTGTGTATATGTTCTCCACAGAAAATTGTGTCAGCTGGGTTGCATTATGGAGTAGCGGGTGTGGGCAGTGTAATATTTTCTAATATTATATCATTTGCAGCTAGCCAAAGCACAAATGAATTGCATAATTTTACATAAATATATTTAATGATAATTTTTGTAATAAAAATTTAACACTTATTTGAATAATATACTTAATAATATCACTTAATTGAATAATATTAGCTCATTTTAGCTTAATATTAAATAGAGCCCAGGGCATGACTTCAGAGTTAGTGTAGTCTGGCAAGCTGGTTCAGTATCTGTACAGAACAAAAATATAATATACAATGAGAATGACGAGAGAGGTCGATACCTGGGTAGGATCTGGTACCAATTTGGCAGTGGAGGTACTTGTTCGGCAGGCAGAAGAATAGTCACAGTTCAGCTAGGGATCTGTCAACAATTTGGCAGTGATGGTACTAGAACAGCAGGCAACAAATGGTCAAAGTTCAAGCAATAGTCTGACAACAACCTGGCAGGCAAAAATGTGGTCAGATTGCATGTAAAAGACAGTAGCAAAGTTTCAACAATATCCAGGGACAAATCCTACAGTCGGGCAAAGATGGCCATGATCCGAGTCATTAAATAACACCAACTGTGGCAAACAGTTGTGTGACGGAAGAGTGGGTGCCCAGGCTCACTGATGGGGGGTTGGGCCCACATTGTTTCCCTTATTCTGTGTTTTGAGTCTTGCCTCTCATGCATGTATGTCAATAACAATGGGGTATTGCTATTTGTACAAATTATGTCACAAGCCAGTGTACAAAAAAAGATTTTCAGTCTCCGCTTAAAAGACTGATTTACATATCTGAGCAGGCTGCTTTAAAGCAGAGAGTTAATTACTCATGGCAGTAACTCTTCTAGGGACAAAAGTGGTATCTGGTCCATCTATTACCCTCAGATCTGGAACTTCAAAAGGCCGCATTTGTACATCCTCAGTCAGACTGACTACAATCTCAGCAGGTGATCAGGGGGTGGGACTGACAGCTGTTAAGTGTTGTCCCTCTGTGTGCTGGGTTACGATTGGTTGCTAAGATCATCGCTAAAGGGCGTGTTGTGAACTGACGAGAGAGATGGGCAGTTTCCAAAACCACTTTGTGTGGGGATAAAAGGAAGCGTTATTCCAAGTTTCCTGAACTATACAGCGGCCAATTACCCAAGAGCTCTCCAAGAACTATAACAAGACTGTGCAAGAGGACTAATTGTATTTACCTGGATTCTACTGACTGTGGCTGATAGAACAGGGTAGTTTTTCTCCTAGCCCCAAAGTGAGTGTGTTCATTCTGTATTTTGTGTACTTCTGTGTGTTTGCCTATTATTAGTGAATAAAGTACAATTTATTTCACAATTCGTTCTTCTCATTGAAATGATCCCAGTTAAATAATGGTATAGAGTGCTGTTCTCCCGTGACAAGTTGCATCACTGATGCACCAAAAAATGTTGCAAGCCGCTTAACCAGGGAAGCCAGAAAACAAAAGCCTTGCACTGTGACACATATACAGTCAAGTTGTAGAACACCTCCATTTTTTCCAACTGTTTATTGCTTACAAACCCTCTTCTGTATAAAAACAGTTTTCCGTGGGCCATTGGTCTTATGGACCAGTTAATCAAAATTTGAAGTCTTCTGTTCAACATGGAGGGTTTTTGTTCATCATTGAGTAGGCAAAATGATGGCTCCTTGTTGTGTAAAACCAACTGTCAAGCATGATAGTCTTGGGCTGTTTTGAGTGAGTGGCACTATGAAGCTGCCATGATAAAACTTAAGTTCTCCTACATAGAGCAAAAGTCCTCTATTGAGCATGGGCAAGAAACTGACTTCCTGTTGCTGGAACACAGTGAGTGCTTGTGCATGTGTTTTCTAGCAACCACTTAAAAGGGGAAGACCCTCCTTTTTCCTTTATTAGAGACTACAGCCCCCTTGTGGAGCTGTAACAGATGTTTTTCTTAATTTGTGCAGGCTCCATTAATATTTTTTTTTTTTTAAATGATGAATAATACATATTGCTACCCACTGCTTATATATATATATATATATATATATATATATATATATATATATTATTACAACAGTGAAACAGACTATTTAACTATGGGTAGTAAAACATGGAAAATGTTCATTATTTATTGTACCTCCTTTTCTGTAATTTAACTCTGATCGTTTTGACCCACCATGGTTTCAGATGAGGAACTGCAACACAATGTAGGTTTTGATATTTGTAAGCCATATCTTCACCAGTTATGAGTGCTCTAAAAATACTGTGGGTAGAATGTGACCATTGAAAAGCAATTTCATAAAACAAGGTATTCTGTATACTAGGTGTTTTATGTCCCTTTTAAGCTACTGTACTGAAATACATCTCTGTTAAAGTGACAGTAAACCTATTGTAATTACAAGATTTTAATTGAAAATACTTTTGAGGAGCCAACCCGGGCTTGTTGCTAGAACTGTTTTGTTTGCAAAATATGAATTGTCTTTTCTTTCCTAAGATATGGAGAGTCCACAACGTCATTTAATTACAAGTGGGAATATCACTCCTGGCCAGCAGGAGGAGGCAAAGAGCACCACAGCAAAGCTGTTAAGTGTCCCTCCCCTACACATAATCCCCAGTCATTCTCTTTGCCTCTGTCAATGGAGGAGCTGAAGGTTGGTGTCTGAAGAAATTAATTCATTTTTCGGGTACTTTTCCCTGTAAGCAAGGATTTCGTTTTTTATAAAAGAAAAGGGGCCAACGGCACTACTTATATGTGTGTATATATATTTTTATTAACCTTCTATTTCCCACTAAATCAACAAGGGACCACGTCCCTGAATTTTAATGTATGGGATAGAGTAGGTGCTATGTAGTAATGAACTAACAAGATTAACCCAAGAGAGAAAAGAGCTCTGTCTTGGAAAAGACTACATATATAGCACTCAAGGGGTTAATATAATATAAATTGTAATTTATAGATTAGCAAAATTGTGTTGCAACTGCTGAGGTCACTGTACTCCAAAAGTGAACAAGGTTGCTCAACGTTAAAACATAACTTTTATTAATAACATTTACATATAAAATACAAAGTTAAAAACGCACTCAGGAGCTCTGTAGCGGTCAAGTGACCCTAGTTATAGTTGGTTAAATGGGTTTGTAGAAATACCCTGCAATATGGTAAACTTGCTTGCATATTCAGTAGCTTAAGTTCACTTAGTGTATAGTATGTCAGGAGGTTAGATTGAATCTACCGGTTATGGAAAATCACACAGTATTCTC
Organism: Bombina bombina; assembly: GCF_027579735.1. NCBI lineage: Eukaryota > Metazoa > Chordata > Amphibia > Anura > Bombinatoridae > Bombina > Bombina bombina. The sequence continues at coordinate 372,191,283 of NC_069504.1, read as the reverse complement.
AGCTAGAGTGTATTGTAGTGCTTAGAGTTGATACTGGAAACTGTGCCTTTCGTGAGCACAATAGAGCTAGTATGTAACAACTTGACTGGTAACTGGAACGTTACTATATTGGCAACCAAAGATATAAATACCTTCAAAGCTATCTCAGTTTGGTATTGCGTATAAGATCTGTAGAGTTGCTCGCTTTAATTTAGTGAGCGTGTCTGACTTTGAAGTATTCAATACCACTTTCAGTTACTAAAAAATAACCTAGAAGGTTATTACATAACCCTGCATTGGCTGTTATGTGTATATATACGATAGCTAAGGTTAGCTTATTGTATAATAAATCAAAGAGTTAGCTTAAATCCACTAGGTTTAGAGAATCTCCCTAAAGTCTTAGCAGGAATGTAATGTATTACTTATTAGTTGTTATTGAAGGATGTATCTTCAGTGAGTTAAGTAAAGCTAATATGTAACAACTTAGCTGGTAACTGTAACGTTATTAGATTAGCAGCCAAAATTCTAAATATCTTCAGAGCTGTCTCAACCTGGTATTGCCCATAAGCTCTGTAAAGTTAATCACTTTTAATTTAGTGAGCATGTATAACGTTAGAATGTTCTATACCAATTGCGTTTTGTTAAGGAGAGACCTAGAGGATTGTTATATAAACCTGCATTGGCTGAAGTATTTTGTAGACAGCGAACATACTCTTACCAATGTTTAAATGTGCACAACCAGTTACTTTAAGGAATTAAATCCCAATTTGCAGAATCACATGAATAGCTAGACCGTTTGTTCCATTATAAATATAGTTACCTTATGTGTCAATCTACACGTGGTCCGGTATAACATTATTATAAGTTCCGGTTAATATGTTAAAATATAGCTAATACCGGTGTACCAAGCACTTAATAGAATAAAGCGTGTGTCTAGATGTCCGGTTCTACTCAACCATGACATAAGAAAATAAATAATAATTACTACAGTGTAGTGGAGATACAGGAGGTATAATCCATAGCACTTCAAGAGTTAATCTACTTGAATATACATTTGCTCGTTCTCCTACATAGTCACTAGAAGTTAGTTGAAAAAATAGGAGAACGCTATATTGTGCGTACAAATGCTAGGACTATTACCTTAGGATCAACGATTTAAGTAGAACGATACCTACTATCTATGGTCTGTCAGACCCTGATATTACGGGTTAAATATGTGATGTGGTTAAATTAGTCACAGTAGACCAACCTACATCCTGATTCCGTAAAGCTCAACAGTAAAAGCAGTATGCATTATATAAATGAAGCTCCCCAGTTAAAGCAGTTTGCACTGTATAAATGAAGCTCCACAATTGAAGCAGTTTACACTATATAAATGAGCGGGTATATTAATAAAGTGAATGTACCAACATATTAGACAAAAAACTCCCTGAGGCAATCTAAAACACAGGAGCTCCAGGACTCGCCCTAACAGTGCCACTCACTCACTGGCTCTTAAAAACAGCGTCATCCTGGACTCGCCTATCATGGGGCTGTTTCAGCATTGATGGAGAGATGTTCAATCATCGTCATATGCATACTTTATTATCTAATAACATATAAACAGCTATGCAAGATTTTAAAAGAAAGATATTCCGATGCTATAGATAAATGATGTCCTAATTCAAATAGCAGTGCAATACCTATTAGTTGAGTATTCCGTTAATTGAGCTCTCATTATAAGGTTCTTAGTGTGAAGTGAGTACCTATAAAGTTTATAGTTGCTTATGTGCTAAGCAAAGTGACCTGTGACTGGTGTTGTGCCAATAGGCTGTGCTGATATAGATAAAAAAAATTATTAATGTTATGATACACTGTTAAAACCATTGTGAGTGAACAAATTCAATATGAATAGTGCGATAAGTATGAATTGATCCAGGGTGGTGCTTTTAATGGGAAAGTGCTCCCTGATATTAGATAATTTGAAATATTGTATTATGAATATTTGTGTTAGTTTTGTGTGAAAAATTACTACTACTTATAATCAGTGTTGTGAGTGACCAGTATGATTATTGTGAAATACACAAAATAGTTTCCCCTATTGTGAATTATATAAAAGAAAAGAAGGAAAAGGGGGGGGGGGAGGGGGTTATAATTGAAATATTTAATACTCAGGTATCCATTCATCAATAGTTGAACATGGAGCCTAGTTTAACTCATACAGAATAGTTTTAAGTAAACCAAAAAATGGTATCTTATTATCAAATTACTGCCCATTAAAATTTAACTCATGGATCTCAAGGAACATGTCCATGCCTGGTTAGATTACCCATTCTGGGAAGATAGACACCAGGGATGCTTAAAGTGAAGGTCAATTTTCATCAATGAGTGCCCGTTTTTTTAAAAAATTTTTAAAAACAAGGGCACTTTCATTGATGAAAATTAACATTGCACTGGATTTGAAGAAATACTTACCTTTTACTCCTGCAAAGCCGGATTGACGATCCCCCTCCTTCTTCCTGCTGTAGACCACAGCAATGACGAAACTGGCTTCCTCCAATCACACCTGGGCATCTTGAGCTGGACGCTCTGGGGTGCAAGCCATGATTGGAGGAAGCCGGTTTTGTCATTTCTGACGTCAGTACAGAGGAACTGAGGCTGAGATCGGCGATCCGGTTTTGCAGAAGTAAAAGGTAAGTATTTCTTCAAATCCAGTGCAATGTAAAGTTTCATCAATGAAAGTGCCCCTGTTTTTAAAAATATTTTTGAAAACCGGGCACTCATTGATGAAAATTGACCTTCACTTTAACCTAGCTATCATAATATAATAGCTAATAGATGGCTATAAGAAGGGGGAGAAATTATTATGCTCATTAAGGCCTGATGGCTGTACTGAATTCATTAAGAAAATCCATTTACTTTCAGCTTGTAGCAACATTTTTTCCAAATTTCCTCCTCTAATTCCAAGTTTAATTTTTTGTAACCCAAAACAAAGTCACTCTGTCTGGAATTATGTTTGTCAAATAAATGTTTTGCAACTGAGGTTAACTGTTTACCTGCTTGTAGGTCTTTGGCTGCATTTTTAATGTTTCTAAGATGTTCTTGCAATCTGACTCTATTTTTTCTGGTTGACATGCCAATATAGTATAAATTGCACTTGCATTTTAGTGCATAAATTATCCCTTTTTTTGACAGTTGATATGTGAATTAATTAAATGGCTTTTATTAAAGCGGTCCTGTATTTTATGTATTTTTAACATGAAGCTACATGTCCAGCATGTACCGCATTTGAAAGAGCCATTAGTAAAGGCACTTGGTGTTTTGGTACTGTCTAGATGTCTTGAACTAATAAGATCTTTTAAATCTCTACTTCTTCTGTATCCCGTTTGGATTTTGTGACCTAGTATATTTAAGATGGGATCTGATAATAAAATGTGCCAGTGTTCTTGTAGAATAGTTTTAATTATTGGACTTGCTGGATTGTATGTAGAAATGAATCTAATTTGATCTTGTGTTGATTTGACCTTTTTCTGTAGAAGTTAATTCCTATTAGTGGATCTTGATCTATGTTCTGCTTTTTTAATTCCCCTTTTGCTGTACCCTCTCGCTAAGAGTCTTGCAGTAAGTTCTTTTGCTCTCTTGTGATAATTGGTGTCCGAGGAGCAGTTTCTCCTCGTCCTGAGGAATTCCCCCACAGGGAGGGGGTTTTCACAGTGTATCATAACATTAATAATTTCTTTTTATCTATATCAGCACAGCCTATTGGCACAACACCAGTCACAGGTCACTTTGCTTAGCACATAAGCAACTATAAACCTTATAGGTACTCCCTTCACACTAAGAACCTTATAATGAGAGCTCAATTAACGGAATACTCAACTAATAGGTATTGCACTGCTCTTTGAATTAGGACATCATATTTATCTATAGCATCGGAACATCTTTCTTTTAAAATCTTGCATAGCTGTTTATAGGTTATTAGATATTAAAGTAAGCATATCACGATGATTGAATATCTCTCCATCAATGCTGAAACAGCCCCATGATAGGCGAGTCCAGGATGACGCTGTTTTTAGGGTGGGACTTGTTTTCCTTTAAAAGCCAGTAAGTGAGCGGCGCGCTCACCCTTTGAAAAAGCCGTTAGGGCGAAACATGTCAGGGACGTTAGGGAAATGGTGAGGAGTCCTGGAGCTCCTGTGTTTTAGATTGCTTCAGGGAGTTTTTTGTCTAATATGTTGGTACATTCACTTTATTAATATACCCGCTCATTTATATAGTGTAAACTGCTTCAAATCATTTATACAGTGCAAACTGCTTTAAAGGGACCGTCAACACCAGAATTTTTGTTGTTTAAAAAGAAAGATAATCCCTTTATTACCCATTCCCCAGTTTTGCATAACCAACACAGTTATAATAATACACGTTTTACCTCTGTAATTATCTTGTATCTAAGATTCTGCTGACTGCCCCCTTATTTCAGTTCTTTTGACAGACATGCAGTTTAGCCAATCAGAGATCACTCCTACGTCACTTTACGTGCTTGAGCTCAATGTTATCTATATGAAACACGTGAACTAATGCTCTCTAGTGGTCAAAATGTATTCAGATTAGAGGCAGTCTTCAAGGTCTAAGAAATTAGCATATGAACCTCCTAGGTTTAGCTTTCAACTAAGAATACCAAGAGAACAAAGCAAAATTGGTGATAAAAGTAAATTGGGAAGTTGTTTAAAATTCCATGCCCTATTTAAATCATGAAAGTTTTTTTTGGACTTGACTGTCCCTTTAACTGGGGAGCTTCATTTATATAGTGCATACTGCTTTTAATGTTGAGCTTTACAGAATCAGGATGTAGGTTGATCTACTGTGACTAGTTTAACCACATCACATATTATTTAACCCGTAATATCAGGGTCAGACTGACCATAGATAGTAGGTATCGTTCTACTTAAATCGTTGATCCTAAGGTAATAGTCTTAGCATTTGTACGCACAATATAGCGTTCTATTTTTTTCAACTAACTTCTAGTGACTATGTAGGAGAACGAGCAAATGTATATTCAAGTAGATTAAAGGGACACTGAATAAAATTAAACTTTCATTATTCAGATAGAGCATGCCATTTTAAACAACTTTCCAATTTACTTCCATTAACAAAATGTGCACAGTCTTTTTATATTTTAACTTTTTGAGTCACCAGCTCCTACTGAGCATGTGCAAGAATAAGTGTGTATGCATTTGTGAATGGCTGATTGCTGTCACATGGTACGTGTATGCATTTGTGATTGGCTGATGGCTGTCACATGGTACAGGGGGGAGTGGGAAAAGACATAACTTTTAAAATTGTCAGAAATAAAAATCTACTACTCATTTGAAGTTCAGACTAAGTGCTATTGCATTGTCTTGTTATCTTGCATTTGCTGATTATGCAAATCTACAGTGTTGACTGTTCCTTTAACTCTTGAAGTGCTATGGATTATACCTCCTGTAGCTCCACTACACAGTAGTAATTATTTATTTTCTGTCATGGTTGAGTAGAACCGGACATCTAGACACACGCTTTATTCACTTAAGTGCTTGGTACACCGGTATTAGCTATATTTTAGCCGGAACTTATAATAATGTTATACCGCACCACATGTGTAGATTGACACATAAGGTAACTATATTTATAATGGAACAAACGGTCTAGCTATTCATATGATTCTGCAAATTGGGATTTAATTCCTTAAAGTAACTGGTTGTGCACATTTAAACATTGGTAAGCGTACCATTGGCTGTCTATAAAATACTTCAGCCAATGCAGGTTTATATAATAATCAAAAAGCATATACAGCAGCACTGAGGCAAAGGAGTAGCAGGGCAATCCAATAGTTAAAAAATATAACTTTTATTTAAACATGTGTTAAAAGAATACACAGCTCCAAACTCCCTCAGGTTTATATAATAATCCTCTAGGTCTCTCTTTAACAAATGCAATTGGTATAGAACATTCTAACGTTATACATGCTCACTAAATTAAAAGTGATATACTTTACAGAGGTTATGGGCAATAAAAGGTTGAGACAGCTCTGAAGATATTTAGCATTTTGGCTCCTAATCTAATAACGTTACAGTTACCAGCTAAGTTGTTACATATTAGCTTTACTTAGCTCACTGAAGATACATCCTTCAATAACAACTAATAAGTAACACATTACATTCCTGCTGAGACTTTAGGGAGATTCTCTAAACCTAGTGGATTTAAACTAACTCATTGATTTATTATACAATAAGCTAACCTTAGCTATTGTGTATATATACATAACAGCCAATGCAGGGTTATATAATAACCTTCTAGGTTCTTTTTTAGTAACTGAAAGTGGTATTGAATACTTCAAAGTCAGACACGCTCACTAAATTAAAGCAAGCAACTCTACAGATCTTATACGCAATACCAAACTGAGATAGCTTTGAAGGTATTTATAACTTTGGTTGCCAATATAGTAACTTTCCAGTTACCAGTCAAGTTGTTACATACTAGCTCTATTGTGCTCACGAAAGGCACAGTTTCCAGTAACAACTCTAAGCACTACAATACACTCTAGCTGAGAATACTGTGTGATTTTGCATACCTGGTAGATTCAATCTAACCTCCTGACATACTATATACTAAGTGAACTTAAGCTACTGAATATACAAGCAAGTTCACCATATTGCAGGGTATTTCTACAAACCCATTTAACCAACTATAACTAGGGTCACTTGACCGCTACAGAGCTCCTGAGTGCGTTTTTAACTTTGTATTTTATTTTATGTGTAAATGTTATTAATAAAAGTTATGTTTTACGTTGAGCAACCTTGTTCACTTTTTGCAACACAATTTTGTTAATCTATAAATTACAATTTATATTATATTAACCCCTTGAGTGCTATATATGTAGTCTTTTCCAAGACAGAGCTCTTTTCTTTCTTGGGTTAATCTTGTTAAGGATTTGGGTTTAGCTGAGTCCACGTCAATCTCTTCAGTAGAGTAGTGGTGGCTTTTAAGCATTTAGGAAGTTGTGAGGTAGTCCTTGCTTTGTTTCCTAACACATTTCTGCCCATGGTACAGAAAGCCAGAGTTTGTTACTCTGTTCTTTCTTTTTCTGCAGGTCTCTGTAAGGAGTATGTGTCGTTTCACGCCTTGTGAGCTGTCTTCCTGCCGGACAGCTAGTCTGCAGGTAAGAGCTTTTGTCTTGGAAACTTGCACTTCAGAAAAATATGCAGTAGATGGGGACATTTTTAAAATCATTTATATAGGATTTTCTCCTACATTGGTGTGTCCGGTCCACGGCTTCATCCTTACTTGTGGGAATATTCTTTTCCCCTACAGGAAATGGCAAAGGGAGCACACAGCAAAAGCTGTCCATATAGTCCCCCCTCTGGCTCCGCCCACCAGTCATTCTCTTTGCCTGCTCTGAACAAGTAGCATCTCCACGGGGATGGTAAAGAGTATGTGGTGAAACACTTTTGGGAACATTTTTATTACGCCTGGCAGTTGTTTAGACACCTAATCTAGTCAGGAAGGCCCCTTCACTCTGGTATGCAGAGGGAGGAGGCCTCATTTTCGCGCCTCAGTTGCGCAGTTACTTTTGGAAGCAGTGCATGCAGCTTCATGTGAGATGGTCCTGTGGCCATAAAAACGATTTCAAGAAGGCGTATTTCTGTGGTGAATAACCCCCAAGGAAGGTAAAAGCTGCAGCAAAGGCTGTGGCAGGGACTGTAGTGGGTTTAAACTGGTAAATTGAACAATTAGCTCCGGTTTGCTCATTTAAGGGTTTAGAGACTTGAAATTTGGTGTGCAATACTTTCAAAGCATTAAGACACTAGGGTGCAAATTTTTTAAAGATCGGATATTTCCTTCATAGTTTTTCAAACATTCAGAAATAAAGTGTACTCTTTTTATTATTTAAAGAGACAGTAACGGTTTTGTTTAAAAACGGTTTTATTGCATTAATAGCCTGCTAAAGTCTGTCTAACATGTCTATACCTTCAGATAGCATATGTTCTGTGTGTATGGAGGCCAAGGTGGTTCCCCCTTTAAATGTATGTTCAAATTGTGCCATGGCGTCCAAACAAAGTAAGGACAGTACTGTCACATTTAATAAGGTTGCCCAAGATGATTCTTCAAATGAAGGTAGTGGGGATAGTTCATCATCCTCTCCTTCTGTGTCAACACCAGTTTTGCCCGCGCAGGCGACACCTAGTACATCTAGCGCGCCAATGCTTGTTACTATGCAGCAATTAACTGCAGTAATGGATAATTCTATAGCAAATCTTTTATCCAAACTGCCAGCATTTCCCAGAAAGCGTGATTGCTCAGTTTTAAATACAGAGGATGAGCAAGTGGGCGCTGACGATAATTTATCTGTTATACCCTCACACCAGTCTGAATTGGCAGTGAGGGAGGGTCTGTCTGAGGGAGAAATTTCTGATTCAGGAAAAGTTTCTCAGCAGGCAGAACCTGATATCGTGGCATTTAAATTTAAGTTAGAACATCTCCGCGCCCTGCTTAAGGAGGTGCTAACTACTCTTGATGATTGTGACTCTTTGGTGATTCCAGAGAAATTTTGCAAAATGGACAAATTCCTAGAGGTCCCTGTGCACGCTGATGCCTTTCCGATACCCAAGAGGGTGGCGGACATAGTGACCAAGGAGTGGGAGAAGCCAGGTATACCTTTTGTCCCACCTCCTATATTTAAGAAAATGTTCCCCATTGTCGACCCCAGAAGGGACGCATGGCAAACAGTCCCTAAGGTTGAGGGGGCAGTTTCTACGTTGGCCAAGCGCACAACTATTCCCATTGAGGACAGTTGTGCTTTCAAAGATCCTATGGATAAAAAATTGGAAGGGTTGCTTAAAAAGATATTTGTTCAGCAAGGTTTCCTTCTCCAACCAATTTCGTGCATTATTCCTGTCACCACGGCGGCGTCTTTTTGGTTCGAGGAACTAGAAAATTCGCTCCATAAGGAGACTCCATATGAGGAAGTCATGGACAGAATTCACGCACTAAAGTTGGCTAATTCCTTTATTTTAGATGCCGCTTTTCAATTGGCTAAATTAGCGGCGAAAAATTCAGGTTTTGCAATAGTGGCGCGCAGAGCGCTTTGGCTAAAATCTTGGTCGGCGGATGTGTCGTCCAAGACAAAACTGCTTAATATTCCTTTCAAAGGTAAGACCCTTTTCAGGCCAGAATTGAAGGAGATTATTTCAGACATCACTGGGGGAAAGGGCCATGCCCTCCCACAGGATAGGCCTTTTAAGGCTAAGAACAAATCTAATTTTCGTTCCTTTCGCAATTTCAGGAACGGACCGTCTCCTAACTCTGCAGCCTCTAGACAAGAGGGTAACGCTTCCCAGCCTAAACCAGCATGGAAACCAATGCAAGGCTGGAACAAGGGTAAACAGGCCAAGAAGCCTGCTGCTGCTACCAAGACAGCATGAAGGGGTAGCCCCCGATCCGGGACCGGATCTAGTAGGGGGCAGACTGTCTCTCTTTGCTCAGGCTTGGGCAAGATATGTTCCGGATCCCTGGGCACTAGAAATAGTCTCTCAGGGGTATCTTCTAGAGTTCAAGGAACTCCCTCCAAGGGGAAGGTTCCACATGTCTCGCTTATCTTCAGACCAGATAAAGAGACAGGCATTCTTACATTGCGTAGGAGACCTATTAAAGATGGGAGTGATACACTCAGTTCCAGCAGCGGAACAAGGTCTGGGTTTTTACTCAAACCTGTTTGTATTTCCCAAAAAAGAGGGAACTTTCAGGCCAATTCTGGATTTAAAAATCCTAAACAAATTCCTCAGAGTTCCATCATTCAAAATGGAAACCATTCGGACGATCTTACCAACAATCCAGGAGGGTCAATATATGACTACCGTGGACTTAAAGGATGCGTAACTACATATTCCTATCCACAAAGATCACCATCAGTTCCTAAGGTTCGCCTTTCTGGAAAAACATTACCAGTTCGTGGCTCTTCCATTCGGTTTAGCCACCGCTCCCAGAATTTTCACAAAGGTGCTAGGGTCCCTTCTAGCGGTTCTAAGGCCGAGGGGCATTTCTGTAGCACCTTATCTAGACGACATTCTAATCCAAGCGTCGTCCCTTTCCAAAGCAAAGGCTCATACAGACAGACATTGTTTTAGCTTTTCTCAGGTCTCACGGGTGGAAGGTGAACATAGAAAAAAGTTCCCTGTCCCCGTCCACAGGGGTTCCTTTTCTAGGAACAATAATAGATTCTGTAGAAATGAAGATTTTTCTGACAGAGGTCAGAAAGTTAAAGCTTCTAAACGCTTGTCAAGTTCTTCAATCTATTCCTCAGCCTTCCATAGATCAGTGCATGGAGGTAATAGGTTTAATAGTTGCAGCAATGAACGTGGTTTCTTTTGCTCGAATTCATCTAAGACCATTACAACTGTGCATGCTCAAACAGTGGAATGGGGATTATGCAGACTTGTCTCCCCAGATTCAAGTAGACCAGTTAACCAGAGACTCACTCCGTTGGTGGTTGACTCAAGATCGCCTGTCTCAGGGAATGAGTTTCCGCAGACCAGAGTGGGTCATTGTCACGACAGACGCCAGTCTTTTAGGCTGGGGCGCGGTCTGGGACTCTCTGAAAGCTCAGGGTCTATGGTCTCGGGAAGAGTCTCTTCTCCCGATAAACATTCTGGAACTGAGAGCGATATTCAATGCGCTCCGGGCTTGGCCTCAACTAGCGAAGGCCAGATTCATAAGATTTCAGTCGGACAACATGACGACTATAGCGTACATCAATCATCAGGGGGGAACAAAGAGTTCCTTGGCGATGAGAGAGGTATCCAAGATCATCAAATGGGCGGAGGATCACTCCTGCCATCTATCTGCAATTCACATCCCAGGAGTAGACAACTGGGAGGCAGATTATTTGAGTCGTCATACTTTCCATCCGGGGGAGTGGGAACTCCACCTGGAGGTCTTTGCCCAGTTAACTCAACTATGGGGCATTCCAGACATGGATCTGATGGCGTCTCGTCAGAACTTCAAGGTTCCTCGCTATGGGTCCAGATCCAGGGATCCCAAGGCGACACTAGTGGATGCATTGGTGGCGCCTTGGTCGTTCAACCTAGCTTATGTGTTTCCACCGTTTCCTCTCCTTCCCAGGCTTGTAGCCAGGATCAAACAGGAGAAGGCCTCAGTGATTCTGATAGCTCCTGCGTGGCCACGCAGGACTTGGTATGCAGACCTGGTGAATATGTCATCGGTTCCACCATGGAAGCTACCTTTGAGACAGGATCTTCTAGTACAAGGTCCATTCGAACATCCAAATCTAGTCTCTCTGCAACTGACTGCTTGGAAATTGAACGCTTGATTTTATCTAAGCGTGGGTTTTCAGATTCAGTTATAGATACTCTGGTCCAAGCCAGAAAACCTGTGACTAGGAAAATTTACCATAAGATATGGAAAAAAATATATCTGTTGGTGCGAATCCAAGGGATTCTCTTGGAGTAAAATTAAAATTCCTAGGATACTCTCCTTTCTCCAAGAGGGTTTGGATAAAGGGTTGTCAGCGAGTTCTCTAAAAGGACAGATATCTGCTCTGTCTGTTTTGTTACACAAACGTCTGGCAGCAGTGCCAGATGTACAGGCATTTGTACAGGCCTTAGTCAGAATCAAGCCTGTCTACAGACCCATGACTTCTCCATGGAGTCTAAACTTAGTTCTTTCAGTTCTTCAAGGGGTTCCGTTTGAACCTTTACATTCCATAGATATTAAGTTACTATCTTGGAAAGTTCTGTTTTTGGTTGCTATTTCTTCTGCTAGAAGAGTTTCTGAATTGTCTGCTTTGCAGTGTACTTCACCCTATCTGGTATTCCATACAGATAAGGTTGTTTTGCGTACCAAACCTGGTTTTCTTCCAAAAGTGGTTTCCAACAGGAATATTAACCAGGAAATAGTTGTTCCTTCTCTGTGTCCGAATCCAGTTTCGAAGAAGGAACGTTTGTTACACAATTTAGATGTGGTCCATGCTTTAAAATTCTATTTAGAAGCAACAAAGGATTTCAGACAGACTTCATCTTTGTTTGTCGTTTATTCTGGTAAGAGGAGAGGGCAGAAAGCTACTGCTACCTCTTTCCTTTTGGCTGAAAAGCATTATCCGATTGGCTTATGAGACTGCCGGACGGCAGCCTCCTGAACGAATTACAGCTCACTCTACTAGAGCTGTGGCTTCCACATGGGCCTTCAAGAACGAGACTTCTGTTGATCAGATCTGTAAGGCAGCGACTTGGTCTTCTCTGCATACTTTTGCCAAATTTTACAAATTCGATACTTATGCTTCTTTGGAGGCTATTTTTGGGAGAAAGGTTTTGCAAGCCGTGGTGCCTTCCGTTTAGGTAACCTGACTTGTTCCCTCCCTTCATCCATGTTCTAAAGCTTTGGTATTGGTTCCCACAAGTAAGGATGAAGCCGTGGACCGGACACACCAATGTAGGAGAAAACAGAATTTATGCTTACCTGATAAATTTCTTTCTCCTACGGTGTGTCCGGTCCACGGCCCGCCCTGGCTTTTTAGTCAGGTTTCAAATTTTTTATTTCTGTACACTACAGTCACCATGGCACCCTATAGTTTCTCCTTTTTCTCCTAACCGTCGGTCGAATGACTGGGGGGCGGAGCCAGTGGGGGGACTATATGGACAGCTTTTGCTGTGTGCTCCCTTTGCCATTTCCTGTAGGGGAAGAGAATATTCCCACAAGTAAGGATGAAGCCGTGGACCGGACACACCGTAGGAGAAAGAAATTTATCAGGTAAGCATAAATTCTGTTTTCTTTGGCAGTGGGCAGGCACATTATGTATGTTGAGACTAGGGGTTAATCTTGCCTTTATTGGAACATTTTTCCTCTTTGGGCTAATTTTGTTGAAATACTTATTAGTACGTGTGTGGCTTATGTTTTATACACAGATTTATGTATAAATTTTGGCAATTGGTTTTCTTTGCTTGCTTAGCTAGAACACGCTAACTGACAAACTGCTTGGGTTTGAAACCAGCTGCAGCTACTTGCATCTTATGTTGTAGGCAGAGGAAAATGCTCACCTCTCCTCTCTCTGCTGGTCATGTGACCTCTCTGCTGTCGGATATTGTAGAAGCGGAGCGGCGTCATTGAATTTCAGTCTCTTCAGTGTCGATCTACTATACGATCGTTTTAGAGACTTCTGGCAGCCAAATTGTGTTATTAAATTTTTTAAAGTGACAGTGTATTTAAAAAAAATTATACAATTTGGGGAATTGTTTTATTAGTATTATGGACATGGACCAAGACTCTGTGTTTTTTGACAAATGCTTGTTATGCCTAGAGGCACAAATTGTTTTGCCTATGCAATTCTATGCTGCATACTTAGCTAGAACACTTCAATTTAAAGATAAATTGTTGCCCTCTTAGCCCAATGTTTCTCAGGATGATGCTGTTCAGGCAATGCCACAGCTTTCTCCTCAAACGTCCCAAGCCTCTATGGGGTTACATACAGTGCCCTGCATTTCCTCTCAGCCTTCTGGAGGACTTTATTTACCTGCAGATTTTGCTGCACAGGTATCTTCTGCGGTATGCTGGGAAAACGCAAGAGGAAAATTAGACATTCAGATGGTAAGGTTTCTGTTCCACCTACTGCTACGCAGGTTGCCCTCCCTCATAACTCTGATGAGGAGGATACACTGGTAGCCTCTGAGGGTGAAATCTCAGATTCGGACAGTATTATTCCTTCATCTGATACTGAAGAAGTAAACTTCAGATTTAAGCTTGAACACCTTTGTGTACTGTTAAAGGAGGTATTGGCTACTTTGGACGACTCTGATACTTCTGTTGTCAACCCTAAGAAGTCTAGTAAACTTAATAAATACTATGATGTTCCTTCCTCTGTGGACATTTTTCCTGTCCCAGACCGTGTGACAGAGATTATTTCATAGGAATGGGAGAAGCCAGAGATTCCTTTCTCCCTGTTTCCCATATTTAAAAAGATGTTTCCTGTTGCTGACTCCATTAAAGATTCTTGGCGCACGGTGCCTAAAGTAGAAGGGGCTATTTCTACTCTGGCTAAGAGAACTATGATCCCTATAGAGGATAGCTACTGCTTTAAGGATCCCTTGGACAAAAAGTTGGAAGCTTATTTGAAGATGTATGTTCATCAAGGTCTTCAATGGCAACCTGCAGTTTGTATTGCCACAGTAGCAAGTGCGGCATCTTATTGGTGCAACGCCTTGTCTGAATCAATTTTAGCAGAGACGCCGTTGGAGGAGATACAAGATAGGATTAAGGCTCTCAAACTAGCCAATTCCTTTATTTCTGATGCTAACATGAAAGTTATTAGACTGGGAGCCAAGATGTCTGGCTTCACTGTCCTAGCCTGCAGGCCATTGTGGCTAAAATCTTGGTCGGCTGATGTTACCTCTAAGTCCAAGCTTCTGGCGCTTCCTTACAAGGGGAAGACCTTGTCAGAACCTGGTCTGGCAGAAATAATTTTTACTATTACGGGTGGAATAATTTATTTTCTACCACAAGACAAGAAGAACAGACTCAAAGGACGTCAAAGTAATTTTGTTCCTTTCGTAACTTCAAAGGTCAAAAGTCTTCCTCTTCCAAGCAGGAGCAGTCCAAATCTTCTTGGAAGCCCAATCAGTCTTGGAATAAGGGGAAGCAATCAAAGAAACCCTCAGATGAGTCTAAGTCAGCATGAAGGGTCGGCCCCCGGTCCGGGTTCGGATCAAGTGGGGGGCAGACTTTCCCTGTTTTGTCAAGGGTGGAGACGAGATGTCCCAGATCCTTGGGCTGTGGACATAGTATTTCAGGGTTACAAAATAGAATTCAAAACTTTCCCTCCCAGGGGCAGATTCCACCTCTCAAGATTATCTGCAGACCAGGTAAAAAGAGAGGCATTCTTGAACTGTGTTCACGACCTTTCCTCCCTGGGAGTGATTGTTCCAGTAAGAGAACAGGGTCTAGGATTCTATTCAAATCTGTTTGTGGTTCCCAAAAAAGAGGGAACATTTCGACCCATTTTAGATCTAAAGTGCCTCTACAAGTTTCTCAGGGTACCGTCCTTCAAAATGGAAACCATTAGTTCCATTCTTCCTTTGGCCCAAAAGGGTCATGACGTCAGTTCATGACGACCTAAGACCTAAAGGACACATATCTTCATGTTCCCCATCCACAGGGATCATCACAAATTCCTGAGATTCGCCTTTCTAGACAAACACTTTCAGTTTGTGGCTCTTCCGTTTGGCCTTGCCACAGCTCCCAGAATTTTCTCAAAGGTTCTGAGGGCTCTCTTGGCAGTGATCAGGTCTTAGAGAATTGCAGTGGTGCCATACCTGGACGACATATTGGTCTTTTCAACAAGCAAACTCTCATACAGATATCTTTTTTTTTTCTACATTCCCACGGTTGGAAAGTGAATCTGGAAAAGAGTTCCCTTGTTCCAGCTACAAAGGTGGTTTTCTTAGGGACCATAATAGATTCCCTATCTATGAAAATCTTTCTGACGAAGGTCAGAAAATCCAAAATTCTCTCCTCTTGCCTCTCTCTTCAGTCTACTGTTCGGCCATCAGTGGCTCAGTGTATGAAGGTAATTGGTCTGATGGTCGCTTCCATGGACATCATTCCCTTTGCTCAGTTCCATTTGAGAACTCTGCAATTATGCATGCTCAGACAATGGAACGGAGACCATTCGGATCAGTCTCAGAGGATAGATCTAGACCAGTCGACAAGAGACTCTATCCCGTGGTGGCTTTCTCAGGACCATCTGTCTCAGGGCACATTCTTCCAGAGACCTTCCTGGGTGATTGTGACCACAGACGCCAGCCTGCTAGACTGAGGAGCAGTCTGGGACTCGTTAAAGGCGCAGGGACTATGGACTTGGGAGGAGTCTGCTCTCCCCATAAACATCTTAGAGTTGAGAGTGATTTACAATGCTCTGATGGCTTGGCCTCAATTGTCAATAAATCTGGATCCCTGAACAAGAGACTCTCTTTCTTGGGGGATTTCACAGGAACATCTGTCTCTGGGCACTTGCTTCCTGAGACCTTCCTGGGTGATTGTGACTATGGATGCCAGCCTGTTAGGCTGAGAAGCAGTTTGGGGCTCTCTAAAAGCTCAGGGCCTCTGAACTTGGGAGGAGTCTTCTCTTTCCATAAACATTTTGGAGTTGAGAACAATCTTCAATGCCTTGACAGCTTGACCTCAATTGTCTTTTTAGTCCGGTTTATCAGGTTTCAGTCGGACAACATCGCCTCAGTGGCTTACATCAACCACCAGGGAGGAATTCGGAGTTCATTAGCCATGAAGGAGGTGGCACGGATTATTCAGTGGGCGGAAGCTCACCATTGTTGTCTGCCACCCACATTCCTCGAATGGACAACTGGGAAGAGGATTTCCTGAGCAGACAGACATTTCATCCCGGCGAGTGAGCTCTCCATCCGGCGGTGTTCTCCAGGTTAACCCTCAAATGGGGGTGCCGGAGTTGGATCTGATGGCCCTCAGCAGAATGTCAAGCTTCCAAAGTACGGTTCAAGGTCAAGAGATCCTCAGGCTGCTCTGATAGAGGCTCTGGCGGTTTCAAACAAGAGAGAGCATCAGTAATTCTAAAACTCCTGCATGGTCTCGCAAGATCTGCTATGCAGACCGAGTGAAGATGTCTTCTCGGCTACCTTGGAGGTTGCCTCTGAGGTAGGACCTTCTAACTCGGGGTCCATTCCTCCATCCCAATCTCGTTTCTCTGAAGCTGACTGCTTAGAGATTGAACGCTTAGTTCTGTCTAAGCGTGGATTTTCTGAGTCGGTCATTGAGACCATGATCCAGGCTCGCAAGCCTGTTACTCTAAAAATTTACCATAAGGTCCATACCTTATGGTACATTTTTAGAATAACAGGCTTGCGAGCCTGGATCATGGTCTCCAATGCCTTTATTGGTCTGAATTAAAGGGCTACTCTTGGAGTAGGGTCAGGATTCCTAGAATTTTGTCTTTTCTCCAGGAAGGTCTGGAGAAAGGGTTGTCACTCAGTTCTCTGAAAGGTCAGATTTCTGCATTACCTATTTTGTTACACAAGCATCTGGCGGATGTGCCAGATGTTCAATCTTTTTGTCAGGTCCTGGTCAGAATCAGGCCTGTGTTTAAACCTGTTGCTCCTCCTTGGAGCCTTAATGTTGTCCTTAAAGTTTTTCAGCAGGCTCTGTGTGAGCCAATGCATTTCATAGATATTAAGTTGCTATCTTGGAAGGTTTTGTTTCTTTTTGCTATCTCTTCTGCTCAGAGAGTTTCGGAACTCTCGGCTTTGCAGTGTGATTCGCCTTACCTTATCTTTTATGCGGATAAGGTGGTTCTTCGTACTAAATTGGGGTTTCTTCCTAAAGTTGATTCGGATTAGAAATATTAATCAGGAAATTGTTATTCCTTCTCTTTGTCTCAATCCTCCTTCTCATAAAGAACGTCTGTTGCACAACTTAGTCATCTGTATGTAGAATTTTAGAGCACGCACAACGTCCAAGGATTTTTGCCGGTCTTCTGCCCTGTTTGTTTGTTCCCTCAGGTTGAGAAGTATTTATTTTGCTTCTTCTTGGGCTTTCAAAGATGAAGCTTCTGTGGAACAGCTTTGCAAGGCTGCAACTTGGTCCTCTCTGCATACTTTTACCAAATGTGATACTTTTGGCTTGGCTGAGGCCTCTTTTGGGAGAAAGGTTCTTCAAGCGGTGGTGCCTTCTGTTTAGGTCTGCCTGTCTTGTTCTCCCTCCCTGTTCATTCGGTGTCCTCTAGCTTGGGTATTGGTTCCCACTAGTAATTGAATGACGTTGTGGACTCTCCATATCTTAGTAAAGAAAACTAAATTTATGCTTACCTGATTAAATTTCTTTCCGAATATGGATAGTCCATGACCCCACACTTTATTAAGACATTATTTTTTACTAAACCTCAGGCACCTCTACACCTTTTGTGTTATTCTTTTTCCATTTCCCTTCTGTCGAATGACTGGGGATTATGGGTAGGGGAGTGACACTTGACAGCTTTGCTCTGGTGCTCTTTGCCTCCTCCTGCTGGCCAGGAGTGATATTCCCACTAGTAATTGAATGACGTTGTGGACTCTCCATATCCGGAAAGAAAGAAATTTATCAGGTAAGCATACATTTTGTTTTCCATTGCTCATCTGATAACCCCTGCTGAGGCCAGTTAGGAGTAGAAATGTAACAGGTAGGCTTGTGAAGTATGTCTGCACTTAAAATTTTCCACACAAAAAAAACCAAACAAACATAAACACAATATATAGACTTAAAGGGACATGAAACCTAAACATTTTCTTTCATGATTCAGGCAGAGAAAACAATTTTAAACAACTTTCCAATTTACTATTATCTAATAGACTTCATTATCTTTGTATCTTTTGTTGAAGGAGCAACAATGCATTACTGGGAGCTAGTTGAATGCATTTGGTGAGCTTATAACACAAGGCATATATATGCAACCACCAATCAGCAGCTCCTGAGCTTACCTAGGTATCCTTTTCAACAAAGGATACAAAGAAAACAAACCAATCTAGATAATAGAAGTAAATTGGATAGTGTGTTTTTTTTTTTTAAATCACATGCTCTATCTGTATTGAAGACATTTTTGGGCGTTTCATGTCCTTTTAAATGACAGGAAAAGGGGCAAAATAAATCAAGTATGCTAAAAAAAACAGTTTTAATGCACATAATTAAACATTTCATATTACAATCTTAAAGTGCTTCATGATCCTATAAGGGTACGTGACAATGTGAGTTGAAAAACACAGTAATAAACAACAGGTGTACGTTTCTGGCACAACAAAATTCAACCTTAGAGAACATATAATGATATTGCGTGAATATGGGTTATGCATACTTTTAAAAGCAGAGGTAGGGGTTGCCAGCTGTCCTCTATAAAAAAAAAAATACCAGACAAAATCTGTAGGTAACTGACACTATTGTCTATGGGGTTACACAATGCCCCCCACCAAAGCTCTACCTTAGACCCCACTCTTGATCCTACCATGTATATTTTTCACAACAAATCAGTCATTTTACCCCCCTTGGCTGTCAGTGACATAGAAATCAATAATTGTACCTCTGGTTGCCAGTAACACATGTAAACAGTAGAGAATTTACCCCTTTGAATTGCCCTCACTTTTTTTTGCTCCATATTTGTAATGCATTGAGGTATAGAAAGCATTATACAGTTAACACTCATGGACTTTAACATTTTTTTTAACAAAATGTGACTTTTAAGTGTCCAGTATTTTTCTGAACAGTTCACTGGACACCTGGCAACCCTAAGCAGAAGTAGAATATTTTAACATTGAATGTTTACTATTTGAGATCTATAAGGAGCATGCTTGTATAAGGATTAATTAAGGTAGCTGAAACGTTTTTTTTATTGTGTTTAATATTAGGTAAATAACAGAAGCTGAAGCCATTAAAGGATATAAAATACTAACTCATGTGGTCTTGAAATAAATTGACAAATCGGCTGAGAGAGAAAACTAACTGAATACATCAACACTTTTTATTGGCTGCAATTGTTTCACAATGTCCAAACTCTACCCACCACTTGCCTTATTTGAAGGAGCCAATCTAGAATAGGCAAGGTTTGCAACTCTATTTTGTTATCCAAACCTGTATTGTTCTGCAGTATGTTATCTGATAATCTCTGTTGATGACATTTAGGGACAGATATGAAGCAGGGTTAGACTTGTGAAGTCTGCTATGTTCAAAAACCCGGTGTGGATGAAAATGAAGTGCTGTAGATTGCCAGGTGGAGATGATCTATTTAGTGTGTTTTAATATGGTCAGTTATATAATGGTTTTTTGGCTGATCAGGTGAAGGTATATTTCGGCACCCCAGCTACACAAACTTAATACCTTACCTTTACTGCTCCTTGACAAAATGTTTTAGAGATGTGATAATTGACAGTATTGCTAGTTATGTGGCATACATTTAATTAAAGGAAATATAGATTGCCGTAAGCACACACATACCATGAATTTTCATCTTGTTACTCACTGAAAGAGACAGTATACACTCCTTTTTATATAACTGCATGTAATAGACACTACTATAAAGAATAAGATGCACAGATACTGATATAGAAATCCAGTATAAAACTGTTTAAAAACTTACTTAGAAGCTGTCAGTTTAGCTCAGTTGAAAAGGTACCTGGAAAGCCCACTGCAAGTGGGAAATAAGACACTCCCCCTTCTTTTGCATATGAAAAGACCCTTTACACAAACAGGAGCAAGCTGGAGTAGGTAGCTGACGGTATTTTCCTAAAACTTTGGGGCTTGGTTAGGAGTCTGAAAATCAGAGCAATGCCATTTAAACATAAGCAAAACTATACATTTAAAAAAAACTAAAAACTTTATGGGCTATATAAATAGATCTACAAAACATGTATGCAAAGAAAAAATGAGTGTATAATGTCCCTTTAAAAGGATGTTACACTGCAATATGTTTTAATGCATTTTATTCTTATACAATTGCTAGCCTAGAACTATGTGATTAATGACCATTAAAGGGCCATTATACACTCATTTTTTTCTTTGCATAAATGTTTTGTAGATGATCTATTTATAAAGCCCATAAAGTTTTTTTTTTAAATGTATAATTTTGCTTATTTTTAAATAACATTGCTCTGATTTTCAGACTCCTAACCAAGCCCCAAAGTTTTATTTGAATACCGTCAGCTACCTACTCCAGCTTTCTCCTGTCTGTGTAAAGGGTCTTTTCATATGCAAAAGAAGGGGGAGTGGGGGGAGTGTCTTATTTCGCACTTGCAGTGGGCTTTCCAACTGCCTTTTCAACAGAGCTAAACTGAAAGCTTCTAAGTAGGATTTTAAACCATTTTATACTGGATTTATATATCGGTATCTGTGCATCTTATTCTTTATAGTAGTGTCTATTACATGCAGTTATATGAAAATGAGTGTATACTGTCCCTTTAAGGGATTGAACAGCTGATGGTTAATGTTCACTGATACATGTATACTGAATCCTAGGCCTTTAACGCAGTGCTTTCCAAACTGAGTGCCGTGACACATTAGTGTGTCGGCAGCAGTGTGTAGGTGTGTCCCTGCCTCAACATAAATTGTTTGGAATTAAACTTTTTTTTTGGTTTCTGACTTTCCGCTTGCCTGCTACGCATATCACGTGGTTGACACGTGACTGATACCTAGTGGGTCACAGATCATCTTAACCTATTGGCGCAGCTCAGTGGGAACTGAAACTATTCCCTTTGGTGGCACATTGGCTCCTGACTGCACGTGTAGTTTTCTCAATCGGCTCGTGACTGCACATGTAGTCAGTGAGTGGGACAGCAGTGTGTTTGCAGCGTGGGCAGTAGTCAGTAGGACTCGCAGAGCTCTAAGGATGGCAGCTTAAACGCTGAGCTGAAGTCAGAAGTCAAAGGGTTGTTTTTTTGCAGCTAGCTCCCAGTAGTGCATTGCTGCTCCTGCTCTTGATATATGGAAAGGAAATAGAAGCTTAAAAATGCTTGATGATGTAATGTGAGTGTCTTTATCTAATGTTCCACCAAATATTCAGAAACTGTGTTCATCCCATCAACCTCATACAGCCCATTAAAATAGTAAGTAGCTATTGGTGTTATTAATTATTGCACATACATACTGTTACTTGTAAATACATTTTGTTATATAATTTATGTATGTGTCTGTATCTCTTAAAACAAAATAGTTTAACCTCCTGTTTGCAAGTACAACTGAATTACTGTGTCACAAAATGATGTAGGTCTAAAAAGTGTGTCACCAACATGAAAAGTTTGGAAAGCTCTGCTTTAACGTATATACAAATTTAAACAGTCTACATGGAGTACATAGCCATCAATCATTTTCTGCACACTGTAAAACTCTCATGGCAAACTATAATTTGCACCCGTATGTACCCGGCCACCCCTCTATAATTCTCTTTCAAATGAGGGGTCTTATAGGTTTGTAGCTGCTAAGGGAGCTGAGATTGAGGTGTTTGAAGAACTTTCCCCATCTAGCTCTCTTGCAGCTACACTAAGCTTCCTGGTTCTGCCCCCTTTGTGTCATCGCCTGGGAGTGTTGCCCACTAGGACACCAACAATCCCCGGCCTGTAGTGAGGGGATCCTCGAAATTGGCATTTGATCTGCGATCCCCTTGCATGACAAAAAGGGCTCGTAATGCTCATCAAAGCAGTTAATGCTTGGTTGAGCATGCATTTTAGTTTATTGATCCTCTAAAGATACATACGAGAATATAAAACAGAATACCTGGCAGCGGTGTATGACACATTTTTCATCTGATAACACCAAAACAAGGGGTCATTGTCTTAATGGAAGGTAGCTTCAAGAATATATCTTTTAGAAAATGGATGATTAATGGAATATACACTCAGAGCTGTGGAAGGGTTGTGCGACTGCTGCTCCTGATTGACTCACCGGTAGCTACTGAACAGGACCTTATTTATGAGCTAAAGGGACATTAAACACTTGGAGATATTAAAGGGACATGAAACCCAAAAAATTTCTTTCATAATTTATGTAGAACATACAATTTTAAACAACTTTCCAGTTTACTTCTATTATCAAATTTGTTTCATTCTCTTGGTATCATTTCTTAAAGGAGTAACAATGCGCTACTACTGGTTTCTAACTGAACACATGGATGAGCCAATGACAATCGGTGTATGTATATATGTGTGTGTGTGTGTGTGTGTATATGTATGTGTGTATATATATATATATATATATATATATATATATATATATATATATATATATATATATATATATATATATACAGCCACCAATCAGCAACTAGAACCTAGGTTCTTTGCTGCTCCTGAGCTTACCTAGATAAACATTTTTAGCAAAGGCTAACAAAAGAAGGAAGCAAATTAAATAGAAAAGTTTTTTAACATTGTATGCTCTGTCTAAATCATGAAAGTCTAATTATGACTTTACTGTCCATTTTTTAAAATAAAATGTTTAATTGTATGTATTAAAACAACTTTGCAATATACTTTCATTATTTATTTTGTAATTCTGATTATTGTGGGCTTCCCAAATTCCTGTTAAAAGTGGAAGAGATGCAGCTATAACACACACAGTCACTGGTTGCACACTCAAGTAAGCCATTTTATAGTTGTCCCTAATTGGCCTTATAAGAAAAAGAAACCATATACTGGCGCACACTGTTTTATCTTTTATGGACATTAGAATGTTACCCTTATTTTTTTCAATTTAAAAAAAACCTTGTAATTTTAAAAAAAACTACTTGTATACATTTATTCTCAGGCTAATATTTGCTATCAGGGTTGTAACTTCAGTAGTCGCAGTTGCGACCGGGCCCCACCTTTTGAGGAGCACGATCAGAAATGCTGTCAGAAAGCGCACCCATGTGTCCCCTCAGCACAGGCTAGAGTGGGTCAACGACACAGGAGCTTACTCCGCAACCGGGCCCTAGAATTTCACCACTACACCTACAGCATTCCTGTCAGTGCTCATCCCTGCTGCTCACAACCACTTCCTGTTATGCTCCCGATGATACTGTCCCCTCCTCCTCTCCTGGGTTAGGTTAGTGTGAGAGCGGGACAATACTCTGTCTTCAGTAAGTGCCATGAGTGATGGCATGCAACACAAAAATCCAATTTTGGGTAAATATGTGCTTTTCTGCTTTTTAAAGCAAACAAACCAAGAATGCGTGCATGTTAAATAAAACAATCCAAATTTCACCAAGTAAAATAGAATAAAATCAATTAAATTGCAATAATATTTTTTACAGTATTAAATTGCACCTAGAAAAAAAGGGAATCAGGTAGATTTTATACAATCGCAAGAAGATGTTCCATATTGTTGTAACAAACCTTTTATGCACCTTTTTATGTACTGTTGATGTTCATATGATAAACCTTTTTACTGTTTCAGGAATGATTTGTTTACATGTAAGCAAAATTTATTATTATTGGAAAATATATTTTTGTGTGTAATATTGCCATGTTAAAGGACCAGTCAACACATTAGATTTGCATAATCAACAAATGCAAGATAATAAGACAATGCAATAGCACTTAGTCTGAACTTCAAATGAGTAGTAGATTTTTTATAACAAATTTCAAAGTTATGTATATTTCCACTCCCCTTGTACCATATCATAGCAATCAGCCAATCACAAATGCATATACGTATAGTCTGTGAATTCTTGCACATGCTCAGTAGGATCTGGTGACTCAAAAATTGTAAATATAAAAGACTGTGCACATTTTTTTTAATGGAAGTAAATTGGAAAGTTGTTTAAAATTACATGCTTTATCTGAATCATGAAAATTTAATTTAACCCGAGTGTCCCTTTAAACAGACTTTAAACCATGTGAGATAGACACTTTAGCAACTCTTTTGCATCCTCAGCAGAGGAAATAAAGAGGAAAATCTAAGTTACAGCATGGTGGCTCACATTACTTTATAGAAACTAAAACTATTTAAACCATTAATATACTTTGAAAAATATATCTACACATTATCAGGCTAACCTTTTGCTTTGGAAACTATACTATCTATTATTTATTCAGTGCTCAATGTCCCTTAAAGTGAATGTAAATTTTGATGCTAAAGTGCCCGGTTTTTAAAACTTTGATTAAAAACAGGGGCACTTTAATTCATAAAAAATTACATTTCACTCCTGTTGTGACAAAAAACTTACCTTTTAAACTTCACAGCAGCTCCAGCTTTCTCCGGTCTCACAAGCCATTTCTGATGTCAGAAATGATTGATAGGTCATTCTCCAATCACAGCTTCCCCCCCGGGGGATTCAGTGTCTGATTCACTGCTGTGATTGGAGGAAGCCGATGCCTCATTTTAGACCCAGGAAGAGGCTTTGAAACAGGTGGAGGAAGCTGGAGCTGCTGTGAAGATTAAAAGGTAAGTTTTTTTTCACAACAGGAGTGAAATGAAAATTTTTATGAATTAAAGTGCCCCTGTTTTTAATAGAAGTTTTAAAAACCGGGCACTTTAGCATCAAAATTTACATTCACTTTAAATACAGTAACCTGTATTATCTAGGTGCTAGTGATTTAAAAAAAGTAGGAGAATACTCTGGAAAATGTCCGCCACAGCTTTGTCTGTGCCTATCCCTGATAATGAGTCAAAGTACAGACCTTAGTGAAGGACACCACTATTGCTTGGTGTTATTATACTGATAACCAGCCCTCCTCTGGCTATACCCATGAGCCAGTGTCACTTCTGTGTCTTTGTATAGTGCTTGGTGTTATTATACCACCTAGTGATAATATACAATGACCTACAATCTTAACATTAGCCCTCTAGTGGATAAAAACATATATTGGGCATGAATAAGGATTTTGATTTATTAGGTTTTTTCTCTTGTAAGGTGTATCCAGTCCACGGATCATCCATTACTTGTGGGATATTCTCCTTCCCAACAGGAAGCTGCAAGAGGACCACCCACAGCAGAGCTGTCTATATAGCTCCTCCTCTCCCTGCCACCTCCAGTCATTCTCTTGCAGCTCTCGACAAGAAAGGTAGCTAGAGATGTGGTGTTTTTATTTAGTTTATCTTCAATCAAAAGTTTGTTATTTTCAAATGGTACCGGAGTTGTACTATTTTAGCCTCAGGCAGAAAAAAGAAGAAGAGTCTGCCTGTGGTCTTTAATGATCTTAGCAGGTTGTAACTAAGATCCATTGCCGTTCTCACACATAACTGAAGAGAGAGGTAACTTCAGCTGGGGAATGGCGTGCAGGGTTTCCTGCTATGAGGTATGTGCAGTTTAAATTTTTCTAGAGAAATGTAAATGCTAGAAAATGCTGTTAATACCGGATTTATCTGAGGTAAGCCTGATTACAGTGATTTAACAACAACTAGTATAATGCTTGCTGTTAGAGGTAATACTCTTATTTTTCACATTTCTGACATATAAAAAGTTTGCTGGAAGTGCTTAAACGTTTTTTATATGCTATAAAAAGAAATTCCTGAGGAGGAAAAACCTAAGAGGATGCGCTTGGAACACAGGTTATCAAAGTGAGGCCTAACACTTTGATTGGGTTTGTACCCGTATGCATAAATAAATATAAACAGCACAGTGTTTGGTATGTGTGAAAAATTAATAATAATGACAAAAATAAATTGTGAGTAAAACATGTGCTCAGGACAATTTGTGTATAATATTAGTGATACATTGAAATAATCAGATATCACAGATAAACAATGATATTTGTGGCGATGAGTAAAATATATAAAAAAAAGTACTTATCAATGTCCCAAAAAATGCTGTGATGTAAAAAATAAGTGTCCAATCCTAATATGTGAACGGTGATGTGTTCAGCTGTTTGGTGTGCTCCTCTTGTGTCCCGCGGTGCGATGGGTCAGGGTGTCTAGAATGGAAGATAAACAAGGGGCGCCAACATAGTGTGAATCGTTAAAACAACAAATATAAAAGTGATGTGCAAAAAACTACTCACAAGGAAAGTGGCACCTTAAATGAATAAGGTGCGATAAAGCAGGCTGACATTCAAATTCCAGCAGTCAGTACGCTGGAGGTCTCACCCAGAGGACCTGTGGAATCCAGATAGGCGTCTAGAAAGTAGCACCCACGTTTTTTAGGGCCAATGGCCGGACCAGGTGAGCTGCAAGCTGATAGGTGTTCTCCTGCTGCACTCACGCCACCGAGATTTTTCTCCAAAACTGACAGTGTCAGTGTATGAAAGGTTCCGTGGTAAAAGTCCTGTTTCAAAAACAAGTGGATCGTGGAAAAAAGCAAAAATACTGGGTCGTGGTATAAAACAAACAGTATTTATTTTGCAACTCGTTTCTCAGTCTATTCCAGACCGTTTCATCAGGCATAATCATAGTTAACAATAGAGATCTATTTAAACCCACAGTGACCCGGAATTGAAACAAAAGGTCAACTCTATTAACAATGTTGCAATTGCAAAAACATTTAACTTTTGATACATTGTATAAATTGGTTTGAACAATTGTGACCGCACAGATAACACTTAAATAAAAAGTATATAAAAAAATCCTATTCGCAATTACCAAATATATCTGGAAAAAAAAAATATATATCATAGTAAACTGGACATATATTAACGTGTGTATATGTATATCTCATCTCCTGGTTGGATTCGAACCCAGGACCTAATGTGTGCTATGCAATGGATAAATCAAAAGGCTACCTTTATGTCTTGTTTAAATTTCTTGCGAAAAGGATTAGTATTGATACAAAATATATAAATTGATCTACATGTCTCACAATGTCTAGAAGATAATCTTATTTGGTCTTTTTAATAAATGACTCTAATTTTTAAAAACAAAACTAAAAGGAATTTTCTTATAAATATAAAACTAAAAAAGAAATGTTCGTGACAAATGCTTACTATAAATAAGTGACATATAAAAATTGTAAAAAATGATAAAAAATATATGTGTATATATATATATATTTTATGGCTCCACAGGACTCGAACTTGGGACCTTCTGTATGTTAAGCGAGCATGAAATTGATAAGGCTATCTTGAAGACCTATTTTTATGTTATATATTGGAGCAGAAATATGTTAGGAATTCTGTTATTAATAATATGTGTATATATATATATATATATATTTGGGACTCCACTGGACTCGAACTTGGGACCTTCTGTATGTTAGGCCAACATGAAATTGGTAAGGCTATCTTGAAAGTTTATGTTATATATTGGGGCAAAAATATATTAGGAATTATGTTATTAATTGTTTCCAATCATATACAACAACCAAATAGACTAAAAAGTATCCAGAATGTATATAAACAATTATTCAGATATCTATAAAATTATCCCTATTGATCATGTACCACCTTCCACAGATTATGATCGTCTGATTAAACTCAGGCAATTAGAAACATATTGGATACATAAACTCAAAACCTTGTATCCATTAGGCTTAAATGCCAATGTAGATTTGGCAGCCTTCACATAAATTATTACTTTTATACAGGTTACATTTGTATCTAACATGAGATTTAGCTTTTAGGGTCTAGTACATCATATTTTCTTATATTTTTTGATATACATTAACAAACACTACCATACGTCGATACCACTACATTATATCTTTCTTATTTCTTTTTCTCTTCTTTGTCAGTCTTCAATAATATATTGCATTAATGCAATTTAGACACATATAGAATATGTTATATTTCCATACACTTATATTTATGTGTATATGCCCATGACGAGCATGTCCACATAGTTGTGTATATGTATGCACTTGTCTATCCGGTTCTAAACCTAATATTCCAAGCACCTATATAGTTTCATATTATATTACATACCTGATTTATATTATTTTTTACGATACACCATTTTGCACATTTCATTTTTTTGAATGTTTGATTATTCATCAACACATACACCTACAATTGTTTATATACATTCTGGATACACTTTTTAGTCTATTTGGTTGTTGTATATGATTGGAAACAATTAATAACATAACTCCTAATATATTTTTGCCCCAATATATAACATAAACTTTCAAGATAGCCTTACCAATTTCATGTTGGCCTAACATACAGAAGGTCCCAAGTTCGAGTCCAGTGGAGTCCCAAATATATATATATATATATATATATATATATATATATATATATATATATATATATACATATTATTAATAACATTATTCCTAACATATTTCTGCTCCAATATATAACATAAAATTAGGTCTTCAAGATAGCCTTATCAATTTCATACTCGCTTAACATACAGAAAGTCCCAGAGCGAGCAGGCGGCCAGAAAGGGAGGAGCTAGCAGCAACGTGGGACGCTAGCACCGAGCTCAGGGATTTTGGGCTCTAGAGATCTAACCTACCTGCGTTATTCCTTGGCCGGTAGACACACACTGGCCCGGATATATACTAGCAGAGCCCGGCTGCCGGGTGGCAGATAGACTCCGCTGCAGAGTCGTGACGCCAAGGGGCGTTCTGTTACAGCACAAGAAGGATAACCTCCCTGATTACCTGTTTGGTGACATCTGTAGTGGCAGTGTTTGGAGGTGGAGCGGAGTCGGTGGATCCGACTTTACAGATTTGTGCTGCGCGCCTGGAGGTGCCCAAGACCGACAAGTTTCCCACTTACTAAAAATCACAGGATAGCACCTGGTCCGGTGTTGATTTGTCTGGTGGCGACAGGGGAGCGAAGGTGAAGGAGCAGGCTGAGGATAAGGCTGCAGTCGCAGAGGTGTCTGAGTTCGGTGGCCTTTATACACAGCGCTCCTGGATGACCCCCCCTCCACTAAACGGCAGTACAAAGGCCCCGGCTGCACCAAATAGGATCTGGCTGTTGGAGACCGGCTTACATTAACGAGGTACTGTGTTTCCATTCAGAAGGAGTACCGGAAGAAGCAGGTACTACGGGCAAGGCTCATTTTTTTTTGTCTGTTTCCTCTTTACTGTTTTAAATGCTCCAAAACTTTAACGACACCTAAGCTAGGTCTCCCTGGAAAGTAGAGCTGGACATTAAGCTGGGAATACAAGCTAAATTGGCCGGGGATAAAGGGGAAGACTGTCTGCCATTATTTGCTAGAAAGCTACAGGTTAAAACTCCCTCATAGATCGCCCAAATGCTTTCCATAGTATAACTGGTTAACTGGACTCTAAGCGGGCAAGAGCTGAGGGCTGAGGGTGTGGATTAAACAAAGGGCTTAAAAGCTGATAACTGGTTAAACGAGTAAGCTAGTAGCCCAATCTGCGAATATCTTACTGGCACAAACCTAAAAATCAAGCGATATTGTACAGGACTCTCTAAAGTAACAGCAAGAGGACCATTGCTTTAAGACGCGAGGAGGGGTGAGGTGGTAGGAAAGTGTGACCTCTAGCAGGCAAAGTTCCCCTGGAAATAGCTTGTAGCTGGCTGCAGGAAGGACATATCATCTGAAAATAAGGCCTGAGCTATTAAAACTATCCAGTGACTTTAAAGTTCTAGAATAAAGACTGCATTAGGGTGGACTCTAAACGCCAGAACTTTATAAGCTGAATGTGAATTGCCTATTGCAATAGAGAACTACCTCAACAGAGTCTACCTAGGGTTTTATACTCTAAATATAAACATAAAAGAGTGGTCATATTCTGCTATGTAACACTTCTCATAACAAGTCTGCTCCAGTTTTGCTGTGGGTACATAAGGGTTTCTTAAGTGTACTTGTCTTTACAGACAAGAAATAGTTAACTGGTTAAGTTTTATATATATCAAGGATCTGGTCTTTTTTTTTTCTTCTTTTTTTTTCTTTTGTTCTTTCTCCTTCTCCATAAGTACATAGCAGACTGCGGTCTAAAAATGTTTGTTTCTTGATACTGTGGCAAATTACAAAATTAGCATTGGAAATTGTAATAAGGTCTTAAAAGCGGCTGATACACTGGTTTTTTTTTCACCTTCACTATATCCTCTCTTCTGTGTTTTTTTTGTTTTTCTTATAATTCTTACACAAAAGTACTACTGTAACCAGAAAGTTCATAATGATAAATAGTTACTGTTGATCTTTACTACCAATTAAGAGGTTGGAGTGTATGTAGGCAAGTTTTGCACATAATGTCACTATTGTTGTCTGGCTGGTTTTGTTTTTAACCAGCAGGAAAGGGAACTTAAGTGTTTGTTCTTTTTTCTCTATTTTTTTTCTTTTGGGTCACGGTCGCATGGCACCTGTTGTTGACACCACGATATACACTTATAAGGTAGAGAGGACACAAAAACCTAAACTGGCAAGACATTACTATAATAAGGCCAAATTTGAGAATTGGTCCCTCTGTTTGATAGATTCATTCACCTATATGGAAAGATATATTTCACACTCCAAAACACTTTCACCTAACATGCCGCCTAAATCGAAGGAGAAAAAAACTTAAGCCTAATGAAAGTAGTACAGAAATACATCTACAAAACGAAACAAGCTTAAGTTCTATAGATAATCCGTCCCTGCTACAGCAAATTTCAGAATTAATTATGCCACAATTTGAGTCTCTAAGACAAGAAGTGGCCGCAGCTACAAATTAAATTAAACAATTTACATCACTGATGAACGAGTTAGAAACCAGAGTGTTGGATATGGAAGATAGATCAGTAGCACAAGATCAGATGATTAATTCGCATGATAGTAAACTTAACCTCATACAATCCAAAATTGAGGAACTTGAAGACAGGTCTAGGCGCAACAACCTGAGGGTTGTTGGCCTACCAGAAACGGCAGAATACCATGACTTGATACATTTTGCATCTATCCAGCTTCCTAAGCTGGTAGGGAGCACTGTTGATAATGTAAGGTTACCCATAGAGAGAGCCCACAGAATAGGAGCGCCCAGAAGGAATCTGGATGGCCCTATTAAACCTAGGGTAGTAATTATTAAATTCCTAAATTTTCAGGACAAGTTCCACATACTTAGATTGTATCACAAAAATGATAATATCATGGTGGGGTCCAATAAATTATTACTGTTTCAGGACTTCTCATATGAGACTCAAAATAAACGTAGGGAAATGGCCCCATCTGAGAGCAAGACTTGTATACCCAGCAAAGATTGTAGTAGATAAGGATGGAGAAACACATACTTTTACAAAAGTTGAACAAATTAAATTATACTGTCAGAGCCTAGGGATAGTATAAAATTGACTGGACAGGGGAATGTATTGTTTGAATAAACATGAGATCAATAAGATGAATTTTTGGATTTTTATCCTTCTGCCCTGTTCTCTTTCCCGTTGGAGTAAGAAAGAGATAGATAATAGGAGAGTGGAGTGGTCGTGGGGCTGGGGGGAGAGAGGAAGGTTTTTTTTTTATATAAGTTTTGGTTTTCTTTTCTTTCCCCTTTTTTTTTTTTTTTTTTCTCTTCTGTTTTTTGTCCCCCTTAGCAATAACTTAAATGGTTAATCTTAACTTTCTCTCTTGGAACATTGGAGGGATCTCATCTCCGATTAAAAGGAAACTGTTGATTAGACACCTTGGGAAACAAAAACCTGATTTAGTTTTTATACAGGAGACCCACCTTCGGCCCAAGGAGGCCATAAAACTTAAAAGTAAGTGGGTGGGGGAGGTAGTGTACACCCCCTATGATAAGACCAAAAGAGGCTTAGCTATTCTAATAAATAAGCAGCTGAGTTACATCATTTCAGTCCTTAACGATAACATACAGAAGGTCCCAAGTTCGAGTCCAGTGGAGCCATAAAATATATATATACACATATATTTTTTATCATTTTTTACAATTTTTATATGTCACTTATTTATAGTAAGCATTTGTCACGAACATTTCTTTTTTAGTTTTATATTTATAAGAAAATTCCTTTTAGTTTTGTTTTTAAAAATTAGAGTCATTTATTAAAAAGACCAAATAAGATTATCTTCTAGACCAGTGCTTTCCAAACTGTGTGTCGGGACACACTAGTGTGTCGGCAGCAGTGTGTAGGTGTGTCCCTGCTTCAGCACAAATTTTTAAAACAATTTTTTTTTTGTTTTCTGACTTTCCGCCTGCCTGCTACGCATATCACATGGTTGACACGTGATTGATACCTAGGGGGACACAGATCATCTTAACCTATTGGCGCAGCCCAGTGGGAACTGAAACTATTCCCATTGGCGGCACATTGGCTCCTGACTTCACGTGTAGTCTCCTTAATTGGCTCGTGACTGCATGTGTAGTCAGTAATTGGGATAGCAGTGAGTTTGCAGCACGGTAGTCAATCGGACTCACCGAGCTCTGAGGGCGGCAGCTTAAACGCTGAGCTGAAGTCAGAAGTCAGTGGGGGTTTTTTGCAGATAGCTCCCAGTAGTGCATTGCTGCTCCTGCTCTTGATATATGGATAGGAAGTGGAAGCTTAAAAATGCTTGATGATAAAATGCGAGTGTCTTTATCTAATATTCCACTAAATATTAAGAAATTGTGTTCATCCCATCAACCTCATATACATCCCATTAAAATAGTAAGTAGCTATTGGTGTTATTAAACTTTTTTTAATTCTTGCACATACTTACTGTTACTTGTAAATACATTTTGTTATTATATCATTTATGTATGTGTCAGTATCTCTTAAAACAACTTAGTTTAACCTCCAGTTTGTTAGTACAACTGAATTACTGTGTCGCAAAATGATGTAGGTCTAAAAAGTGTGTCGC
Organism: Bombina bombina; assembly: GCF_027579735.1. Lineage (NCBI taxonomy): Eukaryota > Metazoa > Chordata > Amphibia > Anura > Bombinatoridae > Bombina > Bombina bombina. The sequence goes on along the minus strand of NC_069504.1, from coordinate 372,158,142 downwards.
CAACATGAAAAGTTTGGAAAGCTCTGTTCTAGACATTGTGAGACATGTAGATCAATTTATATATTTTGTATCAATACTAATCCTTTTCGCAAGAAATTTAAACAAGACATAAAGGTAGCCTTTTGATTTATCCATTGCTTAGCACACATTAGGTCCTGGGTTCGAATCCAACCAGGAAATGAGATATACATATACACACATGTTAATATATGTCCAGTTTACTATGATATATTTTTTTTCTTCCAGATATATTTGGTAATTGCGAATAGGATTTTTTTATATACTTTTTATTTAAGTGTTATCTGTGCGGTCACAATTGTTCAAACCAATTTATACAATGTATCAAAAGTTAAATGTTTTTGCAATTGCAACATTGTTAATAGAGTTGACCTTTTGTTTCAATTCCGGGTCACTGTGGGTTTAAATAGATCTCTATTGTTAACTATGATTATGCCTGATGAAACGGTCTGGAATAGACTGAGAAACGCGTTGCAAAATAAATACTGTTTGTTTTATACCACGACCCAGTATTTTTGCTTTTTTCCACGATCCACTTGTTTTTGAAACAGGACTTTTACCACGGAACCTTTCATACACTGACACTGTCAGTTTTGGAGAAAAATCTCGGTGGCGTGAGTGCAGCAGGAGAACACCTATCAGCTTGCAGCTCACCTGGTCCGGCCATTGGCCCTAAAAAACGTGGGTGCTACTTTCTAGACGCCTATCTGGATTCCACAGGTCCTCTGGGTGAGACCTCCAGCGTACTGACTGCTGGAATTTGAATGTCAGCCTGCTTTATCGCACCTTATTCATTTAAGGTGCCACTTTCCTTGTGAGTAGTTTTTTGCACATCACTTTTATATTTGTTGTTTTAACGATAAACACTACGTTGGCGCCCCTTGTTTATCTTCTGTTTTTTATATGCATATTGGTGATAAAACTTTATTGGGGCTTAGTTTTTTTCCACATGGCTGGCTAATTTTTGCCTAGGGATAGTTTTGTTTGGCCTTTCACTGTGAATACATAAGTGGGAGGGGCCTAATTTCGCGCCTAAATGCGCATTCGATTTTGCAGACTGAGACATCCAGTTTCCCTGAAGGAGTTCTCTGAATGCTTAGGACCTCTCTGAAGGGTTTTTGTGCTTTCCAAAGTCGATTGTATGGGAAGGTAGGGCCACAGCAGAGCTGTGGCAGTTTGTTGTGACTGTTAAAAAAACGTTTATTTCGTTTTTTTGATCAGTTTTTGAAACTAAGGGGTTAATCATCCATTTGCAAGTGGGTGCAATGCTCTGTTAGCCTATTATATACACTGTAAAAATTTCATTTGATTTACTGCTTTTTATCACTGTTTTTCAAATTCTGACCTTTTTTATTTTTCTTAAAGGCACAGTGCAGTTTTTATTTTTTGCTTGTTTACTTTCATTAAAGTGTTTTCCAAGCTTGCTGGTCTCTTTGCTAGTCTGTTTAAACATGTCTGACATAGAGGAAACTCCTTGTTCATTATGTTTAGAAGCCATGGTGGAACCCCCTCTTAGAATGTGTACCAAATGTACTGATTTCACTTTAAGTTATAAAGACCATATTCTGTCTTTAAAAGATTTATCACCAGAGGAAACTGACAAGGGGGAAGTTATGCCGACTAACTCGCCTCACGTGTCAGAACCTTTAATTCCTGCTCAAGGGACTCCCGCTCAACAGGCGCCAAGTACATCTAGCGCGCCCATGGCGTTTACTTTACAAGACATGGCGGCAGTCATGGATAATACCCTTTCAGCGGTATTATCCAGACTACCTGGGTTACGAGGAAAGCGAGACAGCTCTGGAGTTAGAAGGAATGCAGAGCACTCTGACGCTTTAGTAGCTATGTCTGATACCCCCTCACAATATGCAGAAGCTGAGGAAGGAGAGCTTCTTTCTGTGGATGATTTTCCTGACTCAGGGGAGATGCTTCAACCTGATTCTGATATGTCAACATTTAAATTTAAGCTTGAACACCTCCGCGTGTTGCTCAGGGAGGTTTTAGCTACTCTGAATGACTGTGACACCATTATAGTGCCAGAGAAAATGTGCAGATTGGATAAATACTATGCAGTGCCTGTTTACACTGATGTTTTTCCAATACCTAAAAGGTTTTCAGAGATTATTACTAAGGAATGGGATAGACCAGGTGTTCCGTTCTCTCCCCCTCCTGTCTTTAAGAAAATGTTTCCCATAGATTCTGCCACACGGGACTTATGGCAAACGGTCCCTAAGGTGGAGGGAGCAGTTTCTACTCTAGCAAAGCGTACTACTATCCCTGTCGAGGACAGTTGTGCTTTCTTAGATCCAATGGATAAAAAGTTAGAGGGTTACCTTAAGAAAATGTTTATTCAACAAGGTTTTATTCTACAGCCTCTTGCATGCATTGCCCTGGTCACTGCTGTGGCCATCTGGTTTGAGTCTCTGGAAGAGGCCTTACAGGTAGATACCCCATTGGATGATATACTTGACAAGCTTAGAGCACTTAAGCTAGCCAATTCATTTGTTTCTGATGCCATTGTTCATTTAACTAAACTAACAGCTAAGAATTCTGGTTTTGCTATTCAGGCGCATAGGGCGCTATGGCTTAAATCATGGTCAGCTGACATTACTTCAAAGTCTAAGCTTCTTAATATTCCCTTCAAGGGGCAGACCCTATTCGGGCCTGGATTGAAGGAGATCATTTCTGATATTACTGGAGGAAAAGGTCATGCCCTTCCTCAGGATAGGTCTAACAAGTTAAGGACCAAACAATTCGTGCCTTTCGAAACTTTAAGACGAGTGCGGCATCAACTTCCTCTAATACAAAACAAGAGGGAAATTTTGCCCAGTCCAAGCCTGTCTGGAGACCTAACCAGACTTGGAACAAAGGTAAGCAGACCAAGAAACCTGCTGCTGCCTCTAAGACAGCATGAAGGATTGGCCCCCGATCCGGTAACGGATCTAGTAGGGGGCAGACTTTCTCTCTTTGCCCAGGTTTGGGCAAGAGATGTCCAGGATCCCTAGGCGTTGGAAATTGTGTCCCAGGGATATCTTCTGGACTTCAGAGCTTCCCCTCCAAAAGGGAGGTTTCACCTTTCACAATTATCTGCAAACCAGATAAAGAGAGAGGCATTCTTACATTGTGTTCAAGATCTCCAAGTTATGGGAGTGATCCACCCAGTTCCAAAGGAGGAACAGGGTCAAGGTTTCTATTAAAATCTATTTGTGGTTCCCAAAAAAGAGGGAACCTTCAGACCAATATTAGATCTCAAGATCCTAAACAAATTTCTCAGGGTCCCATCATTCAAGATGGAGACTATTCGAACCATCCTACCTATGATCCAGGAGGGTCAATACATGACTACTGTGGACTTAAAGGATGCTTATCTTCACATTCTGATACACAAAGATCATCATCGGTTTCTCAGGTTTGCCTTCCTAGACAGGCATTACCAGTTTGTGGCTCTTCCCTTTGGGTTAGCTACAGCTCCAAGAATCTTTACAAAGGTTCTGGGGTCACTTCTGGCGATCCTAAGACCGCGGGGCATAGCAGTAGCCCCTTACTTAGACGACATTCTGATACAGGCGTCACATTTCCAAATTGCCAAGTCTCATACGGACATCGTTCTGGCATTCCTGAGGTCGCATGGGTGGAAGGTGAACGAAGAGAAGAGTTCTCTATCCCCTCTCACAAGAGTTTCCTTTCTGGGAACTCTGATAGATTCTGTAGAAATGAGGATTTACCTGACAAAGGCCAGGTTATCAAAACTTCTAAATTCTTGCCGTGTTCTTTATTCTACTTCTCGCCCTTCGGTGGCTCAGTGTATGGAAGTAATCGGCTTAATGGTAGCGGCAATGGACATAGTTCCGTTTGCCCGCCTACATCTCAGACCGCTGCAACTCTGCATGCTCAGTCAGTGGAATGGGGATTACACAGATTTGTCCCCTCTACTAAATCTGGATCAAGAGACCAGGGATTCTCTTCTCTGGTGGCTTTCTCGGGTCCATCTGTCCAAAGGTATGACCTTTCGCAGGCCAGATTGGACAATAGTAACTACAGATGCCAGCCTTCTGGGCTGGGGGGCAGTCTGGAACTCCCTGAAGGGTCAGGGATCGTGGACTCAGGAGGAGGTTCTCCTCCCGATAAACATTCTGGAACTAAGAGCGATATTCAATGCTCTTCAGGCTTGGCCTCAGCTAGCGACAATGAGGTTCATCAGATTTCAGTCGGACAACATCACGACTGTAGCTTACATCAACCATCAAGGGGGAACAAGGAGTTCCCTAGCGATGTTGGAGGTTTCAAAGATAATTCGTTGGGCAGAGATTCACTCTTGCCACCTATCAGCTATCCATATCCCAGGAGTAGAGAACTGGGAGGCGGATTTTCTAAGTCAACAGACCTTTCATCCGGGGGAGTGGGAGCTCCATCCGGAGGTGTTTGCACAGTTCATTCAACGTTGGGGCAAACCAGAACTGGATCTCATGGCGTCTCGCCAGAACGCCAAGCTTCCTTGTTACGGGTCCAGGTCCAGGGATCCCAAGTTAGTTAGAAACAAGCCTGTGTTTAAACCTGTTGCTCTGCCATGGAGTTTAAATTTAGTTATTAAAGTTTTTCAAGGGGTTCCGTTTGAACCCTTGCATTCCATAGATATCAAGCTTTTATCTTGGAAAGTTCTGTTTTTGGTAGCTATCTCCTCGGCTCGTAGAGTTTCTGAGTTATCTGCCTTGCAGTGTGATTCCCCTTATCTGATCTTCCATGCAGATAAGGTAGTTTTGCGTACCAAACCTGGGTTTCTTCCTAAGGTAGTATCTAATAAGAATATCAATCAGGAGATTGTTGTTCCGTCACTGTGTCCTAATCCTTCTTCAAAGAAGGAACGTCTATTACACAATCTTGACGTGGTTCGTGCTTTAAAGTTTTATTTACAAGCTACTAAAGATTTTCGTCAAACATCTGCATTGTTTGCTGTCTACTCTGGACAGAGGAGAGGCCAAAAGGCTTCGGCAACTTCTCTTTCGTTTTGGCTAAGGAGTATAATACGCTTAGCTTATGAGACTTCTGGCCAGCAGCCTCCTGAAAGGATTACAGCTCATTCTACTAGAGCGGTAGCTTCCACATGGGCTTTTAAGAATGAGGCTACTGTTGAACAGATTTGTAAGGCGGCAACTTGGTCTTCGCTTCATACTTTTTCAAAGTTCTATAAATTTGATACTTTTGCTTCTTCGGAGGCTATTTTTGGGAGAGAGGTTTTGCAGGCAGTGGACCTTCCGTTTAAGTACCTGCCTTGTCCCTCCCTTCATCCGTGTCCTATAGCTTTGGTATTGGTATCCCACAAGTAATGGATGATCCGTGGACTGGATACACCTTACAAGAGAAAACATAATTTATGCTTACCTGATAAATTTATTTCTCTTGTGGTGTATCCAGTCCACGGCCCGCCATGTCATGTTAAGGCAGGTATATTTTATTTTTAAACTTCAGTCACCACTGCACCCTATGGTTTCCCCTTTCTCTTGCTTGTATTCGGTCGAATGACTGGAGGTGGCAGGGCGAGGAGGAGCTATATAGACAGCTCTGCTGTGGGTGGTCCTCTTGCAGCTTCCTGTTGGGAAGGAGAATATCCCACAAGAAATGGATGATCTGTGGACTGGATACACCACAAGAGAAATACATTTATCAGGTAAGCATAAATTATGTTTTTTTAATCCCTAGTGAGAATATTATTTTAATTCCCAGTATGTAACCAATATCACTTAGTGATTACATTATTTAATGTTATACAAAAGTATTTCAATATTTTGGATATTCTATGAGTCTTTGATTATTCTATTTATCTGTACATTTTTTTATAAAATATATGTATATTATGTTTTTATCCACTAGAGGGCTAATGTTAAGATTGTAGGTCATTGTATATGACCACTAGGTGGTAGTATATTCTGCATTTACCTGAGATTCTTTTGACACAGGTGTGTTAATTGTGATTGAGGGGAGGGATTTAAGGTTTATAAGGTGCAATTCTAGTATGTGATGTATACAACATGATTAAGGGATAACACCCGAAACGTTGTTCTTTGTTTGGAGTAGATGTAAATAAATATACATCTTTTTTTACTCTGGAGTGCTGCCATCAGCCTCTTTTTTTTCTACATTTTAACATACACGGGTTCAACAACTTCTCACTCCGCTACAACTCTTGTCGGGTAAAACATCCCACATAAATAAGTATGGTATGTCCTAAACTTCTGCCTGGGTCTCCTGACCTTAAAGGGACTCAAGTCATAAATAAAATTGCATGCTCTACCCGAGTCATGATAGTTTTAACAACTTTCCAATTTACTTCCACTAGCAAAATGTGCACAGTCTTTATATTTATACTTTTTGAGTCACCAGCTCCTAGTGAGCATGTGCTAGAATTCACAGAATATACGTATAAGCATTTGTGATTGGCTCTGGATGTCACATGCTACAGAAGGATTGGAAATAGACATAACATAAAATGTATGAGATTTGCTTTTTAAGGTTTATTTGTGTTTAAAAAAAACAACAAAAAAACCCCTTCCTATTAATGATATTAATATTAATATTACTTGTAAATCGTGTATGCAGCAGCATTTTTTATATTATTATTTGTTTCCACAGAAATCTGACCCCCGTCTACTTGCAAAATTCTTTTACATAGATGAGGAGGTGACTAGTATTGTACATGAGTTGCAGTGCATGGACCTACGGAAGGATCCCCAGAATTATCTGATCTTACTCACTCAGTTACACACCACCCAGGTGATGCTACACATCACGTAGATGTAAATTCTGGTTATGATAAATAAGAATAATCAAAATGACTGAATCTTTTCAGATAACCTTAAATAGTGTGCATTGGCTGCTTCTAAATTGTACCCATGTCACTTCTTTTAACTTTTACTTCAGTTCTAGTAGGTTTCTCTTTGGTTTTCTTTGTTGAAATCTAAACCTGGGTAGGCTCAAACTGTTTTCTAAGATGTTGAAGGCCACCTCTTATATCAGTGCATTTTGATAGTTTCAGTTAGTCAGTGCTAGTGCATGTGTGCAATATAGATCAACATTATTCTCAGTCCCGTGGAGTTATTTTTGAGCGAGCACTGGCTAAAATGCAAGTCTGACAAAAGAAATGCGATAAGGGGGCAATATGTCTACAGAGGCTTAGAGACAAGGTAATCACAAAGGTAAAACGTGTATTTATATAACTCTGTTGGTTATGCAAAACTGGGGAATGGATAAAAAGGGATAATCTATCCTATTTTTTTTTAAACAATAAACATTTTTAAGTAGACTGTCCCTTTTAAGAGTTCTACTTTATAAAACTCAACTGACACCACTAAAAAAAATTTAAAAAAAAATTGAGAAAGTTTCACTTGACTGTCTGGGACAAGTTTCAAGAATTCTTCCCTATCAATACATTTTTAGTTTGTGGACTAAAACATTGCCACCACATGCCTTTCATATAATACATTTTTGTCTTGGCAGGAACGGTTGCTTGCTCTGCTTGAGAAGATTTTAGAGCAATGTGTACACAAACAAAGGAGGTGCAGAGATTACCAGCTTAAATTTCCGGATGATATTGTAAATGGGAATATGACCAGTCATCTACTTTTTGCAGCAGAGGTACAGCTGACATTTGGAATAAACAGTTAACATACTGTATTTATTATGTATGTACTTGTTTATTTATAATAAAAACTTTTATATTCTTCTCTAGCTTATGGTAGGCGGCACATATATTGAAGTAGAGGAAGCAGACGGTGTGATTCTTCGTCCTTTGGCACAAGAGCTTCTACGCAGTCTGGAAAACGTGCGCCATGTGTTACGAGAACAGAGCCTCGAGGATCCTGGGATATACCCAGATCATGTTCACCAAGCATTGTTACACTACGATAACCTCTGTGCAGAATTTGAGTTGAGGTGTGTGCTGGATGACTTTTAGAAGTATACTTGGCAATTGTGTCTTTATCAGTGTGCACTTAGATCCTTCTTTGTTTACATAGTATTTAAGTGGATGAAGTAATGTAGAGGTATTTCTATATGCAGCAGATTTCTGTTTGCGTCTAAATTCCAAACAAGAAACAGAATAATATCTATATGTGTGTAGGTCGATGTTGAATAACAGCTTGGGGGGAAAAAAAGTGTCCTTTTAAAAGGACAAGGACAAAGTTAATGTTGATAAAAACATATTGTATACAATGTTTTGAAATTGAAAACTGTCATTTTGTTAGCACTATTTTCAAGATTTTGCAAATGAATAGTTCAGGGATACTACATGAAAAAATATGTAACTCAAGAGCGCTAAACTGCACAATTTCATATCACCACAATGAAAAGTACACTCCTTGGATGCAGTTGCAGCCTAATTCAGTCTCTCCAAAACGTTAAAGGGACACAAACATCAAAATTAAACTTTTTATAATAATTTTTTAGAGCATGCAGTTTTAAGAGAGACTTCCATTATCAAATAGTGCACATTATTTTCATACTTACCGATTGGGGGCACAATCGGTTTTAGATAGAGCTCTACCTGAATCTTATTGCAACCTTAATCTGCATGAAAAGCCTGGTGTGACTGGTCTCCTTTGAATCAGTCATTTAGGAATAGATGTAAATGAGCTTGTGCTGTGATCAAAGTAATCACTGTGTAGTATATTGCAGGATCAAAACTAATTTCACTATACCTGGGTATTTTGGAGGAACATCACAATTTTCAGTGATATTTCATAGCAAAAGCAAGAAATGTATATTGAATTGTTTCATTTTCATTAATAAAACATTGCATGATAATTCAATTTTGAGTTTATTTACTTTCATCTGACAGGTACACGTCTTTGGTGGTCACTGTGAAGACACCTGAGGAGATCTATGAGCAACAGGAAGTTGTAGTCCTCTTCTGTGAGACTGTATCTAGGTGAGTTCCTAGAGAACATCAACGCTTGTTCTTTAACTGCCTTCAACTGACATATTTATACTCTTTACAACAGAGCAATGAAGCTAGGATACCTGAATCAGGAAATGATTGATAACTGTGAACCACAGCTCATGATTTCTATCCCACGGCTGGCTATCATCAGGTGACTAAATGGAAACATTTGTGGGTACTGTTGAGGAACATCAATATGACATGCATAGTCTGCATCATAAACCATAATGGTGCCAGTACCTTACCACAGTTTTGTAAATGAACAGAAGTGTGACAACAAATATACTTTAAAATCCCAATGGATAAGGGAAGGTTATGAAAATGGTTTATATTATCAATTGTGAAATTCTGTGTCAAGCTATCAAATATGGTCACAATCTACAAATAACTAGAACATGAAATTGATTAATCATTAAGAAATGTACCTGAACATTTTGTTATTAAAGGATAATTTCCCCTCAGATGAGGCAATTCATAAGTGACTGAATGTTAGTTGTATGCCTGGTAATAAAAAGTATAAGTCAAGATACAGACCATTCAACCTGGTTGTTAAAGGGACAGTATACTATAAAATTGTTTTTCCCTTAATGTGTTTCCAAGTACTTTTTTTACCAGCTTGCAGACTATAAAATGTATGAGATTTGCTTTTTAAGGCTTATTTGTGTATATGAATTAGCTGATTTTGTGTTTTGAAGCCACAACCTAATAAAATGGGTTGAGCTTGTAGGTATAATCAGATCTCATTAATTTATCACATTGTGTACATATACCTGCTTCTTTATCTTATATCTGTCCATAAACCAATCACCAATACTTGGAGATAACAATGGAAAATGAACATTGTATTACCTTATCTCTTCTTAAAACCACTGGGAGTGTAATTCTACTGGCTGTGTTAACACAGCTTGGCCTTGAGGCCAAACACTTTCAGGATGGGTGGGGATACCACAGGCTAAATAAACTATTTCAAATGCCAATATAAGGGTAATGGAAGTGCTTGTAAACAATTTTAATACAATCCAGCAGGTAAAGTGGATCCTTAGGAACAAATTAAAGTAAGGAAAATGTTTGAGTAAACTGTCCCTTTAAGTCAACATTTGCATCTGACTTTAACAGTATAAATTAGTTATTCAACAAAAATATCTAAATTGCTATTCAAATTCTAGACTTGTCAAATCCAGGTGACTTTTAAAGCTAGTATTGATGGTTGCATACATTGAACCCTGCTGACTTGCTACATTTATGACTTAAAAACCTAATTTTAAACAACTTTCCAATTTACTTCTATTGTTTAATTTGTTTTGTTCCCTTGGTATCTTTTGTTGAAAATCATAGCTAAGTAGACTCAGGATCAGGAATATACTACTGGGAGCTAATTGCTGATTGGTGGCTGCACATATATGCCTCTTGTCACTTGCTCACTCTGTTTAATAAATTGAAAAGTTGTTTAAAAAGTGTATTCTCTATCTGAATCATGATAAAAAAAATGTTGGGTTTCATGTCTTTTGAACATAAACACTAATTATACATGCACTGCAAGATTCTTTGTGAGTCTTGCTTTTATACTATTAAACTATATATATATATAATATATATATATATATATATATATATACCTACACTAGTACTAAAGGCCGTTCACACGTCCATTTTCTGCAGTACAGCGGTCCCACCCCTTGCTCTCTCTCCCCCTCTCTTTTGTGCTCTCTCCCCCTCTCTTTTGTGCTCTCTCCCCCTCTCTTCTGTGCTCTCTCTCCCTCTCTTCTGTGCTCTCTCCCCCTCTCTTTTGCGCTCTCTCCCCCTCTCTTTTGCGCTCTCTCCCCCTCTCTTTTGCGCTCTCTCCCCCTCTCTTTTGCGCGCTCTCCCCCTCTCTTTTGCGCTCTCCTCCTCTCTTTTGCGCTCTCCTCCACTCTTTTGCGCTCTCTCTCACTCCACCTCTCTTTTGCGCTCTCTCTCACTCCACCTCTCTTTTGCTCTCTCACTCCACCTCTCTTTTGCTCTCTCGCTCCACCTCTCTTTTGCTCTCTCGCTCCACCTCTCTTTTGCTCTCTCGCTCCACCTCTCTTTTGCTCTCTCGCTCCACCTCTCTTTTGCTCTCTCGCTCCACCTCTCTTTTGCTCTCTCGCTCCACCTCTCTTTTGCTCTCTCGCTCCACCTCTCTTTTGCTCTCTCGCTCCACCTCTCTTTTGCTCTCTCGCTCCACCTCTTTTGCTCTCCACCTCTCTTTTGCTCTCCCGCTCCACCTCTCTTTTGCTCTCTCTCTTTCTCCCCCCTCTTTTGCTCTTTCTCCCCCCTCTTTTGCTCTTTCTCCCCCCTCTTTTGCTCTCTCGCCCCCCTCTCTTTTGCTCTCTCGCCCCCCTCTCTTTTGCTCTCTCGCCCCCCTCTCTTTTGCTCTCCCGCTCCACCTCTCTTTTGCTCTCTCTCTCTCCCCCTCTTTTGCTCTTTCTCCCCTCTCTTTTGCTCTCTCGCTCCCCCCTCTCTTTTGCTCGCTCTCTCCCCCTCTCTTTTGCGCGTTCTCCCCCTCTCTTTTGCGCGTTCTCCCCCTCTCTTTTGCGCGTTCTCCCCCTCTATTTTGCCCTCTCTCCCCCTCTATTTTGCCCTCTCTCCCCCTCTATTTTGCCCTCTCTCCCCCTCTATTTTGCCCTCTCTCCCCCTCTCATTTGCCCTCTCTCCCCCTCTCATTTGCCCTCTCTCCCCCTCTCATTTGCCCTCTCTCCCCCTCTCATTTGCCCTCTCTCCCCCTCTCATTTGCCCTCTCTCCCCTCTCTTTTGCCCTCTCTCCCCCTCTCTTTTGCCCTCTCTCCCCCTCTCTTTTGCCCTCTCTCCCCCTCGCCCTCTCCCCCCCCCCTCTTTTGCGCTCTCTCCCCCTCTCTTTTGCGCTCTCTCCCCCTCTCTTTTGCGCTCTCTCCCCCTCTCTTTTGCGCGTTCTCCCCCTCTCTTTTGCGCGTTCTCCCCCTCTCTTTTGCGCGTTCTCCCCCTCTATTTTGCCCTCTCTCCCCCTCTATTTTGCCCTCTCTCCCCCTCTCTTTTGCCCTCTCTCCCCCTCTCTTTTGCCCTCTCTCCCCCTCTCTTTTGCCCTCTCTCCCCCTCTCTTTTGCCCTCTCTCCCCCTCTCTTTTGCCCTCTCTCCCCCTCTCTTTTGCCCTCTCTCCCCCTCTCTTTTGCCCTCTCTCCCCCTCTCTTTTGCCCTCTCTCCCCCCTTTCTTTTGCCCCCTCGCCCTCTCTCCCCCCCTCTTTTGCGCTCTCTCCCCCTCTCTTTTGCTCTGTCTCTCTTTCCCCCTCTCTTTTGCTCTGTCTCTCTTTCCCCCCTCTCTTTTGCTCTGTCTCTCTTTCCCCCCTCTCTTTTGCTCTGTCTCTCTTTCCCCCTCTCTTTTGCTCTGTCTCTCTTTCCCCCCACTCTTTTGCTCTGTCTCTTCCCCCCCCACTCTTTCTCTCCCCCCTCTTTTGCTCTCTCGCTCCCCCCTCTTTTGCTCTCTCGCTCCCCCCTCTTTTGCGCTCTCTCCCCCTCCTCTTTTACGCTCTCTCCCCCTCCTCTTTTGCGCTCTCTCCCCCTCCTCTTTTGCGCTCTCTCCCCCTCTCTTTTGCGCTCTCCCCCTCTCTTTTGTGCTCTCTTTTGCGCTCTCTCCCCCTCCTCTTTTGCGCTCTCTCCCCCTCCTCTTTTGCGCTCTCTCCCCCTCCTCTTTTGCGCTCTCTCCCCCTCTCTTTTGCGCTCTCTCCCCCTCCTCTTTTGCGCTCTCTCCCCCTCCTCTTTTAAGCTCTCTCCCCCTCCTCTTTTGCGCTCTCTCCCCCTCCTCTTTTGCGCTCTCTCCCCCTCCTCTTTTGCGCTCTCTCCCCCTCCTCTTTTGCGCTCTCTCCCCCTCCTCTTTTGCTCTCTCGCTCCCCCCTCTTTTGCTCTCTCGCTCCCCCCTCTTTTGCTCTCTCGCTCCCCCCTCTTTTGCTCTCTCGCTCCCCCCTCTTTTGCGCTCTCTCCCCCTCCTCTTTTACGCTCTCTCCCCCTCCTCTTTTGCGCTCTCTCCCCCTCCTCTTTTACGCTCTCTCCCCCTCCTCTTTTGCGCTCTCTCCCCCTCCTCTTTTGCGCTCTCTCCCCCTCTCTTTTTCGCTCTCCCCCTCTCTTTTGTGCTCTCTTTTGCGCTCTCTCCCCCTCCTCTTTTGCGCTCTCTCCCCCTCCTCTTTTGCGCTCTCTCCCCCTCCTCTTTTGCGCTCTCTCCCCCTCTCTTTTGCGCTCTCTCCCCCTCCTCTTTTACGCTCTCTCCCCCTCCTCTTTTGCGCTCTCTCCCCCTCCTCTTTTGCGCTCTCTCCCCCTCCTCTTTTGCGCTCTCTCCCCCTCCTCTTTTGCGCTCTCTCCCCCTCCTCTTTTGCGCTCTCTCCCCCTCCTCTTTTGCGCTCTCTCCCCCTCCTCTTTTGCGCTCTCTCCCCCTCCTCTTTTGCGCTCTCTCCCCCTCCTCTTTTGCGCTCTCTCCCCCTCCTCTTTTGCGCTCTCTCCCCCTCCTCTTTTGCGCTCTCTCCCCCTCCTCTTTTGCGCTCTCTCCCCCTCTCTTTTGTGCTCTCTTTTGCGCTCTCTCCCCCTCTTTTTTGCGCTCTCTCCCCCTCTTTTTTGCGCTCTCTCCCCCTCTTTTTTGCGCTCTCTCTTTCCCCCCTCTCTTTTGCTCTGTCTCTCTTTCCCCCCACTCTTTTGCTCTGTCTCTCTCTCATTTTTTTTTGCTCTCTCTCTCTCCATCCCTCTCTATTGCTCTCTCTCCCCCCTCTCTTCTGCACTTTCCCCTCTCTTTTTGTCTCTCCCCCTCTCTTTTTGTCTCTCCCCCTCTCTTTCTATTTCTCTCCCCTCTCTCTCGCGCCGACCACGTCCCCGACCATGCCCACGCTCTAGCCCGGCCATGCCCACTTTCACCGCAAACAGCACAGCATGTCAGGTAAGACCAGGTGCGTTTGTCCTCATGCTGTCTCTACTGCGCATGACAGCTTCGGACAAGCACACTTGGCCTTTTATATTATAGGATACATATATACATATCGCTCTCTCTCTCTCTCTCTCTCTCTTTCTATTTTTCTCTCTTTTTCTCTCTCTTTCTCTCGTTCTCTTTTTCTCTCGTTCTCTCTCGTTCTCTCTCTCTCTCTCGTTCTCTTTCGTTCTCTCTCTCTCTTTTTCTCTCTCTTCTCTTCCTCTTTTTCTCTTCTCTTCTCTCTCTTCTCTTCTCTCTCTCTCTCTCTCCTACAATTTAGATTATATATATATATATATATATATATATGTATCTCATCTAAACTGTAGACGATAAATATATATATATATATAAATCACACGCACATATATATGCATACACAGTGTGTGTGTGTGTGTGTGTGTGTGTATATATATATATATATATATATGTGTATATATATATATATATATATATATATATATATATATATATATAATCTTTTTTTTTATTTTTTTATTAGACACACCAACCCACTACATATGACACACACACACTGTACATGTTGTTCTGTTTTATTTATTTATATATATATATATACACACCTCATATAATGACACTCACATAAGTGCTTTGGTTTGGAAAAGTGGCTTTGAGAGTAGTATTTGGAGTGGTTTGCTATATGTTAGGCTTTTGGTCTCCTGTAACTCATTTGTCTTTTTTCTCTCTTATAGTGGGTTGCTGATTTATCCTGATGGTCCACTGAGCCTGCAGAAAAGCCCAGGAGAAATGTGTGAACTGTTTAGTCCATTTTATGGATTACTTAAGAAAATCAGGTAATGTGAACGTAATACGTTGTAGAAAAAGATAACTATAACGGGACTGAAAGTCCTTTACATACTGCCATATCGCAATATGTTCACACTCCTGAGAAGGTTACTTGGTAAGGATATCAAGAGATCAAATAAAATGTGAAACCTAAACCTGGAGAGGATGAAGTGCTTTCAGCAGAATTTAGAAACTTACACACAGTAATTGCTTGATATACGTGGGAACTCATTTATATCTGTTACTGGTCACAGCAAAGAAGATTAGATTTACAATACTCAAAATGTCTTAAAGGGGTGGGCCCCATTACTACAAAAAGACGCACATTTTGCTAACAAAATTAGTTTTTAAATGTGTTTTTTTGTTTGCAGAACTTTTTCATGATTTGTGCAATACATTGATTAATGTATAATGCATAAAAAAAAAACAAAAAAAAAAAACTTTAAAGTCCCTTTAATGCCTTCCCTCTGCTGGACCCTGCGCACAGACTTAAACAGCCTGCAGAAATCTGAGGTTGATATATATAAAGCATTGAATATTGTAGTGTATACTGCCCACAATTCAAAGCATTGTTGTAGGGAAAATGATTACATATTAATACAGCTCCCCTAACTGATTATGTTCCATCTTTAGTGAAAAACATTGCAGAATTTATTGATCACCACAGAAATAATATAGCACCTAGAAATAACTTTCTGTTTGCCATCTCTTGCAGGGAGCTCCTATGTATACTCACTGAAGATGAATTATTCTCCCTTGAAAGAGCACTGTGCTCCCACTCATCTGAAGACCCCACTTTACATCTCCCCTATTTATCTGAATCTCCTGATTCTGGGAACCAATCAAACAGCAGGCGGCACCCAAACCATGAACCTTCAACTGTGGAGATATCAGAAAACTCTTCATCCAGAATTCAACGTTTCTCTGAATATACTGATTCAAACCTATCACTGAAGAACACCGCAAAATGCTACTGTGCTGCAGATGGTCACAGCACGTCCTCAACTACATTAGAGATCAACCTGAACTCAAATCCGTGCAGTAGTTCAACAAATAAACAAGTGGATAGTATGTCTGATGTCCCCAAAAATGGTGAAACTCTGGAAATGAAATCCCAATATGTTCAGACTAAGTGTAATGTGAAATGCAGAAACAGGTACACTAAAAGATATACCATTTGTAGTATTGTTTATTATGTAGACTGTATTTGATTTTTTTTTTATTTAAATAGATGAATTAACTGAGAAATGAAATTCTATATAAAAAAACATCATCATACAAATGTTCAATATAAGCAGATCTCTAGCCCTTGTAGCTGCAATGGTGTATTGATATTTACATGACAGGAGCTGTTTCATTACTCACAAAATCAAAACAAACACTAAGGAGAGCCCTATAAGCGAAGGCTAATTATTTTATTAAGAAGTTCCAATCACTAATATCGCTTACTTTAAAAAGGTTATACTTGTACACTTAGGTACATCTCCCTCACAATCACCTCGTCACACAGATAACAGAATAAAAATCCTATCAAAAATATACTTAAAAAGGCACTTATAAATATATATAAAATATTTGTACAGTTCTTGTTGCCCCCAAAGATAAAGTCTATAAGAATGCTTATAAGCCAGAGGGGTGATTTCACACTTTACAGTTTAGCAAACTTCTGAAGTTATATCTGGAATAAAAAAGTACATTTAAAGGGACATTAAACACTTTGAGATGGTAATATATAAATTGTATATATTAAAAAAAACAACTGCAATATATATATATATATATATATATATATATATATATATATATATATATATATATATATATATATATATATATATATATATATATATATAATATACTTTCATTTTATTTTGTCCCCTTTTTCCTGTAATTCCATTCTGAAATTGTGAGCTTTCGGTTCCAGTTAGAAATGGAAGTCCAGAACACTATTATATTCAACACCGCCATTCGCTGCAAACTCTAGTCACCTATTTATAACTGTCTCTAACTGGCCACAACAGAAAAGGTAACCTAACTTACAACATGGCAGCTCCCATTGTTTTATAGACACTAAAACTTTACACTTATTTTGTCAATATTTAAACAGCTTTATTTATTCAGAGACTAATCTTTTCTTTGAATGCATCATTCTATCTAGCATTTATTTAGTGTTTAATGTCCCTTTTAAGGATTAAAACAGTTCAGCGACTTTGAGTCTTGCAAAACACATAAACGGTACCTCCATTTAGCTTTGCATGTTAGGATCCAATGTCTCTGTTCCAGAGTGTCCATTGAGACAAGCCTCTGGTGCACACCATTTGGCGTTCTCACTCTGTAGGCTCTTCCAAATTACGTGAATTGGTTTACGTCCGCCCACAGTCGAGGTCACATAACTGGTTTAGGGAATCCCTTGATCCTTATTCATGTATATTTATAACAAAGGTTTTTTTGCACTAATCCTGCACTTGATGTGCCACAGCACGCAGGTTCCAATGAAGGATACTTGTATCCGGAAAAAAGCTCCACAATTCACAGAAACTCACACCTCTCCAAAAGGTGCAGTGGGGACTTTGTCATGTGGGAGGCTGGCGGTTTAGGGGTTAATAGTGTAGAAGCTTACTTTGCGGTGTTGGTGTGGCGGTTTAGGGGTTAATAGCGTAAAGACGTAGTTTGCAATGTGGGGGTGGCGGTTTAGTGGTTCATAGTGTAGTTTAGTGCAACTGTTTTCTCCAGACAAACTCTTTATACGTTCTGAAATTGCTTTTTTTTAAGTAAATCTTTGATCAGAAAGATTTCTATTGTGTTATCTATGATTGATTGAAGAGGTGATTGTGAGGGAGACGTCCCTAAGGGCTTGATTTATCAAGCTACGGCGGACAGGGGCGTACATATGCGCCCCTGTCTGTTGCAGATTTCCTCTGGCGGACAGAACTCTGCGGGCGGAATTTAACATTGCAATGCCGACCACGCACAGCCAATCACACACGGGCAGGTGTTGTCAATCTCCCCGGTCGGATTAGATCAGGTGGAGAAGAGTGAAGGAAGCAATAATAGTGATTGGAACTTCTAAATAAAATAATTGGCCTTGGCTTATAGCACCCTCTTCTGTCTTTGTTTTGATTTTGCAATCTTATGGCTCTCTGTGAGGGAGATAGACAAAATTGGAGTGGCCGGCCAGTAATAGTCTATGCGCTGTTATTACTTTCCATTACTCACAAAGACAAATTGCATATATAGCTGTCCTTATTTCTCTGGCCTTTGGTTCTTTAGCCTTGCAGACTGCAGGATAAAAGAGATGTTCATCTCTTCATTAATCTCTTTGCAGCCTCAGCCATTCTCTTTTTACAACTGCTCAAGTGTAACTTCCTTAGCTGCTACCTAAGTCCCACAATGCTACTCTTGTGCCTTACATTTAGCTATATGTATATTTTATGTGTTAAAGAGACATCAAGCTGCTGGGTTACTGCTCACCGTGATATTGTTTTCCTACTGTGCCTGCAGCTCTCTTCAAAAACGTTTTCTCCTTTTAACCCATTACAGGTTGGTGAATCTCCATAAATTATTTCACCCTGTGACAGAAGTGGTGCACATTTGCAGAGCAGTGACTTTTTGACAGCTGTACTGTCCACTTAGGTTTAGCTTGCACATTAAAGAACAGAAGCTTAACATTTTTGCATTACACAGTTGTAAAAGTTACATGACAAATACACGATAAAATAGAGCAAATCAGCCCCTGTAGAAATGTACAGCTCATGCTCTGTATTTTGCAGTCTAAACTTAACCCAATACATCCTGTTAAGGATGTGGGGATCCTCTTAAAATAAAAGAATGGCTTTAAAGGGACAGTCTACCATAGAATGGTTATTGTTTTAAAAGATAGATAATCCCTTTATTACCCATTCCCCAGTTTTGCATAACCAACACAGTTATATTAATATACTTTCTTCTATAACGGTAAGACGAGTCCACAGATTCATCATTTACTTGTGGGATATTATCCTCCTGCTAACAGGAAGTGGCAAAGAGCACCACAGCATAGCTCCTCCCTTAGCTCCACCCCCCAGTCATTCTTTTTGCCTACTCGAAGTACTAGGAAGGGTAAAGTGAAAGAGGTGATAAAATGTTAGTTTTTATTTTCTTCAAGCAAGAGTTTTTTATTTTAAATGGTACCGGTGTGTACTCTTTTCTCTCAGGCAGCAGATGGAAGAAGACTTCTGCCTGGAGGCTGATGATCTTAGCATTTGTCACTAAGATCCAGAGCAGTTCCCACAGAATGGCTGAGGAGTACTTAAGAAACTTCAGTGTGAGGAACGTTTTTCATGCTATAAGCAGTGAGGTATGTTCAGTCATTTTTTTCTGGAGAGACTGTGGTATTTCAGAATTGGCTGACAGTTTTCCCATGGGGGTAAGGGTAAGCAGTAATCCTAAGAGAAGAGGGGTATTACTAAGCTTGCATATAGGGGCTAAGAAAAAATGGTTGACACTGAGTTTGAATGTTTGTGGGCAAACGTTTATTTAACTGGGAGTGCTGATAACGTTTTTGGCAAGAAAATATTTATTCATCAGGAACGTTTTTGATGCTTTAATGAGAGGGTAAACTTGGCTTCTTTTTGGGTTTAAGAACCCACATGGCTAGTTTGAGACCGCTCTGGTGCGGTTCATTTGGGCTGAGAGACATCGAGTGAGATTGGCGGGGCCTATTTTCGCGCCTCAGTTGCACAGTTGTATTTGACAGGCAAGCTCCAACTCCGGTGGGCCCTTGTGAGAGTATTGGGCCAAATTGAAGCTTTAACCCTGTTTTCAAGATCCCTGAGGGCAGGTAGGCGCCACAGCAGGGCTGTGGCGAGGTGCAGGGGGTGTTTTTTCCGGATTTAAAAGTTTTTATTAATTATCCGGTTTTTACAGTAAGGGTTAAGTGTTCCTTTCCTTGTGGGGCAAACTTAGCTGCATAATTTGAATACTTATATCAAAACATTTAAACGATTTGATTATTTTACAGCAGTTTTGCAAAACTTGTATGCTTTTTTTCTCTTAAAGGTGCAGTACCGTTTTTTAAGATTGTTATTTTTTCACTAAATAAAGTGTTTTCAAGCCTGTTTGTGGTCATTACTAGCCTGTTTAACATGTCTGACATTGAGGAAAGCCAATGTTCAATGTGTTTGGAAGCCATTGTGGAACCCCCACTTAAAATGTGTCCCTCATGCACTGAAAGGGCAATAAATTGCAAAGAACATATCTTAGCTGATAAAACTATGTCACAGGATGATTCTCAGTCAGAAGAGAATCAGGTTATGCCATCTAATTCTCCCCAAGTGTCACAACCATTAACGCCCGCACAAGCGATGCCAAGTACTTCTAGTGCGTCTAATTCTTTCACCCTGCAAGATATGGCCGCAGTTATGAATACTACCCTCACAGAGGTTTTATCTTAGCTGCCTGGGTTGCAGGGGAATCGCAGTAGGTCCGGTGTGAGAGTAAATGCTGAGCCCTCTGACGCTTTATTAGCCATCTCCGATGTACCCTCACAATGTTCTGAGTTGGGGGTGAGGGAATTGCTGTCTGAGGGAGAGCTTTCTGATTCAGGAAAGATGTTCCCTCAGACAGACTCCGATATGACGGCTTTTAAATTTAAACTAGAACACCTCCGCTTGTTGCTCAGGGAGGTTTTAGCGACTCTGGATGATTGTGACCCTATTGTAATTCCACCAGAGACAATTGTGTAACATGGATAGATATCTAGAGGTTCCTGCTTACACTAATGTTTTTCCGGTCCCTAAAAGGATTTCGGATATTGTTACTAAGGAGTGGGATAGACCAGGTATTCCGTTTTCTCCCCCTCCTACTTTTAAGAAAATGTTTCCCATATCAGACACCATTCGGGATTCGTGGCAGACGGTCCCTAAGGTGGAGGGAGCTATTTCTACCCTGGCTAAGCGTACAGCTATACCTATTGAGGACAGTTGTGCTTTCAACGATCCTATGGATAAAAAATTAGAGGGTCTTCTAAAGAAAATATTTATTCATCAGAGTTTTCTTCTGCAACCTATAGCGTGCATTGTTCCTGTAACTACTGCAGCTGCATTTTGGTTCGAGGCTCTAGGGGAGGCTCTTAAGGTTGAGACCCCATTAGATGATATTCTGGATAGAATTAGGGCTCTCAAGCTAGCTAATTCTTTCATTATAGATGCCGCTTTTCAACTAAATTAGCAGCAAAGAATTCAGGTTTTGCCATTTTAGCGCGTAGAGCGTTATGGCTTAAGTCCTGGTCTGCTGACGTGTCATCAAAATCTAAGCTTTTAGCCATCCCTTTCAAGGGTAAGACCCTATTCGGGCCTGAACTGAAAGAGGTCATTTCAGACATCACTGGAGGAAAAGGCCATGCCCTTCCTCAGGAATTTTACCAATGATCCAGGAGGGTCAATATATGACCACCGTGGATTTAAAGGATGCGTATCTTCACATCCCTATCCACAAAGATTATCACCAGTTCCTCAGGTTCGCCTTTCTGGACAAGCATTACCAGTTTGTGGCTCTTCCCTTCGGGTTGGCCACAGCTCCCAGAATTTTCACAAAAGTGCTAGGGTCCCTTCTGGCGGTTCTAAGGCCGTGGGGCATAGCAGTGGCGCCTTATCTGGACGATATCTTAATTCAGGCGTCAACTTACCAACTAGCCAAATCTCATACGGACATCATGTTGGCATTTTCTAAGATCTCACGGGTGGAAGGTGAACGTACAAAAGAGTTCACTTATCCCCCTCACAAGAGTTCCATTCCTGGGAACTCTGATAGATTCGGTAGACATGAAACTTTTTCTGACGGAGGTCAGGAAATCAAAGATTTTAAACACCTGCTGAGCTCTTCATTCCATTCTTGCAACAATGTATCATGAACCACAGCACTCACTGCACAGCCAGGAACAGGTTTACCAAACCCAGTATTGATACATAGAAACAAAGATCGTTCCAGCTGGTGCAACAAAAGACTTTTATTATGCAAACAGGGATAAAGAATCGACGTTTCAGGCCCACACTTGGCCTTTTCTCGAAGGCCAAAAAAGGCCAAGTGTGGGCCTGAAACGTCGCTTCTTTATCCCTGTTTGCATAATAAAAGTCTTTTGTTGCGAGGGGACTTCCGGGCGGCGGCCATCTTTGGACGCAAAACTGTAGGCTGCTCACACCTTCCTGCTGTAATAACTAAATATTGCCAGAAAAAATCATCTTTGGGGCTTCAAACTGCTGGATTCAGGATTAACACTGGTTCAGCTCTCATTTGATACCCCCACCTCTGGGATTGTGTGGTGCTTAAGGTTACCGGAGCTTTTCAAAGGCTGAGGCCTTCTCAAAAAACCCCCAGTGACTTTCCTAAGGGCAATCACTGTCGCGCAGCCCACATTGTCGGCTGCTCAATCAACAAAAATGGAGACACAACTCCTTCAAGAGTTAGAGAAGCTACTACAATATCACCTTCTGCAACTGGAAGAAAACTTCTCTCAATCCGTGCAAACGGTCACCCATAAGGTTCTACATGCCTTTCCCATTGCCGCGACACAGACAAGCGGCTCTGAGGGGGAATCAGCTTGTTTACCTTTGGATCTTCTGCCGCAAAAATCCTTACTAAAAGATGAATCTGTATACCCCACTAAGGTAGAGGAGGAAATAACGCACCTGCTACAGCCTTCTGGAGTGGAGCACCTCGACATGGCAAACGGCGTTGAGGGACTAGGCACCATAGCTGTGGCGAAAGCACGCTTAAGTCTTTCAGATCAAGTCGAAGCCATACACCCAGTGCATGATCAATATACAGAGGACATCTCTACAGAGGGTGAGAATACTGTACCTGAGCCAAATATAGAGTGCACAGTGGCGGAAATCACAGGTCCTATAAAACCCAGAGCCCCCGGGACTATTATCCCCGCATCATTTACAAAAGGGACACGCTCAGCCTACTTAGCAATTCACTTAGATCTAAGTCTGGAGGCAGATATGTGGAGCGCTCTGTCGGGCGGCGATGGGAGAGACAGGCAGTTGTCTGTGAGCCCGAAGGCATTATCAGGGATGTCCCTCAGGAGTGAGCCCGTTAAAACAGGAGTCGGGTAGCTTTCTCCTACTATATCCCCATTCGCTGTCACTTAATATGTGGGACTGTGACTTTCTTGATCATTTACCTAGCTGAACTGTGTGTTTATGCCTACCCGAACTCTCCACCTTCAAGCCCTCAACCTGAGACTCTCAACTAACTGACGCTGGCAAGCTGATATTGCAAACTATTACATACAGGGTCTTAAAAATTCGACTGAGACCTTTCAGTTCATTTAATGTGCCTGAATTCCCAAGTCTACATGTAAAGTGTTCAGGATTGCTACTATGCTTGCACTAGCTTGAGGCTATAAATTTTGGTATACCTACCTTAGAGAGAAATGTTGTACTAACAGCAAAAAAGGGTTGTTTTATGTTGTTTGTAAATCTGGCCTAACTATTGTATTGCAGTCCAGCACTCTAACCCATAGATGAAGGTATGATACTTGTAAATAGTGCCAGGTCTTAAAATCCTGTCATTCAGTGTGAAATCAGACAACATAATATAAATGTCTTATGGTCAATGCAGAACTGTTTTTGTTAGATACCCTGTTTGTGTACATTTATGGCTCTGACCCAGTAATTATGCAAAAACGGTCCCCTATGTATCAAGTTACAATGTTTATCATTTTAATCCATATATGCCAGGCTCAAATGCTTTTCTGGCTTCTCTAACTTAGCATTACCTGCTCTAAGAGTATCAAATAGAATGAGGTATGAGCCAAATAACTATATGTAAGTATACCCTCCCCTCCTACCCTAGGCCATACAGAAGATTTACCTGTTCCTAAAAAGCTCCTGGTGGTGGCTTTTCCCCACCCTCCTAAGCCAAGCCCTAACCTGCATGCCTCGCCCATGACCACTGCTCTATCGACACCTAGTATTTATAAGGTCCTGACATACCCTTAATTGCCAGTCCTCACTGAGGCTCCATATCAGTTATTGTTTGAGGTTAAGAAAAGCATTATATTATATCTAATACTTAATTTGCAAAGGTATATCATGTGGCTCAGTTTTGCCTCTCATATATCCCATAAAATAGGAAAAATGAAGTTCAATAATTGGGACCCAAAAGTGGCCCCCTATGGTACATAGTAGTCTTCTATAGCTTTGGTTTGGTTTGTGTGAGTCCCAAAAGTGGCCTCTTTTGTTACCCAGAAGGCGTATAGTTTCATAGGCAAATATGATGTTGATGTGATTATTTTGCACTGATTTCTTTTTTTTTTCTTTCTTTTTTCCTTGTATTGATTATTCTGCAAAACATTGCTTGTATGCCGTGAATTGAACTTCAATAAATAAAAAATATTTAAAAAAAAAAAAAAAAAAAAAAAAGTCTTTTGTTGCACCAGCTGGAACGATCTTTGTTTCTCTTCATTCCATTCCTCAGCCGTCAGTGGCTCAATGTATGGAGGTAATTGGACTAATGGTAGCGGCAATGGACATAGTTTCGTTTGCTTACTTGCATCTCAGACCACTGCAACTATGCATGCTCAAACAGTGGAATGGGGATTATGCAAATTTATCTCCTCAGATAAATCTGGATCAAGAGACCAGAGACTCTCTTCTTTGGTGGTTGTCACAGGATCATCTGTCCCAGGGAATGTGTTTCCGCAGGCCAGCATGGGTGATAGTGACGATGGACGCCAGCCTATTGGGCTGGGGTGCAGTCTGGAATTCCCTGAAAGCACAGGGTGTGTGGACTCAGGAGGAGGCTCTCCTCCCGATAAATATTCTAGAACTGAGAGCGATATTCAACGTGCTTCAGGTGTGGCCTCAGCTGGCTTCGGCCAGATTCATACGATTCCAGTCGGACAATATCACGACTGTAGCATATATCAATCATCAGCGGGGGAACAAAGAGTTCTCTAGCGATGATAGAGGTTTCCAAAATAATTTGATGGGCAGAGACTCACTCTTGCCATCTATCAGCAATCTATATCCCAGGAGTGGAGAACTGGGAAGCGGATTTTCTAAGTCGTCAGACTTTTCATCCAGGGGAGTGGGAACTCCATCCGGAGGTGTTTGCACAATTGATTCATCAATGGGGCACACCAGAATTGGATCTGATGGCATCTCATCAGAATGCCAAACTTCCTTGTTATGGGTCCAGATCAAGGGATCCTCAAGCAGTACTGATAGATGCTCTAGCAGTACCTTGGTCGTTAAACCTGGCTTATGTGTTTCCACCATGTCCTCTCCTTCCTCGTCTGATTGCCAGAATCAAACAGGAGAGAGCTTTGGTGATTTTGATAGCACCTGCGTGGCCACGCAGGACTTGGTATGCAGACCTGGTGGACATGTCATCTCTACCACCGTGGACACTGCCACTGAGACGGGACCTTCTCATCAAGGTCCGTTCCAGCATCCAAATCTAGTTTCTCTGCTGACTGCTTGGAGATTGAACGCTTGATTTTATCCAAGCGGGGATTCTCTGAGTTGGTCATAGATACCTTGATTCAGGCTCAAAAGCCTGTCACTAGGAAAATTTATCATAAGATATGGCGTAAATATCTTTATTGGTGTGAATCCAAAGGCTACTCATGGAGTAAGATCAGGATTCCTAGGATTTTGTCTTTTCTCCAAGAAGGATTGGAGAAGGGGTTATCAGCTAGTTCCCTAAAGGGACAGATATCTGCTTTATCAATTTTACTGCACAAGCGTCTGGCAGATGTTCCAGACGTTCAGTCGTTTTGTCAGGCTTTAGTTAGAATCAAGCCTGTGTTTAAACCTGTTGCTCCGCCATGGAGTTTGAATTTAGTTCTTAAGGTTCTTCAAGGGGTTCCGTTTGAACCTATGAATTCCATAGATATTAAGCTTCTATCTTGGAAAGTTCTGTTTTTAGTTGCTATCTCTTCGGCTCAAAGAGTTTCTGAATTATCTGTATTGCAATGTGACTCGCCTTATCTTGTTTTCCATTCTGATAAGGTGGTTTTGCTACCAAACCTGGATTCCTTCCTAAGGTTGTTACTAATAAGAATATTAATCAGGAAATTGTTGTTCCTTCCCTGTGTTCTAATCCTTCCTCTAAGAAGGAGCGTCTGTTACACAACTTGGACGTGGTTCGTGCTTTGAAGTTTTACTTACAAGTGACCAAAGATTTCCATCAAACGTCTTCTCTGTTTGTTGTCTATTCTGGAAAACGTACCTCTCTTTCTTTTTGGCTGAAAAGCATCATCCGTTTGGCATATGAGACTGCTGGACAATAGCCTCCTAAAAGAATTACAGCTCACTCTACTAGAGCGGTGGCTTCCACATGGGCTTTTAAAAATGATGCTTCTGTTGAACAGATTTGTAAGGCTGCGACTTGGTCTTCACTTCATACCTTTTCCAAATTTTCCAAATTTGATACTTTTGCTTCTTCGGGGGCTATTTTTGGGAGAAAAGTTCTTCAAGCAGTGGTGCCTTCTGTTTAGCCATCTGTCTTGTCCCTCCCATTCATCCGTGTCCTGTAGCTTTGGTATTGTATCCCACAAGTAAAGGATGAATCCGTGGACTCGTCGTATCTTATAGAAGAAAAGTAAATTTATTCTTACCTGATAAATTAATTTCTTCTATGATACGACGAGTCCACGGCCCGCCCTGTCAATTTAAGACAGATTATATTTTTTTTATTTAAAACTTCAGTCACCTCTACACCTTTTAGTTTCTCCTTTTTCTTCCTGTACCTTCGGTCGAATGACTGGGGGGTGAAGCTAAGGGAGAAGCTATATAGACAGCTCTGCTGTGGTGCTCTTTGCCACTTCCTGTTAGCAGGAGGATAATATCCCACAAGTAAAGGATGAATCCGTGGACTTGTCGTATCATAGAAGAAATTAATTTATCAGGTAAGCATAAATTTACTTTTTTACCTCTGTAATTACCTTGTATCTAGGAACCTTCTTCCAGCCCCCTGATCACATGACTGTGACTGTTTATTATCTATTGTCTTAAATGTAGCATTGTTTTGTGCTAAATCTTAAATAACCCCCTGTGCCTGAACACAGTGTTATCTATATGGCCCACGTGTACTTTCTGTCTTTGTGTTGAAAAGAGATTTGAAAAGCATGTGATAAGAAGCAGCCCTCAAAGACTTAGAAATTAGCATATGAGCCTACCTATATTTAGTTTAAACTAAGAATACCAAGAGAAAAAAGCAAATTTGATGATAAAAATAAATTGGAAAGTTTATTAAAATTAAAAGTCCTATCTGAATAATGAAAGTTTAATTTATACTAGACTGTCCCTTTAACCCTCTAAGTGTGACTTACGACACGTGGTAAATATCCACATAATGCAACAAGTGCGGATGACAACCATGTGTCCTCATCCATGGGGAATCTGTGGATGTCACTATGTTACACAGAACTGGATGGGGGGGGGGGGGGGAGTATTTAAACCCCTTTATCACCGCTCCCTTAAAGGGACACTAAATAGATTTCATGCACCTCCCTCTAATCATGGGTGCTGCCATTATGGAGTCTAGATTACACTGCAGGTATCTGAAGGAGAGTTATTGCACATGTGCAAATAAGTCAGCACTATAATGTAGTGAAATATAGATTTCAACATGGCAGCACCCATGATTCGAGTGAGACTGAGAATAACTCCAGTACTATGCTTCTAAAATGTGTTTAATGTCCCTTTTAAGGACTAGAAACCCCCAATACCCACTGTTAGAAAGACAAACACCTGCTCTTTTAAATACTGGGTGTCTTGGGGTAATATTGTTTAAGCACAAATTTTAATTAAAAAAAAACACCACAATTGCCCACATTGCTTGCAGGCTGGGGGTCAATATGCACTTATAACAGACCATCAAAAGCATAGAGACCACCAAGACCCCTTGTTTTAGAGCCCGAAAGCTCCTCTTTAAAACAAAGCCCTTACATAGGTTTTTATAGCTAGGTAATCACTGAGGGGTAATAGGGATCATCTGATGTGTACAAAACTGTATTTGAGTAGGGGATTCATGGGAGCCCCTACATGCACATCAGTTATATACAGATACTCAAAGCCCCTTATTTATATGCAGATAATCCCTTCTTCTTACAAATTTAGAAAAAAAACACTAACAGGCTATTTTTTACAACTTTGTTTATTAAAATTTGAATAAAAATATTCATTTTTTGTTTTACCCATTTTGTTGTAGAGTTCTCATGATATATACATAAAATAATGGTATAATTTAAATCTGCTGAATAAAACAATATATCATATATGGGTTTCTCACTGAAAACATACCTACTGTGGGGCTTAAAGGGACAGTCTACAATAAAAAATATTTTTGGAAGGTATTCAATTTATTACCCATTCCCCAGTTTTGCATAACCAACACAGCTATATCAATATACGTTTTACCTCTGTGACTACCTTGTATCTAAGCATCTTATGACAGCTCCCTGATCACATGACTTTGTATTTATTATCTATTGACTTGCATTTAGTACTGTGTTGTGCTAACTCTTAAAGGAACATTATACACTAGATTTTTCTTTGCATAAATGTTTTGTAGATGATCAATTTATATAGCCCATACCTTTTTTTTTTTTTTAAATGTATAATTTTGCTCTTTTTTATAATAACATTGCTCTGATTTTCAGACATATACCTACTCCAGCTTGCTCCTGTTTGTGTAAAGGGTCTTTTCATATGCAAAGGAAGGGGGAGGGGGTGTCTGCTTTTTCCCACTTGCAGTGGGTGTTCCAGCTACCTTTTTAACAGCGCTAAACTGGAAGCTTTTAAGTAAGTTTTTAAACTGTTTTATACTGTTTTTTTAGATCAGTGTCTATTACATGGAGTTATATAAAAATTGGTGTATACTGTCCCTTTTAAAAAAATTCTCAAGTGTGAACATATTGTTATCTTTATGGCCCACATGAACTATCAGTCTCCTGTTTTGAAAAGCAAATACAAAAGCATGTGATTAATAGGCTGCCTATAGAGCCTTTGAAACAGGCAGATATTTAGAGGTTTACATGTTATAAAGTATATTAATCTAACAATGTTGGTTATGCAAAGCTAGGGAATGGATAGTAAAGGCATCATCTATCTTTTTAAACAATAACAATTTTAACGTAGACTGAACCTTTAAATGGGAGCAGCATTTAAAAACTACGAATAAAGTCAGCACAGGGATGGAAATAGCAGTTAAGGGGTTAAAGAGAGCTGCAAGCACAGGGAGAAAACAATAGCATGGCGAACCTTGACCTTGCTATTGTAGTGTTTCCCTTTTAATGCTTTTTCTTTCATGTAATTAGCAAGAGTCCATGAGCTAGTGACGTATGGGATATACATTCCTACCAGGAGGGGCAAAGTTTCCCAAACCTCAAAATGCCTATAAATACACCCCTCACCACACCCACAATTCAGTTTTACAAACTTTGCCTCCCATGTAGGTGGTGAAGTAAGTTTGTGCTAGATTCTAAGTTGATATGCGCTTCGCAGCAGGCTGAAGCCCGGTTTTCCTCTGAGTGCAGTGAATGTCAAAGGGATGTGAAGAGAGTATTGCCTATTTGAATACCATGGTCTTCCTCTAGGGGATCTATTTCATAGGTTCTCTGTTATCGGTCGTAGAGATTTCTTCTCCTACCTCCCTTTTCAGATCGACGATATACTCTTAAATACCATTACCTCTACTGATTCTCGTTTCAGTACTGGTTTGGCTATCTACTATATGTAGATGAGTGTCTTAGGGTAAGTAAGTCTTATTTCTCTTCATGACACTCAAAGCTATGGTTGGGCACTTTATATGTAAAGTTCTAAATATATGTGTTTAAACTTATATTTGCCATGATTCAGGATAATCAGTATTCCTTCTTCACACTACCAGTTTCATTTTTTTGGGAAAATGCATATAAATTTTATTTTTTCTTACCTTAAAATTTTCAATTGATTTTTTTTCTAAAATTGCGGGCTGTTAGGCTCGCGGGTGCAGAAAATGCTTCTATTTATTGCGTCATTCTTGGCGCGAGACTTTTTGGCGCAAAAATTTCGTCATTTCCAGCGTCATAGTTGGTGCCAGAAGTTTTCACGTAATTGCGTCATTTTTTACGTATGTGTATTGCGGACGTTTTTTTGGCGCCAGTTTTTTTCACATTATTTCAGTCTCACTTTTTAGTTGCTTCTGGTTTTCTAGAGGCTTGTTTCATTTTGCATTTTTTCCCATTCCTGAAACTGCCATTTAAGGAATTTGATAATATGTTGTTTTTTCTTTTACATATTGCAAGATGTCACTACCTGACCCTGGATCAGAATCTTCTTCTGGAAAAGCGCTGCCTGATGTCGGTTCTACCAAAGCTAAGTGCATTTGTTGTAAACTTTTGGTAACTGTTCCTCCGGCTGTAGTTTGTGTTAGTTGTCATGATAAGCTATCAAACGCAGATAGCATTTCCATTAGAAATAATCCATTACCTGTTGTTGTTCCTTCAACATCTAATGTTCAGGATGTTCCTGTTAATGTTAAAGAATTTGTTTCTAATTCTATTTGGAAGGCTCTGTCTGTTATTCCTCCTCCTAGTAAACGTAAGAGGTCTTTTAAAACTTCACATATTTCAGATGAATTTTTAAATGACCGCCATCATTCTGACTTGCCTATTTCTGATGAGGATCTATCTGGTTCAGAAGATTCTACCTCAGATATTGACACTGATAAATCTTCATATTTGTTTAAGATGGAGTTTATTCGTTCTTTACTTAAAGAAGTGTTGATTGCATTAGATATGGAGGAGTCTAGTCCTCTTGATATTAAAACTACTAAGCATTTAAATTCAGTTTTTAAACCTCATGTAGTTATTTCAGAAGTAATTTCTAGGGAATGGAATAGTCTGGGTACTTCATTTACTCCTTCTCCAAGGTTTAAGAAATTGTACCCTTTGCCATCTGATAGATTAGAGTTTTGGGAGAAAATCCCCAAAGTTGATGGGGCTATCTCTACTCTTGCTAAACATACTACTATTCCTACGGCAGATAGTACTTCGTTTAAAGATCCTTTAGATAGGAAGCTTGAATCCTTTCTAAGGAAGGCTTATTTATGTTCAGGTAATCTTTTTAGACCTGCTATTTCTTTGGCTGATGTTTCTGCAGCTTCAACTTTCTGGTTGGAGGCTTTAGCGCAACAAAGTGTCAGACCATAATGCTTATAGCATTGTTAAACTCCTTCAACATGCTAATAACTTTATTTGTGATGCCATTTTCGATATCATTAGAATTGATGTCAGGTATATGTCTTTAGCTATTTTAGCCAGAAGAGCTTTATGGCTTAAGTCTTGGAATGCAGATATGACTTCTAAGTCAACTTTGCTTTCTCTTTCTTTCCAAGGTAATAAATTATTTGGTTCTCAGTTAGACTCAATAATTTCAACTGTTACTGGGGGGAAGGGAGCCTTTTTACCTCAGGATAAAAACTCTAAAGGTAAATATAGGGCTGCTAATCGTTTTTGTTCCTTTCGTCAGAATAAGGAACAAAAGCCTGACCCTTCCTCTAAAGGAACAGTTTCCGTTTGGAAACCTTCTCCAGTCTGGAATAAATCCAAGCCTCTTAGAAAGTCAAAACCAGCTCCCAAATCTGCATGAAGGTGCAGCCCTCATTCCAGCACAGCTGGTAGAGGGCAGGTTAGGATTTTTCAAAGATGTTTGGATCAATTCGATTCAAAGTCTTTGGATACAGAATAAGTTTCAAGGTAAGACCGCCTTTGAGAAGATTCTTTCTTTCACGCATTCCAGTAAACCCAGTAAAGGCTCAAGCGTTTCTGAAATGTGTTTCAGATCTGGAGTCAGCTGGGGTAATTGTGCCAGTTCCAGTTCTGGAACAGGGCCTGGGGTTTTATTCAAATCTGTTCATTGTTCCAAAGAAAGAGAATTCTTTCAGACCAGTTCTGGATCTAAAAATATTGAATCGTTTTTTAAGGATACCAACATTCAAGATGGTGACTATAAGGACTATTCTGCCTTTTGTTCAGCAAGGGCATTATATGTCCACAATAGACTTACAGGATACTTATCTTCATATTCCAATTCATCCGGACCATTATCAGTTCCTGAGATTCTCTTTTCTAGACAAGCATTACCAGTTTGTTGCTCTTCCTTTTGGCTTAGCAACAGCTCCAAGGATCTTTTCAAAGGTTCTCGGTGCTCTTCTTTCTGTAATCAGGGAGCAGGGTATTGCGGTATTTCCTTATTTGGACGATATCTTGGTACTTGCTCAGTCTTTACATTCTGCAGAATCTCACACGAATCAACTTGTGTTGTTTCTTCAAAGACATGGTTGGAGGATCAATTTACCAAAGAGTTCCTTGATTCCTCAGACAAGGGTAACCTTTTTGGGTTTCCAAATAGATTCAGGGCCCATGTCTCTAACAGAAAAGAGACGTCTGAAATTGGTTTCAGCTTGTCGAAACCTTCAGTCTCAATCTTTCCCTTCGGTAGCTTTGTGCATGGAAATTTTAGGTCTCATGACTGCTTCATCGGACGCAATCCCTTTTGCTCGTTTTCACATGAGACCTCTCCAGCTTTGTATGCTGAACCAATGGTGCAGGGATTATACAAGGATATCACAATTAATATCCTTAAATCTCAATGTTCGATCTTCTCTGACTTGGTGGTTGGATCACCATCGTTTAGTTCAAGGGGCCTCTCTTGTTCGTCCAACTTGGACTGTGATCTCAACAGATGCGAGTCTTTCAGGTTGGGGTGCTGTATGGGGATCTCTGACAGCGCAGGGGGTTTGGGAATCTCAGGAGGCGAGATTACCAATCAACATTTTGGAACTCCGTGCGATTTTCAGAGCTCTTCAGTTCTGGCCTCTTCTGAAGAGAGAATAGTTTATTTGTTTTCAGACAGACAATGTCACAACCGTGGCATATGTCAATCATCAAGGGGGGACTCACAGTCCTCAAGCTATGAAAGAAGTATCTCGGATACTTGTATGGGCGGAATCCAGCTCCTGTCTAATTTCTGCGGTTCACATCCCAGGTATAGACAATTGGGAAGCGGATTATCTCAGTCTCCAGACGTTACATCCGGGCGAATGGTCTCTTAACCCAGAGGTATTTCTTCAGATTGTTCAAATCTGGGGGCTTCCAGAAATAGATCTGATGGCCTCGTATCTAAACAAGAAACTTCCCAGGTATCTGTCCAGATCCAGGGATCCTCAGGTGGACGCGTTGTCACTTCCTTGGAATTATCAACCTGCTTATATCTTTCCGCCTCTAGTTCTTCTTCCAAGAGTGATTTCCAAAACCCTAATGGAGCGTTCGTTTGTACTGCTAGTGGCTCCAGCATGGCCACACAGGTTTTGGTATGCGGATCTCGTTCAGATGGCAAGTTGCCAACCTTGGACACTTCCGT
Source organism: Bombina bombina (assembly GCF_027579735.1). NCBI lineage: Eukaryota > Metazoa > Chordata > Amphibia > Anura > Bombinatoridae > Bombina > Bombina bombina. Next base: position 372,125,048 of record NC_069504.1, on the reverse strand, counting down.
TAAGGCCAGACCTTCTGTCTCAAGGCCCATTTTTCCATCAGGATCTCAAATCATTAAATTTGAAGGTATGGAGATTGAACGCTTAGTGCTTAGTCATAGAGGTTTCTCTGACTCAGTGATTAATACTATGTTACAGGCTCGTAAATCTGTGTCTAGAAAGATCTATTACCGAGTCTGGAAGACTTGCATTTCTTGGTGTTCTTCACATAAATTCTCTTGGCATTCTTTTAGAATTCCTAGAATTTTACAATTTCTTCAAGATGGTTTGGATAAGGGTTTGTCTGCAAGTTCCTTGAAAGGACAAATCTCTGCTCTTTCGGTTCTTTTTCACAGAAAGATTGCTAATCATCCTGATATTCATTGTTTTGTACAGGCTTTGGTTCGTATCAAGCCTGTCATTAAGTCAATCTCTCCTCCTTGGAGTCTCAATTTGGTTCTGAGGGCTTTACAGGGTCCTCCATTTGAACCTATGCATTCTCTGGATATTAAATTACTTTCCTGGAAAGTTTTGTTCCTTTTGGCCATCTCTTCTGCTAGAAGAGTTTCTGAGTTATCTGCTCTTTCTGGTGAATCTCCTTTTCTGATTTTTCATCAGGATAAGGCGGTGTTGCAGACTTCATTTAATTTTTTACCTAAAGTTGTGAATTCTAACAAAATTAGTAGAGAAATTGTTGTCCCTTCTTTGTGCCCTAATCCTAAGAATTCAAAGGAGAGATCTTTACATTCTTTGGATGTAGTAAGAGCTTTGAAATATTATGTTAAAGCTACTAAAGATTTCAGAAAGACTTCTAGTCTATTTGTTATCTTTTCTGGTTCTAGGAAAGGTCAGAAGGTTTCTGCCATTTCTTTGGCGTGTTGGTTAAAGTCTTTGATTCATCATGCTTATGTAGAGTCAGGTAAATCCCCGCCTCAAAGGATTACGGCTCATTCTACTAGGTCAGTTTCTACTTCCTGGGCTTTTAGGAATAAAGCTTCTGTTGATCAGATTTGCAAAGCAGCAACTTGGTCTTCTTTGCATACTTTTACTAAATTCTACCATTTTGATGTATTCTCTTCTTCTGAAGCACTTTTTTGTAGAAAAGTACTTCTGGCAGCTGTTTCAGTTTGATTCTTCTGCTTATAATTTCAGTTTTTTTCATTATAAGATTAAAACTTTTTGATTTGGGTTGTGGATTATTTTTTCAGCGGAATTGGCTGTCTTTATTTTATCCCTCCCTCTCTAGTGACTCTTGCTTGGAAGTTCCACATCTTGGGTATCTGCTATCCCATACGTCACTAGCTCATGTACTCTTTCTAGTTACATGAAAGAAAACATAATTTATGTAAGAACTTACCTGATAAATTCATTTCTTTCATATTAGCAAGAGTCTATGAGACCCACCCTTTTTGTGGTGGTTATGATTTTTTTGTATAAAGCACAATTATTCCAATTCCTTATTTTTGATGCTTTCGCTCCTTTCTTCACCCCACTTCTTGGCTATTCGTTAAACTGAATTGTGGGTGTGGTGAGGGGTGTATTTGTAGGCATTTTGAGGTTTGGGAAACTTTGCCCCTCCTGGTAGGAATGTATATCCCATACGTCACTAGCTCATGGACTCTTGCTAATATGAAAGAAATGAATTTATCAGGTAAGTTCTTACATAAATTATGTTTTTTCACTTTTCAGGTGCTGTAAGTTTTGATTGCATGAAGAAATTTCTTTTGAAATTTGGTAGTTTTGTTCCCAACCTCCAAAATCTCCTGAGTATTTTTGGAGTTATAAAGTGTTGAACAATACTTTTCAATGCAATATGAAGGTTAAGATTGTCTTATGCTCATTAGTGATTTGGCGGCAGCAGTTTGCGGGAATTGCAGTCACAAATAATGTCTATATCACTGGTTTTTAAACCTGTCCTCAGTCCTCCCTAACAGGCCACATTTTGAGGATATCTGAACTGGAGCACAGGTGAAATAATCAGGTGATTAGGAAACATGGTTATTTCTCTCCTATGGCATGAAGAGTCCACAACGTCATTCCAATTACTAGTGGGATATTCAACTCATGGCCAGCAGGAGGAGGCAAAGAACACCCAAGCAAAGCTGTTAAGTGTAACTTCCCTTACCCATAATCCCCTGTTATTCTCTTTGCCTCCGTCAATGGAGGATGTGCGAAGTTGGTGTCTGAAGATATTTAATCCTTTTATGGGTACTTTTCCCTGCAAGCAAGGATTGGGGTTATGCAGTGTCCATGTCAATCTCTTTAGGAGGAGTAATGGTGGCTATTAGCAGTTAGAAAGCAGCAAGGTTGTCTTTGCTTTATTTCTAACATTATTGCTACCCTTATCAGAAAGCCAGATTTGGTTACTCTGTTCTTTCTTTCTCTACAGGTCCCTGGCAGAGAACGGCTGATTCTGTCAAACCTAAAAGTCGGTGAGAAGATTTAAGACTTCAAACAGTGAGTCCCTGTATCTCTGCCCCCATGGCTAGTGGTCTAGGCATAATAGGGGTGAGGGACTTTTTATTTATTTGCTGGATACCCTCCAGTGAGCGTGGGCAATCAGGGAGGTGGATTTTGGCCTCAGACTATATGCCTTCTAGTGAAGTCTTTAATCCCAGAGTTAGATTCACTCTCCCTGGGACAGCGGTTTTTTTTTTTTTTTTTTTTTTTTTTTTTTTTAGTTTTAACGTTTTTATTGAGGTTTCAGTAGTCAATACAATGAAGTAAAATGCAGGGTCAAGATACATAAGTGATCATATCACACAAAGTTTACATGTCGCTGATTAATAAACTAATGAAGACAGGCCTATTAGAGACACAAACTTCTGTATAACATACAAGAAACTAAAACAAAGCAGATCACAAGTGCACTAATAAGACAATTTTTGATAAAACTGTATCAGATGTATATATAACTAAATAAAATAAACATAAGTGACCCAAAGAAACTGCAAACCTCTAATTAAATGTATTTGGTACTTACACCTCCTTAGTACAACAAGTCACTCATGGACTTTCAACTAATTGTATGATAGATAGCGGAGGTGGGTATCTGATGATATGGGGCCACTTTTGGACCCTCTAGGGAAGGAATATGTGTAATTGTAACATTAATGATAAGAAAAAGAAAAAAGGGGGAGCTAAGGAGACTGTGGGGATTGGAGGTAAACTAAACAGGCTAATGCCAACTTGCTTCCGGCTTAACCAACTTAAATACAAGCCCATAGGCCATTGGCCAGAGATATCCATCTAGAGATGAATAGTTAGACCAAGTACGAATAAGGACTTATGTACCTGTAAAATATGGGTTTTACTAGTGGGGGAGAAGTGAAGGACCGAGAAAGGCCTCTGTGGGAAGTAAAATATAGCAGTTACCTATTATTTAACCTTTATTGTATCTAAGAATACTTAGTGGCATGCCAAATAACATACGGATTAATGTAGTTACAAACTGCTCAATATTCTTCTTCCATACTAGGAATAGTGGGCCCTAGCACCACGGCCGCTAGCGCCAAGGCCACCAATAAACAAACTTAAAATGCACTAATGTATTCAGCATTAAAAAGGAAAAACAGTCACAGTGTCATTACATTCGGATGTGCAAACCACAGGTTACACACTGTTATCAAGGTTAGTAAAATATAGGCCAAGGAATAGATCAACATATATTAAAACAGAGATGACCTTTCTTAACCCAGTAGATCCTTGGGTAATATAGAGCTGGAACTAATTGGCAAGGGCTAAGACCTAAAAAAGCATATGTACCCTGTATGGGAAGGTGGTGCAACTGGTAGGAATATACTTAGTGGCATGCCAAATAACATACGGATTAATGTAGTGACAAACTGCTCAATATTCTTCTTCCATACTAGGAATAGTGGGCCCTAGCACCACAGCCGCTAGCGCCAAGGCCACCAATAAACAAACTTAAAATGCACTAATGTATTCAGCATTAAAAAGGAAAAACAGTCACAGTATCATTACATTCGGATGTGCAAACCACAGGTTACACACTGTTATCAAGGTTAGTAAAATATAGGCCAAGGAATAGATCAACATATATTAAAACAGAGATGACCTTTCTTAACCCAGTAGATCCTTGGGTAATATAGAGCTGGAACTAATTGGCAAGGGCTAAGACCTAAAAAAGCATATGTACCCTGTATGGGAAGGTGGTGCAACTGGTAGGAATCTAAACTGAACTTTAAGTTCCCATCCCTTTAAAGAAAACTATGGTAAGGCCAGAGGTAGGATAAGGCCAGGGGCAGAATAAGATATGGAAATTCTTTTATACTTATAACAAAACAAGGAAAATTATTTGTCACTGTTCTTAGAGAGATAAGTCTCAAAGTCGCCAGAGATTCTAGCCAACTCCCCTCCTCAGGTTTTGTAAGAGTATATGGCTGCCAGTAGAGGTGGAATATAGGAGATGCAGAAAAATGTAGCAGGACAACTGCCGCTGTATACTTAACTCAAGAGTCAGGGACAAAACTATCTGCAATCGCCATATTCCAATATTCCCTGCTTGTGTGTCGGGAGCAGTAGAGGCCATACAGAAAAAGCCAACAGCGTAAGCTCCCTGCAGGGACCTATCTCCGGGAGGCGGCATCAGCAAAATCAAGTCCGCCACTGCTTGGAGCTGCGGGTCGCAACTTTCAATGGCCTCCACAGCCGACTCGGCGAGCAACTCAGCTTGACAGTGCTCCGGTATGTCGGATCCGATCTGGAAAGGCCGTTCCTCACTTCCTGTAGTACAGATGGAGTCCACTTTGCCTTCTCCTTCTATGGTAATCTGAGCAGCGGGGCTGCGCTCTATCTCAACCCCTGTAAGCAAAGTGTGTTGGATGTTCCCCGGGTAAGTTACATCCACTGTGTGCCGGTGAGGGTCAGAGTTGGTGGTCTGATCTAGTAGCCTTTCCCTAGCAGGTCCTTGTTCAGGAGGTAAGTCCCAGATAGTTAAGGCTGTAGTTGGTGATTGCGGCTTCCGAGTGATGAGGACACATTCCGCTCTGAGAGCGTTCCAGCTATCTTGGAATAATACAGTGAGACTTTCAAAGTGCGCAGCAAGCAGCGTCTCCACCTCCTGTAGCAGTAGCCCAGCAGACTCCATTTTGTTAAAGCAGCGTATAGTTGCCGTGTAATGGTGTACTCCTTTCTGTACTTCTGGCAAACTAGTGAGTCCAAGTAATCACCTCCATGCGTTCGTAGAAAAATCTCAGTTTGTGTCCCCACAGTTCCTATTTGTGCAGTTACCAGAACTGCTCTACCCGGATGACCGGGGGGGGTGTCAGAGAGAGAATAGTATGGCCGCCGCCTTCCCTCTAACAGTCCAGACTTGGGCTTCTGAAGAGGCAAACCTTTCAAAAATGATATTGATCAAAACAGCAATATGTCCTAAATCTGAATTTGCAGGTTGTTAGAGCAAATGGGTCAAATAGCCTCCGATAATCGGCGGATTATTCTGATGATATGCAGAGCTCCAAGTATTGCAGCCGTTCATGGCTGCTGCCCGGACACGCCCCCGGGACAGCGGTTTTTATCGCTCCACTTTAAAATATTTATAGACAACCGCACATTTAATTTAAGTAGGCTGACAGTTTCTATGCAGCCTTTTTACTATCTCCTTTTTGAGGTTAGAGTGCGAGGTTAATTCTTATCCCTTTTTTTCTGTTAGAGTTTTTATTCGGGATGAACTGAGTGGCCAATGCTCTTTTAATTATGTTTTTAAGTGTTTGACTTCTCGAATGGCAATTTAGTTTGGCGCCATTCACCTCAGAGGGATTCTACTCAGAGTATCTGGGTTCTGTCCTGTATTTGGTCATCCTGCATTCTGTAGTGACACGCCGGCAGTTTGGTATTCTATTGAATACTTATGTAGACCTTACTTTGCTGTGCATATAGTAGCAGCCCTGTCTAAATATATTTTATGTGTTTTTAGTAGAAGTCTCTCGCTAGTGTGCACTTATATTTAAGAGGGCGCTATTTTTTCCTAACCGTCAGTTAGAACTTGCAAGTCAGCAGAGTATTAAGACTTTATTTGTAGGGTTTTAACAGCAGATATGCGCAATGTCTATATATCACTTGCTTATGCATGTGGGGAGTTATTGCGCTTTATGCTTATGTCGGCACCATTTTTTTCCTCCCAACAGTCGACTGGTTGGCTGTGTCTGCATGTTTAAACACGCGTTGCTCAGTGATTGTGCACTACTTTATTTCGTCTTACAAATTGATCTTGCAATTTAGGGCTGTTAGCAGCCTGTTTTCCACCAACACAGGTGTTTTTCCGTTGGGCGGCTTTTTCCGGATCTCTCTAAACTCTGCCCTTGAAGCGGTCAGCGTCTAAGCTCCGAGGTGATCCGTGGAGTGTAAAGAACAGATCGTGACCCCTGGCAGAAAGGAGAACCGGGTGCGGTGCAGACCTTCGGTTACTAATGTGTAAGTACCGATGTGCTTTTGCTTTGTGAAGCATTTTATATCCACCTAAGCAGACGCTTATGTTTTCTACCTAGACGCCTTACAATTCCCAAGATTTGCTTACCCTCCGGGAGGCTTGAATGTTCATCAATCTACACCTATCCTGCTGAGAAATCTGGGGGACGTTTTGGAGAAATACGTTCGAACAAAAATCTACTAAAAAGTATCAACTTTTGCTTAAGAAGGAACTTTAAACCATTTTATTTGTATCAATTTCTGCTATTAATATACACTATATATTTTTCTGACATCATATATTTTTTTGTACTATATGTTTTTTCGTTTTCTAGTGTTTAAATATATGAAATTTGTGTTAATTTTTGCTATCAGTTAGGACCTGTCATCAATATTAAAATAGGTTAGATTAGTTTCAATTCAAGTGTATATATATATGTATTTGTTTTTAAAATTTTAATGATCTAATTAAATGCATTTTAATAGAAATTAACTGTTTTTTGAATCTCCTATTTTAGCCTCTTTTAGAATTAATTCTATGCCAATTTCGAATATCTAATAAACTGATTTAGTTTAATCCATTTGCTCCATTTATGAGCCTTTTTCTCTGAGTTTTAGACATATTTTATATTGTATGGTTATATAATTTAAGGCGCACATGGTGATCTAATGAAATTTTGATACCATCTGTAGTGTTTCCCTTCACCTCCTACACTATTAACTTTAGCATCCCTTTTTTTGGGTTTGTGCACCTATAAGTTATCAAATTAGGTTTCTTTATTTTGTGGGGAGTTTTTGGGAATCTCCCTGTGTTATAGGTGTTTGTTTTTGGTTATTCTGCGCTTGTCTCATTGTTTGCTTTCTTAAACACTATTAGCGCCATATCTGTTTTCTCTGCGTGAGGGTCAGAAGCGCTTTCCCAATTTCTTATGCCAGGTCTCTTAGTGTGGAGACTTTT